>NW_026535982.1:0-306495 GCF_028551555.1 Melozone crissalis
GAAACTGTGCCAGCACAGAAAACATCTCCCATCGTGTTCTAGAGGCTGCACGCAGGTCTGCCGAGTGTTTTGCAAGAAGAGAAAGAAAGTTGTCCAAAACAGCTTGCAATCGAATGTTCATGTGAATAGAAAAGCCAGGAGAGTGGTCAGGTACTGTTTTCTCTCACTTGGCAAGCTGCGCACACAATCGCAGTGTTGTACAGCTTGTTTCATCACCTTTGCGAAGTTGCCGCTCTCTCCGGCTCCCGGAGACGAAGAAGCTGCTTCTTCGCGCAAAGACGATTCTGCCGCTCACAGTGCTCTGCGGTGTGCGCCTTCTGCCGAAAGACACCCGGGAGCGGTGCTTAGCTCTGCAGAGCACCGTACCTTCGTCTTTAGCCTCTCTTCTCGTCTACATCTTAGCAAAAAGCTTTTCCACTCTGTCTGGCAAGGAGAAACTGTGCCAGCACAGAAAACATCTCCCATCGTGTTCTAGAGGCTGCACGGAGGTCTGCCGAGTGTTTTGCAAGAAGAGAAAGAAAGTTGTCCAAAACAGCTTGCAATCGAATGTTCATGTGAATAGAAAGGCAGGAGAGTGGTCAGGTACTGTTTTCTCTCAGTTGGCACGCTGCGCACACAATCGCAGTCTTGTACAGCTTGTTTCATCACCTTTGCGAAGTTTCCACTCTCTCCGGCTCCCGGAGACGAAGAAGCTGCTTCTTCGCGCAAAGACGATTCTGCCGCTCACAGTGCTCTGCGGTGTGCGCCTTCTGCCGAAAGCGGCCCGGGAGCTGTGCTTAGCTCTGAGAAGCACCCTACGTGCTTCTTTAGCCTCTCTTCTCGTCTACATCTTAGCAAAAAGCTTTTCCACTCTGTCTGGCAAGGAGAAACTGTGCCAGCACAGAAAACATCTCCCATCGTGTTCTAGAGGCTGCACGGAGGTCTGCGAGTGTTTTGCAAGAGGAGAAAGAAAGTTGTCCAAAACAGCTTGCAATCGAATGTTCATGTGAATAGAAAAGGCAGGAGAGTGGTCAGGTACTGTTTTCTCTCAGTTGGTAAGCTGCGCACACAATCGCAGTGTTGTACAGCTTGTTTCATCACCTTTGCGAAGCTGCCGCTCTCTCCGGCTCCCGGAGACGAAGAAGCTGCTTCTTCGCGCAAAGACGATTCTGCCGCTCACAGTGCTCTGCGGTGTGCGCCTTCTGCCGAAAGAGGTCCGGGAGCGGTGCTTAGCTCTGCAGAGCACCGTACCTTCGTCTTTAGCCTCTCTTCTCGTCTACATCTTAGCAAAAAGCTTTTCCACTCTGTCTGGCAGGGAGAAACTGTGCCAGCACAAAAAACATCTCCCATCGTGTTCTAGAGGCTGCACGCAGGTCTGCCGAGTGTTTTGCAAGAAGAGAAAGAAAGTTGTCCAAAACAGCTTGCAATCGAATGTTCATGTGATTACAAAAGGCAGGAGAGTGGTCAGGTACTGTTTTCTCTCAGTTGGCAAGCTGCGCACACAATCGCAGTGTTGTACAGCTTGTTTCATCACCTTTGCGAAGTTGCCGCTCTCTCCGGCTCCCGGAGACGAAGAGCTGCTTCTTCGCGCAAAGACGATTCTGCCGCTCACAGTGCTCTGCGGTGTGCGCCTTCTGCCGAAAGAGCCCCGGGAGCGGTGCTTAGCTCTGCAGAGCACTGTACCTTCGTCTTTAGCCTCTCTACTCGTCTACATCTTAGCAAAAAGCTTTTCCACTCTGTCTGGCAAGGAAAAACTGTGCCAGCGCAAAAAACATCTCCCATCGTGTTCTAGAGGCTGCACGCAGGTCTGCCGAGTGTTTTGCAAGAAGAGAAAGAAAGTTGTCCAAAACAGCTTGCAATCGAATGTTCATGTGAATAGAAAAGGCAGGAGAGTGGTCAGGTACTGTTTTCTCTCAGTTGGTAAGCAGCGCACACAATCGCAGTGTTGTACAGCTTGTTTCATCACCTTTGCTAAGCTGCCGATCTCTCCGGCTCCCGGAGACGAAGAAGCTGCTTCTTCGCGCAAAGACGATTCTGCCGCTCACAGTGCTCTGCGGTGTGCGCCTTCTGCCGAAAGAGGCCCGGGAGCTGTGCTTGGCTCTGAGAAGCACCATACGTGCTTCTTTAGCCTCTCTTCTCGTCTACATCTTAGCAAAAAGCTTTTCCACTCTGTCTGGCAAGGAGAAACTGTGCCAGCACAGAAAACATCTCCCATCGTGTTCTAGACGTTGCACGGAGGTCTGCCGAGTGTTTTGCAAGAAGAGAAAGAAAGTTGTCCAAACAGCTTGCAATCGAATGTTCATGTGAATAGAAAAGGCAGGAGAGTGGTCAGGTACTGTTTTCTCTCACTTGGCACGCTGCGCACACAATCGCAGTGTTGTACAGCTTGTTTCATCACCTTTGCGAAGTTGCCGCTCTCTCCGGCTCCCGGAGACGAAGAAGCTGCTTCTTCGCGCAAAGACGATTCTGCCCGCTCACAGTGCTCTGCGGTGTGCGCCTTCTGCCGAAAGAGGTCCGGGAGCGGTGCTTAGCTCTGCAGAGCACCGTACCTTCGTCTTTAGCCTCTCTTCTCGTCTACATCTTAGCAAAAAGCTTTTCCACTCTGTCTGGCAGGGAGAAACTGTGCCAGCACAGAAAACATCTCCCATCGTGTTCTAGAGGCTGCACGCAGGTCTGCCGAGTGTTTTGCAAGAAGAGAAAGAAAGTTGTCCAAAACAGCTTGCAATCGAATGTTCATGTGATTACAAAAGGCAGGAGAGTGGTCAGGTACTGTTTTCTCTCAGTTGGCAAGCTGCGCACACAATCGCAGTGTTGTACAGCTTGTTTCATCACCTTTGCGAAGTTGCCGCTCTCTCCGGCTCCCGGAGACGAAGAAGCTGCTTCTTCGCGCAAAGACGATTCTGCCGCTCACAGTGCTCTGCGGTGTGCGCCTTCTGCCGAAAGACGCCCGGGAGCGGTGCTTAGCTCTGCAGAGCACCGTACCTTCGTCTTTAGCCTCTCTTCTCGTCTACATCTTAGCAAAAAGCTTTTCCACTCTGTCTGGCAAGGAGAAACTGTGCCACAACAGAAAACATCTCCCATCGTGTTCTAGAGGCTGCACGGAGGTCTGCCGAGTGTTTTGCAAGAAGAGAAAGAAAGTTGTCCAAAACAGCTTGCAATCGAATGTTAATGTGAATAGAAAAGGCAGGAGAGTGGTCAGGTACTGTTTTACCTCACTTGGCACGCTGCGCACACAATCGCAGTGTTGTACAGCTTGTTTCATCACCTTTGCGAAGTTGCCACTCTCTCCGGCTCCCGGAGACGAAGAAGCTGCTTCTTCGCGCAAAGACGATTCTGCCGCTCACAGTGCTCTGCGGTGTGCGCCTTCTGCCGAAAGACGCCCGGGAGCGGTGCTTAGCTCTGCAGAGCACCGTACCTTCGTCTTTAGTCTCTCTTCTCGTCTACATCTTAGCAAAAAGCTTTTCCACTCTGTCTGGCAAGGAGAAACTGTGCCAGCACAGAAAACATCTCCCATCGTGTTCTAGAGGCTGCACGGAGGTCTGCCGAGTGTTTTGCAAGAAGAGAAAGAAAGTTGTCCAAAACAGCTTGCAATCGAATGTTCATGTGAATAGAAAAGGCAGGAGAGTGGTCAGGTACTGTTTTCTCTCAGTTGGCAAGCTGCGCACACAATCGCAGTGTTGTACAGCTTGTTTCATCACCTTTGACAAGTTGCCGCTCTCTCCGGCTCCCGGAGACGAAGAAGCTGCTTCTTCGCGCAAAGACGATTCTGCCGCTCACAGTGCTCTGCGGTGTGCGCCTTCTGCCGAAAGAGCCCCGGGAGCTGTGCTTAGCTCTGCAGAGCACCGTACCTTCGTCTTTAGCCTCTCTTCTCGTCTACATCTTAGCAAAAAGCTTTTCCACTCTGTCTGGCAAGGAGAAACTGTGCCAGCACAAAAAACATCTCCCATCGTGTTCTAGAGGCTGCACGCAGGTCTGCCGAGTGTTTTGCAAGAAGAGAAAGAAAGTTGTCCAAAACAGCTTGCAATCGAATGTTCATGTGAATAGAAAAGGCAGGAGAGTGGTCAGGTACTGTTTTCTCTCAAGTGGCGAGCTGCGCACACATTCGCAGTGTTGTACAGCTTGTTTCATCACCTTTGCGAAGTTGCCGCTCTCTCCGGCTCCCGGAGACGAAGAAGCTGCTTCTTCGCGCAAAGACGATTCTGCCGCTCACAGTGCTCTGCGGTGTGCGCCTTCTGCCGAAAGACGCCCGGGAGCCGTGCTTAGCTCTGCAGAGCACCGTACCTTCGTCTTTAGCCTCTCTTCTCGTCTACATCTTAGCAAAAAGCTTTTCCACTCTGTCTGGCAAGGAGAAACTGTGCCAGCACAGAAAACATCTCCCATCGTCTTCTAGAGGCTCCACGGAGGTCTGCCGAGTGTTTTGCAAGAAGAGAAAGAAAGTTGTCCAAAACAGCTTGCAATCGAATGTTCATGTGAATAGAAAAGGCAGGAGAGTGGTCAGGTACTGTTTTCTCTCAGTTGGCAAGCTGCGCACACAATCGCAGTCTTGTACAGCTTGTTTCATCACCTTTGCGGAGTTGCCGCTCTCTCCGGCTCCCGGAGACGAAGAAGCTGCTTCTTCGCGCAAAGACGATTCTGCCGCTCACAGTGCTCTGCGGTGTGCGCCTTCTGCCGAAAGACGCCCGGGAGCGGTGCTTAGCTCTGCAGAGCACCGTACTTTCGTCTTTAGCCTCTCTTATCGTCTACATCTTAGCAAAAAGCTTTTCCACTCTGTCTGGCAAGGAGAAACTGTGCCAGCACAGAAAACATCTCCCATCGTGTTCTAGAGGCTGCACGCAGGTCTGCCGAGTGTTTTGCAAGAAGAGAAAGAAAGTTGTCCAAAACAGCTTGCAATCGAATGTTCATGTGAATAGAAAAGGCAGGAGAGTGGTCAGGTACTGTTTTCTCTCAGTTGGCACGCTGCGCACACAATCGCAGTGTTGTACAGCTTGTTTCATCACCTTTGCGAAGTTGCCACTCTCTCCGGCTCCCGGAGACGAAGAAGCTGCTTCTTCGCGCAAAGACGATTCTGCCGCTCACAGTGCTCTGCGGTGTGCGCCTTCTGCCGAAAGACGCCCGGGAGCGGTGCTTAGCTCTGAGAAGCACCCTACGTGCTTCTTTAGCCTCTCTTCTCGTCTACATCTTAGCAAAAAGCTTTTCCACTCTGTCTGGCAAGGAGAAACTGTGCCAGCACAGAAAACATCTCCCATCGTGTTCTAGAGGCTGCACGGAGGTCTGCCGAGTGTTTTGCAAGAAGAGAAAGAAAGTTGTCCAAAACAGCTTGCAATCGAATGTTCATGTGAATAGAAAAGGCAGGAGAGTGGTCAGGTACTGTTTACTCTCACATGGCAAGCTGCGCACACAATCGCAGTCTTGTACAGCTTGTTTCATCACCTTTGCGAAGTTGCCGCTCTCTCCGGCTCCCGGAGACGAAGAAGCTGCTTCTTCGCGCAAAGACGATTCTGCCGCTCACAGTGCTCTGCGGTGTGCGCCTTCTGCCGAAAGAGGTCCGGGTGCGGTGCTTAGCTCTGCAGAGCACCGTACCTTCGTCTTTAGCCTCTCTTCTCGTCTACATCTTAGCAAAAAGCTTTTCCACTCTGTCTGGCAAGGAGAAACTGTGCCAGCACAAAAAACATCTCCCATCGTGTTCTAGAGGCTGCACGCAGGTCTTCCGAGTGTTTTGCAAGAAGAGAAAGAAAGTTGTCCAAAACAGCTTGCAATCGAATGTTCATGTGAATAGAAAAGGCAGGAGAGTGGTCAGGTACTGTTTTCTCTCACTTGGCAAGCTGCGCACACAATCGCAGTGTTGTACAGCTTGTTTCATCACCTTTGCGAAGTTGGCGTTCTATCCGGCTCCCGGAGACGAAGAAGCTGCTTCTTCGCGCAAAGACGATTCTGCCGCTCACAGTGCTCTGCGGTGTGCGCCTTCTGCCGAAAGACGCCCGGGAGCTGTGCTTGGCTCTGAGAAGCACCATACGTGCTTCTTTAGCCTCTCTTCTCGTCTACATCTTAGCAAAAAGCTTTTCCACTCTGTCTGGCAAGGAGAAACTGTGCCAGCACAGAAAACATCTCCCATCGTCTTCTAGAGGCTGCACGGAGGTCTGCCGAGTGTTTTGCAAGAAGAGAAAGAAAGTTGTCCAAAACAGCTTGCAATCGAATGTTCATGTGAATAGAAAAGGCAGGAGAGTGGTCAGGTACTGTTTTCTCTCAGTTGGCACGCTGCGCACACAATCGCAGTGTTGTACAGCTTGTTTCATCACCTTTGCGAAGTTGCCGCTCTCTCCGGCTCCCGGAGACGAAGAAGCTGCTTCTTCGCGCAAAGACGATTCTGCCGCTCACAGTGCTCTGCGGTGTGCGCCTTCTGCCGAAAGACGCCCGGGAGCGGTGCTTAGCTCTGCAGAGCACCGTACCTTCGTCTTTAGCCTCTCTTTTCGTCTACATCTTAGCAAAAAGCTTTTCCACTCTGTCTGGCAAGGAGAAACTGTGCCAGCACAGAAAACATCTCCCATCGTCTTCTAGAGGCTGCACGGAGGTCTGCCGAGTGTTTTGCAAGAAGAGAAAGACAGTTGCCCAAAACAGCTTCCAATCGAATGTTCATGTGAATAGAAAAGGCAGGAGAGTGGTCAGGTACTGTTTTCTCTCATTTGGCAAGCTGCGCACACAATCGCAGTGTTGTACAGCTTGTTTCATCACCTTTGCGAAGTTGCCGCTCTCTCCGGCTCCCGGAGACGAAGAAGCTGCTTCTTCGCGCAAAGACAATTCTGCTTCTCACAGTGCTCTGCTGTGTGCGCCTTCTGCCGAAAGAAGCCCGGGAGCGGTGCTTAGCTCTGCAGAGCACCGTACCTTCGTCTTTAGCCTCTCTTCTCGTCTACATCTTAGCAAAAAGCTTTTCCACTCTGTCTGGCAAGGAGAAACTGTGCCAGCACAGAAAACATCTCCCATCGTGTTCTAGACGCTGCACGGAGGTCTGCCGAGTGTTTTGCAAGAAGAGAAAGAAAGTTGTCCAAAACAGCTTGCAATCGAATGTTCATGTGAATAGAAAAGGCAGGAGAGTGGTCAGGTACTGTTTTCTCTCACTTGGCAAGCTGCGCACACAATCGCAGTCTTGTACAGCTTGTTTCATCACCTTTGCGAAGTTGCCGCTCTCTCCGGCTCCCGGAGACGAAGAAGCTGCTTCTTCGCGCAAAGACGATTCTGCCGCTCACAGTGCTCTGCGGTGTGCGCCTTCTGCCGAAAGAGGCCCGGGAGCTGTGCTTAGCTCTGCAGAGCACCGTACCTTCGTCTTTAGCCTCTCTTCTCGTCTACATCTTAGCAAAAAGCTTTTCCACTCTGTCTGGCAAGGAGAAACTGTGCCAGCACAAAAAACATCTCCCATCGTGTTCTAGAGGCTGCACGCAGGTCTGCCGAGTGTTTTGCAAGAAGAGAAAGAAAGTTGTCCAAAACAGCTTGCAATCGAATGTTCATGTGAATAGAAAAGGCAGGAGAGTGGTCAGGTACTGTTTTCTCTCACTTGGCAAGCTGCGCACACAATCGCAGTGTTGTACAGCTTGTTTCATCACCTTTGCGAAGTTGCCGCTCTCTCCGGCTCCCGGGGACGAAGAAGCTGCTTCTTCGCGCAAAGACGATTCTGCCGCTCACAGTGCTCTGCGGTGTGCGCCTTCTGCCGAAAGACGCCCGGGAGCGGTGCTTAGCTCTGCAGAGCACCGTACCTTCGTCTTTAGCCTCTCTTCTCGTCTACATCTTAGCAAAAAGCTTTTACACTCTGTCTGGCAAGGAGAAACTGTGCCAGCACAAAAAACATCTCCCATCGTGTTCTAGAGGCTGCACGCAGGTCTGCCGAGTGTTTTGCAAGAAGAGAAAGAAAGTTGTCCAAAACAGCTTGCAATCGAATGTTCATGTGAATAGAAAAGGCAGGAGAGTGGTCAGGTACTGTTTTCTCTCAGTTGGCACGCTGCGCACACAATCGCAGTGTTGTACAGCTTGTTTCATCACCTTTGCGAAGTTGCCGCTCTCTCCGGCTCCCGGAGACGAAGAAGCTGCTTCTTCGCGCAAAGACGATTCTGCCGCTCACAGTGCTCTGCGGTGTGCGCCTTCTGCCGAAAGACGCCCGGGAGCGGTGCTTAGCTCTGCAGAGCACCGTACCTTCGTCTTTAGCCTCTCTTCTCGTCTACATCTTAGCAAAAAGCTTTTCCACTCTGTCTGGCAAGGAGAAACTGTGCCAGCACAGAAAACATCTCCCATCGTCTTCTAGAGGCTGCACGGAGGTCTGCCGAGTGTTTTGCAAGAAGAGAAAGAAAGTTGTCCAAAACAGCTTGCAATCGAATGTTCATGTGAATAGAAAAGGCAGGAGAGTGGTCAGGTACTGTTTTCTCTCAGTTGGCAAGCTGCGCACACAATCGCAGTGTTGTACAGCTTGTTTCATCACCTTTGCGAAGTTGCCGCTCTCTCCGGCTCCCGGAGACGAAGAAGCTGCTTCTTCGCGCAAAGACGATTCTGCCGCTCACAGTGCTCTGCGGTGTGCGCCTTCTGCCGAAAGCGGCCCGGGAGCTGTGCTTAGCTCTGAGAAGCACCCTACGTGCTTCTTTAGCCTCTCTTCTCGTCTACATCTTAGCAAAAAGCTTTTCCACTCTGTCTGGCAAGGAGAAACTGTGCCAGCACAGAAAACATCTCCCATCGTGTTCTAGAGGCTGCACGGAGGTCTGCCGAGTGTTTTGCAAGAAGAGAAAGAAAGTTGTCCAAAACAGCTTGCAATCGAAGGTTAATGTGAATAGAAAAGGCAGGAGAGTGGTCAGGTACTGTTTTACCTCACTTGGCACGCTGCGCACACAATCGCAGTGTTGTACAGATTGTTTCATCACCTTTGCGAAGTTGCCGCTCTCTCCGGCTCCCGGAGACGAAGAAGCTGCTTCTTCGCGCAAAGACGATTCTGCCGCTCACAGTGCTCTGCGGTGTGCGCCTTCTGCCGAAAGACGCCCGGGAGCGGTGCTTAGCTCTGCAGAGCACCGTACCTTCGTCTTTAGTCTCTCTTCTCGTCTACATCTTAGCAAAAAGCTTTTCCACTCTGTCTGGCAAGGAGAAACTGTGCCAGCACAGAAAACATCTCCAATCGTGTTCTAGAGGCTGCACGCAGGTCTGCCGAGTGTTTTGCAAGAAGAGAAAGAAAGTTGTCCAAAACAGCTTGCAATCGAATGTTCATGTGAATAGAAAAGGCAGGAGAGTGGTCAGGTACTGTTTTCTCTCACTTGGCAAGCTGCGCATACAATCGCAGTGTTGTACAGCTTGTTTCATCACCTTTGCGAAGCTGCCGCTCTCTCCGGCTCCCGGAGACGAAGAAGCTGCTTCTTCGCGCAAAGACGATTCTGCCGCTCACAGTGCTCTGCTGTGTGCGCCTTCTGCCGAAAGAAGCCCGGGAGCGGTGCTTAGCTCTGCAGAGCACCGTACCTTCGTCTTTAGCCTCTCTACTCGTCTACATCTTAGCAAAAAGCTTTTACACTCTGTCTGGCAAGGAGAAACTGTGCCAGCACAGAAAACATCTCCCATCGTGTTCTAGAGGCTGCACGGAGGTCTGCCGAGTGTTTTGCAAGAAGAGAAAGAAAGTTGTCCAAAACAGCTTGCAATCGAATGTTCATGTGAATAGAAAAGGCAGGAGAGTGGTCAGGTACTGTTTTCTCTCAGTTGGCAAGCTGCGCACACAATCGCAGTGTTGTACAGCTTGTTTCATCACCTTTGCCAAGTTGCCGCTCTCTCCGCCTCCCGGGGACGAAGAAGCTGCTTCTTCGCGCAAAGACGATTCTGCCGCTCACAGTGCTCTGCGGTGTGCGCCTTCTGCCGAAAGACGCCCGGGAGCGGTGTTTAGCTCTGCAGAGCACCGTACCTTCGTCTTTAGCCTCTCTTCTCGTCTACATCTTAGCAAAAAGCTTTTACACTCTGTCTGGCAAGGAGAAACTGTGCCAGCACAAAAAACATCTCCCATCGTGTTCTAGAGGCTGCACGCAGGTCTGCCGAGTGTTTTGCAAGAAGAGAAAGAAAGTTGTCCAAAACAGCTTGCAATCGAATGTTCATGTGAATAGAAAAGGCAGGAGAGTGGTCAGGTACTGTTTTCTCTCAGTTGGCACGCTGCGCACACAATCGCAGTGTTGTACAGCTTGTTTCATCACCTTTGCGAAGTTGCCACTCTCTCCGGCTCCCGGAGACGAAGAAGCTGCTTCTTCGCGCAAAGACGATTCTGCCGCTCACAGTGCTCTGCGGTGTGCGCCTTCTGCCGAAAGACGCCCGGGAGCGGTGCTTAGCTCTGCAGAGCACCGTACCTTCGTCTTTAGCCTCTCTTCTCGTCTACATCTTAGCAAAAAGCTTTTCCACTCTGTCTGGCAAGGAGAAACTGTGCCAGCACAGAAAACATCTCCCATCGTGTTCTAGAGGCTGCACGCAGGTCTGCCGAGTGTTTTGCAAGAAGAGAAAGAAAGTTGTCCAAAACAGCTTGCAATCGAATGTTCATGTGAATAGAAAAGGCAGGAGAGTGGTCAGGTACTGTTTTCTCTCAGTTGGCAAGCTGCGCCCACAATCGCAGTGTTGTACAGCTTGTTTCATCACCTTTGCGAAGTTGCCGCTCTCTCCGTCTCCCGGAGACGAAGAAGCTGCTTCTTCGCGCAAAGACGATTCTGCCGCTCACAGTGCTCTGCGGTGTGCGCCTTCTGCCGAAAGACGCCCGGGAGCGGTGCTTAGCTCTGCAGAGCACCGTACCTTCGTCTTTAGCCTCTCTTCTCGTCTACATCTTAGCAAAAAGCTTTTCCACTCTGTCTGGCATGGAGAAACTGTGCCAGCACAGAAAACATCTCCCATCGTGTTCTAGAGGCTGCACGGAGGTCTGCCGAGTGTTTTGCAAGAAGAGAAAGAAAGTTGTCCAAAACAGCTTGCAATCGAATGTTCATGTGAATAGAAAAGGCAGGAGAGTGGTCAGGTACTGTTTTCTCTCAAGTGGCGAGCTGCACACACAATCGCAGTGTTGTACAGCTTGTTTCATCACCTTTGCGAAGTTGCCGCTCTCTCCGGCTCCCGGAGACGAAGAAGCTGCTTCTTCGCGCAAAGACGATTCTGCCGCTCACAGTGCTCTGCGGTGTGCGCCTTCTGCCGAAAGACGCCCGGGAGCGGTGCTTAGCTCTGCAGAGCACCGTACCTTCGTCTTTAGCCTCTCTTCTCGTCTACATCTTAGCAAAAAGCTTTTCCACTCTGTCTGGCAAGGAGAAACTGTGCCAGCACAGAAAACATCTCCCATCGTGTTCTAGAGGCTGCACGGAGGTCTGCCGAGTGTTTTGCAAGAAGAGAAAGAAAGTTGTCCAAAACAGCTTGCAATCGAATGTTCATGTGAATAGAAAAGGCAGGAGAGTGGTCAGGTACTGTTTTCTCTCAGTTGGCAAGCTGCGCATACAATCGCAGTGTTGTACAGCTTGTTTCATCACCTTTGCGAAGTTGCCGCTCTCTCCGGCTCCCGGAGACGAAGAAGCTGCTTCTTCGCGCAAAGACGATTCTGCCGCTCACAGTGCTCTGCTGTGTGCGCCTTCTGCCGAAAGAAGCCCGGGAGCGGTGCTTAGCTCTGCAGAGCACCGTACCTTCGTCTTTAGCCTCTCTTCTCGTCTACATCTTAGCAAAAAGCTTTTCCACTCTGTCTGGCAAGGAGAAACTGTGCCAGCACAAAAAACATCTCCCATCGTGTTCTAGAGGCTGCACGCAGGTCTGCCGAGTGTTTTGCAAGAAGAGAAAGAAAGTTGTCCAAAACAGCTTGCAATCGAATGTTCATGTGAATAGAAAAGGCAGGAGAGTGGTCAGGTACTGTTTTCTCTCAGTTGGCACGCTGCGCACACAATCGCAGTGTTGTACAGCTTGTTTCATCACCTTTGCGAAGTTGCCGCTCTCTCCGGCTCCCGGAGACGAAGAAGCTGCTTCTTCGCGCAAAGACGATTCTGCCGCTCACAGTGCTCTGCGGTGTGCGCCTTCTGCCGAAAGAGGCCCGGGAGCTGTGCTTAGCTCTGAGAAGCACCCTACGTGCTTCTTTAGCCTCTCTTCTCGTCTACATCTTAGCAAAAATCTTTTCCACTCTGTCTGGCAAGGAGAAACTGTGCCAGCACAGAAAACATCTCCCATCGTGTTCTAGAGGCTGCACGGAGGTCTGCCGAGTGTTTTGCAAGAAGAGAAAGAAAGTTGTCCAAAACAGCTTGCAATCGAATGTTCATGTGAATAGAAAAGGCAGGAGAGTGGTCAGGTACTGTTTTCTCTCAAGTGGCGAGCTGCACACACAATCGCAGTGTTGTACAGCTTGTTTCATCACCTTTGCGAAGTTGCCGCTCTCTCCGGCTCCCGGAGACGAAGAAGCTGCTTCTTCGCGCAAAGACGATTCTGCCGCTCACAGTGCTCTGCGGTGTGCGCCTTCTGCCGAAAGAGGTCCGGGAGCGGTGCTTAGCTCTGCAGAGCACCGTACCTTCGTCTTTAGCCTCTCTTCTCGTCTACATCTTAGCAAAAAGCTTTTCCACTCTGTCTGGCAAGGAGAAACTGTGCCAGCACAAAAAATATCTCCCATCGTGTTCTAGAGGCTGCACGGAGGTCTGCCGAGTGTTTTGCAAGAAGAGAAAGAAAGTTGTCCAAAACAGCTTGCAATCGAATGTTCATGTGAATAGAAAAGGCAGGAGAGTGGTCAGGTACTGTTTTCTCTCAAGTGGCGAGCTGCACATACAATCGCAGTGTTGTACAGCTTGTTTCATCACCTTTGCGAAGTTGCCGCTCTCTCCGGCTCCCGGAGACGAAGAAGCTGCTTCTTCGCGCAAAGACGATTCTGCCGCTCACAGTGCTCTGCGGTGTGCGCCTTCTGCCGAAAGAGGTCCGGGAGCGGTGCTTAGCTCTGCAGAGCACCGTACCTTCGTCTTTAGCCTCTCTTCTCGTCTACATCTTAGCAAAAAGCTTTTCCACTCTGTCTGGCAAGGAGAAACTGTGCCAGCACAAAAAACATCTCCCATCGTGTTCTAGAGGCTGCACGCAGGTCTGCCGAGTGTTTTGCAAGAAGAGAAAGAAAGTTGTCCAAAACAGCTTGCAATCGAATGTTCATGTGAATAGAAAAGGCAGGAGAGTGGTCAGGTACTGTTTTCTCTCAGTTGGCAAGCTGCGCACACAATCGCAGTGTTGTACAGCTTGTTTCATCACCTTTGCCAAGTTGCCGCTCTCTCCGGCTCCCGGGGACGAAGAAGCTGCTTCTTCGCGCAAAGACGATTCTGCCGCTCACAGTGCTCTGCGATGTGCGCCTTCTGCCGAAAGACGCCCGGGAGCGGTGCTTAGCTCTGCAGAGCACCGTACCTTCGTCTTTAGCCTCTCTTCTCGTCTACATCTTAGCAAAAAGCTTTTCCACTCTGTCTGGCAAGGAGAAACTGTGCCAGCACAGAAAACATCTCCCATCGTGTTCTAGAGGCTGCACGGAGGTCTGCCGAGTGTTTTGCAAGAAGAGAAAGAAAGTTGTCCAAAACAGCTTGCAATCGAATGTTCATGTGAATAGAAAAGGCAGGAGAGTGGTCAGGTACTGTTTTCTCTCAGTTGGCACGCTGCGCACACAATCGCAGTGTTGTACAGCTTGTTTCATCACCTTTGCGAAGTTGCCGCTCTCTCCGGCTCCCGGAGACGAAGAAGCTGCTTCTTCGCGCAAAGACGATTCTGCCGCTCACAGTGCTCTGCGGTGTGCGCCTTCTGCCGAAAGACGCCCGGGAGCGGTGCTTAGCTCTGCAGAGCACCGTACCTTCGTCTTTAGCCTCTCTTCTCGTCTACATCTTAGCAAAAAGCTTTTCCACTCTGTCTGGCAAGGAGAAACTGTGCCAGCACAAAAAACATCTCCCATCGTGTTCTAGAGGCTGCACGCAGGTCTGCCGAGTGTTTTGCAAGAAGAGAAAGAAAGTTGTCCAAAACAGCTTGCAATCGAATGTTCATGTGAATAGAAAAGGCAGGAGAGTGGTCAGGTACTGTTTTCTCTCAAGTGGCGAGCTGCGCACACAATCGCAGTGTTGTACAGCTTGTTTCATCACCTTTGCGAAGTTGCCGCTCTCGCCGGCTCCCGGAGACGAAGAAGCTGCTTCTTCGCGCAAAGACGATTCTGCCGCTCACAGTGCTCTGCGGTGTGCGCCTTCTGCCGAAAGACGCCCGGGAGCGGTGCTTAGCTCTGCAGAGCACCGTACCTTCGTCTTTAGCCTCTCTTCTCGTCTACATCTTAGCAAAAAGCTTTTACACTCTGTCTGGCAAGGAGAAACTGTGCCAGCACAGAAAACATCTCCCATCGTCTTCTAGAGGCTGCACGGAGGTCTGCCGAGTGTTTTGCAAGAAGAGAAAGAAAGTTGTCCAAAACAGCTTGCAATCGAATGTTCATGTGAATAGAAAAGGCAGGAGAGTGGTCAGGTACTGTTTTCTCTCATTTGGCAAGCTGCGCACACAATCGCAGTGTTGTACAGCTTGTTTCATCACCTTTGCGAAGTTGCCGCTCTCTCCGGCTCCCGGAGACGAAGAAGCTGCTTCTTCGCGCAAAGACAATTCTGCTTCTCACAGTGCTCTGCTGTGTGCGCCTTCTGCCGAAAGAAGCCCGGAGCGGTGCTTAGCTCTGCAGAGCACCGTACCTTCGTCTTTAGCCTCTCTTCTCGTCTACATCTTAGCAAAAAGCTTTTCCACTCTGTCTGGCAAGGAGAAACTGTGCCAGCACAGAAAACATCTCCCATCGTGTTCTAGACGCTGCACGGAGGTCTGCCGAGTGTTTTGCAAGAAGAGAAAGAAAGTTGTCCAAAACAGCTTGCAATCGAATGTTCATGTGAATAGAAAAGGCAGGAGAGTGGTCAGGTACTGTTTTCTCTCACTTGGCAAGCTGCGCATACAATCGCAGTGTTGTACAGCTTGTTTCATCACCTTTGCGAAGCTGCCGCTCTCTCCGGCTCCCGGAGACGAAGAAGCTGCTTCTTCGCGCAAAGACGATTCTGCCGCTCACAGTGCTCTGCTGTGTGCGCCTTCTGCCGAAAGAAGCCCGGGAGCGGTGCTTAGCTCTGCAGAGCACCGTACCTTCGTCTTTAGCCTCTCTACTCGTCTACATCTTAGCAAAAAGCTTTTACACTCTGTCTGGCAAGGAGAAACTGTGCCAGCACAAAAAACATCTCCCATCGTGTTCTAGAGGCTGCACGCAGGTCTGCCGAGTGTTTTGCAAGAAGAGAAAGAAAGTTGTCCAAAACAGCTTGCAATCGAATGTTCATGTGAATAGAAAAGGCAGGAGAGGGGTCAGGTACTGTTTTCTCTCAGTTGGTTAGCTGCGCACACAATCGCAGTGTTGTACAGCTTGTTTCATCACCTTTGCGAAGCTGCCGCTCTCTCCGGCTCCCGGAGACGAAGAAGCTGCTTCTTCGCGCAAAGACGATTCTGCCGCTCACAGTGCTCTGCGGTGTGCGCCTTCTGCCGAAAGAGGCCCGGGAGCTGTGCTTGGCTCTGAGAAGCACCATACGTGCTTCTTTAGCCTCTCTTCTCGTCTACATCTTAGCAAAAAGCTTTTCCACTCTGTCTGGCAAGGAGAAACTGTGCCAGCACAGAAAACATCTCCCATCGTGTTCTAGAGGCTGCACGGAGGTCTGCCGAGTGTTTTGCAAGAAGAGAAAGAAAGTTGTCCAAAACAGCTTGCAATCGAATGTTCATGTGAATAGAAAAGGCAGGAGAGTGGTCAGGTACTGTTTTCTCTCAGTTGGCAAGCTGCGCACACAATCGCAGTGTTGTACAGCTTGTTTCATCACCTTTGCCAAGTTGCCGCTCTCTCCGCCTCCCGGGGACGAAGAAGCTGCTTCTTCGCGCAAAGACGATTCTGCCGCTCACAGTGCTCTGCGGTGTGCGCCTTCTGCCGAAAGACGCCCGGGAGCGGTGTTTAGCTCTGCAGAGCACCGTACCTTCGTCTTTAGCCTCTCTTCTCGTCTACATCTTAGCAAAAAGCTTTTCCACTCTGTCTGGCAAGGAGAAACTGTGCCAGCACAAAAAACATCTCCCATCGTGTTCTAGAGGCTGCACGCAGGTCTGCCGAGTGTTTTGCAAGAAGAGAAAGAAAGTTGTCCAAAACAGCTTGCAATCGAATGTTCAAGTGAATAGAAAAGGCAGGAGAGTGGTCAGGTACTGTTTTCTCTCAGTTGGCACGCTGCGCACACAATCGCAGTGTTGTACAGCTTGTTTCATCACCTTTGCGAAGTTGCCACTCTCTCCGGCTCCCGGAGACGAAGAAGCTGCTTCTTCGCGCAAAGACGATTCTGCCGCTCACAGTGCTCTGCGGTGTGCGCCTTCTGCCGAAAGAGGCCCGGGAGCTGTGCTTAGCTCTGAGAAGCACCCTACGTGCTTCTTTACCCTCTCTTCTCGTCTACATCTTAGCAAAAAGCTTTTCCACTCTGTCTGGCAAGGAGAAACTGTGCCAGCACAGAAAACATCTCCCATCGTGTTCTAGAGGCTGCACGCAGGTCTGCCGAGTGTTTTGCAAGAAGAGAAAGAAAGTTGTCCAAAACAGCTTGCAATCGAATGTTCATGTGAATAGAAAAGGCAGGAGAGTGGTCAGGTACTGTTTTCTCTCAGTTGGCAAGCTGCGCCCACAATCGCAGTGTTGTACAGCTTGTTTCATCACCTTTGCGAAGTTGCCGCTATCTCCGGCTCCCGGAGACGAAGAAGCTGCTTCTTCGCGCAAAGACGATTCTGCCGCTCACAGTGCTCTGCGGTGTGCGCCTTCTGCCGAAAGACGCCCGGGAGCGGTGCTTAGCTCTGCAGAGCACCGTACCTTCGTCTTTAGCCTCTCTTCTCGTCTACATCTTAGCAAAAAGCTTTTCCACTCTGTCTGGCAAGGAGAAACTGTGCCAGCACAGAAAACATCTCCCATCGTGTTCTAGAGGCTGCACGGAGGTCTGCCGAGTGTTTTGCAAGAAGAGAAAGAAAGTTGTCCAAAACAGCTTGCAATCGAATGTTCATGTGAATAGAAAAGGCAGGAGAGTGGTCAGGTACTGTTTTCTCTCAAGTGGCGAGCTGCACACACAATCGCAGTGTTGTACAGCTTGTTTCATCACCTTTGCGAAGTTGCCGCTCTCTCCGGCTCCCGGAGACGAAGAAGCTGCTTCTTCGCGCAAAGACGATTCTGCCGCTCACAGTGCTCTGCGGTGTGCGCCTTCTGCCGAAAGACGCCCGGGAGCGGTGCTTAGCTCTGCAGAGCACCGTACCTTCGTCTTTAGCCTCTCTTCTCGTCTACATCTTAGCAAAAAGCTTTTCCACTCTGTCTGGCAAGGAGAAACTGTGCCAGCACAGAAAACATCTCCCATCGTGTTCTAGAGGCTGCACGGAGGTCTGCCGAGTGTTTTGCAAGAAGAGAAAGAAAGTTGTCCAAAACAGCTTGCAATCGAATGTTCATGTGAATAGAAAAGGCAGGAGAGTGGTCAGGTACTGTTTTCTCTCAGTTGGCAAGCTGCGCATACAATCGCAGTGTTGTACAGCTTGTTTCATCACCTTTGCGAAGTTGCCGCTCTCTCCGGCTCCCGGAGACGAAGAAGCTGCTTCTTCGCGCAAAGACGATTCTGCCGCTCACAGTGCTCTGCTGTGTGCGCCTTCTGCCGAAAGAAGCCCGGGAGCGGTGCTTAGCTCTGCAGAGCACCGTACCTTCGTCTTTAGCCTCTCTTCTCGTCTACATCTTAGCAAAAAGCTTTTCCACTCTGTCTGGCAAGGAGAAATTGTGCCAGCACAGAAAACATCTCCCATCGTGTTCTAGACGCTGCACGGAGGTCTGCCGAGTGTTTTGCAAGAAGAGAAAGAAAGTTGTCCAAAACAGCTTGCAATCGAATGTTCATGTGAATAGAAAAGGCAGGAGAGTGGTCAGGTACTGTTTTCTCTCAGTTGGTAAGCTGCGCACACAATCGCAGTGTTGTACAGCTTGTTTCATCACCTTTGCGAAGCTGCCGCTCTCTCCGGCTCCCGGAGACGAAGAAGCTGCTTCTTCGCGCAAAGACGATTCTGCCGCTCACAGTGCTCTGCGGTGTGCGCCTTCTGCCGAAAGAGGCCCGGGAGCTGTGCTTGGCTCTGAGAAGCACCATACGTGCTTCTTTAGCCTCTCTTCTCGTCTACATCTTAGCAAAAAGCTTTTCCACTCTGTCTGGCAAGGAGAAACTGTGCCAGCACAGAAAACATCTCCCATCGTGTTCTAGAGGCTGCACGCAGGTCTGCCGAGTGTTTTGCAAGAAGAGAAAGAAAGTTGTCCAAAACAGCTTGCAATCGAATGTTCATGTGAATAGAAAAGGCAGGAGAGTGGTCAGGTACTGTTTTCTCTCACTTGGCAAGCTGCGCACACAATCGCAGTGTTGTACAGCTTCTTTCATCACCTTTGCCAAGTTGCCGCTCTCTCCGGCTCCCGGGGACGAAGAAGCTGCTTCTTCGCGCAAAGACGATTCTGCCGCTCACAGTGCTCTGCGGTGTGCGCCTTCTGCCGAAAGACGCCCGGGAGCGGTGCTTAGCTCTGCAGAGCACCGTACCTTCGTCTTTAGCCTCTCTTCTCGTCTACATCTTAGCAAAAAGCTTTTCCACTCTGTCTGGCAAGGAGAAACTGTGCCAGCACAAAAAACATCTCCCATCGTGTTCTAGAGGCTGCACGCAGGTCTGCCGAGTGTTTTGCAAGAAGAGAAAGAAAGTTGTCCAAAACAGCTTGCAATCGAATGTTCATGTGAATAGAAAAGGCAGGAGAGTGGTCAGGTACTGTTTTCTCTCAGTTGGCACGCTGCGCACACAATCGCAGTGTTGTACAGCTTGTTTCATCACCTTTGCCAAGTTGCCGCTCTCTCCGGCTCCCGGAGACGAAGAAGCTGCTTCTTCGCGCAAAGACGATTCTGCCGCTCACAGTGCTCTGCGGTGTGCGCCTTCTGCCGAAAGAGGCCCGGGAGCTGTGCTTAGCTCTGAGAAGCACCCTACGTGCTTCTTTAGCCTCTCTTCTCGTCTACATCTTAGCAAAAAGCTTTTCCACTCTGTCTGGCAAGGAGAAACTGTGCCAGCACAGAAAACATCTCCCATCGTGTTCTAGAGGCTGCACGCAGGTCTGCCGAGTGTTTTGCAAGAAGAGAAAGAAAGTTGTCCAAAACAGCTTGCAATCGAATGTTCATGTGAATAGAAAAGGCAGGAGAGTGGTCAGGTACTGTTTTCTCTCAGTTGGCAAGCTGCGCCCACAATCGCAGTGTTGTACAGCTTGTTTCATCACCTTTGCGAAGTTGCCGCTCTCTCCGGCTCCCGGAGACGAAGAAGCTGCTTCTTCGCGCAAAGACGATTCTGCCGCTCACAGTGCTCTGCGGTGTGCGCCTTCTGCCGAAAGACGCCCGGGAGCGGTGCTTAGCTCTGCAGAGCACCGTACCTTCGTCTTTAGCCTCTCTTCTCGTCTACATCTTAGCAAAAAGCTTTTCCACTCTGTCTGGCAAGGAGAAACTGTGCCAGCACAAAAAACATCTCCCATCGTGTTCTAGAGGCTGCACGGAGGTCTGCCGAGTGTTTTGCAAGAAGAGAAAGAAAGTTGTCCAAAACAGCTTGCAATCGAATGTTCATGTGAATAGAAAAGGCAGGAGAGTGGTCAGGTACTGTTTTCTCTCAAGTGGCGAGCTGCACACACAATCGCAGTGTTGTACAGCTTGTTTCATCACCTTTGCGAAGTTGCCGCTCTCTCCGGCTCCCGGAGACGAAGAAGCTGCTTCTTCGCGCAAAGACGATTCTGCCGCTCACAGTGCTCTGCGGTGTGCGCCTTCTGCCGAAAGAGGTCCGGGAGCGGTGCTTAGCTCTGCAGAGCACCGTACCTTCGTCTTTAGCCTCTCTTCTCGTCTACATCTTAGCAAAAAGCTTTTCCACTCTGTCTGGCAAGGAGAAACTGTGCCAGCACAAAAAACATCTCCCATCGTGTTCTAGAGGCTGCACGCAGGTCTGCCGAGTGTTTTGCAAGAAGAGAAAGAAAGTTGTCCAAAACAGCTTGCAATCGAATGTTCATGTGAATAGAAAAGGCAGGAGAGTGGTCAGGTACTGTTTTCTCTCAGTTGGCAAGCTGCGCACACAATCGCAGTGTTGTACAGCTTGTTTCATCACCTTTGCGAAGTTGCCGCTCTCTCCGGCTCCCGGGGACGAAGAAGCTGCTTCTTCGCGCAAAGACGATTCTGCCGCTCACAGTGCTCTGCGATGTGCGCCTTCTGCCGAAAGACGCCCGGGAGCGGTGCTTAGCTCTGCAGAGCACCGTACCTTCGTCTTTAGCCTCTCTTCTCGTCTACATCTTAGCAAAAAGCTTTTCCACTCTGTCTGGCAAGGAGAAACTGTGCCAGCACAGAAAACATCTCCCATCGTGTTCTAGAGGCTGCACGGAGGTCTGCCGAGTGTTTTGCAAGAAGAGAAAGAAAGTTGTCCAAAACAGCTTGCAATCGAATGTTCATGTGAATAGAAAAGGCAGGAGAGTGGTCAGGTACTGTTTTCTCTCAGTTGGCACGCTGCGCACACAATCGCAGTGTTGTACAGCTTGTTTCATCACCTTTGCGAAGTTGCCGCTCTCTCCGGCTCCCGGAGACGAAGAAGCTGCTTCTTCGCGCAAAGAAGATTCTGCCGCTCACAGTGCTCTGCGGTGTGCGCCTTCTGCCGAAAGACGCCCGGGAGCGGTGCTTAGCTCTGCAGAGCACCGTACCTTCGTCTTTAGCCTCTCTTCTCGTCTACATCTTAGCAAAAAGCTTTTCCACTCTGTCTGGCAAGGAGAAACTGTGCCAGCACAAAAAACATCTCCCATCGTGTTCTAGAGGCTGCACGCAGGTCTGCCGAGTGTTTTGCAAGAAGAGAAAGAAAGTTGTCCAAAACAGCTTGGAATCGAATGTTCATGTGAATAGAAAAGGCAGGAGAGTGGTCAGGTACTGTTTTCTCTCATTTGGCAAGCTGCGCACACAATCGCAGTGTTGTACAGCTTGTTTCATCACCTTTGCGAAGTTGCCGCTCTCTCCGGCTCCCGGAGACGAAGAAGCTGCTTCTTCGCGCAAAGACAATTCTGCTTCTCACAGTGCTCTGCTGTGTGCGCCTTCTGCCGAAAGAAGCCCGGAGCGGTGCTTAGCTCTGCAGAGCACCGTACCTTCGTCTTTAGCCTCTCTTCTCGTCTACATCTTAGCAAAAAGCTTTTCCACTCTGTCTGGCAAGGAGAAACTGTGCCAGCACAGAAAACATCTCCCATCGTGTTCTAGACGCTGCACGGAGGTCTGCCGAGTGTTTTGCAAGAAGAGAAAGAAAGTTGTCCAAAACAGCTTCCAATCGAATGTTCATGTGAATAGAAAAGGCAGGAGAGTGGTCAGGTACTGTTTTCTCTCACTTGGCAAGCTGCGCACACAATCGCAGTCTTGTACAGCTTGTTTCATCACCTTTGCGAAGTTGCCGCTCTCTCCGGCTCCCGGAGACGAAGAAGCTGCTTCTTCGCGCAAAGACGATTCTGCCGCTCACAGTGCTCTGCGGTGTGCGCCTTCTGCCGAAAGAGGCCCGGGAGCTGTGCTTAGCTCTGCAGAGCACCGTACCTTCGTCTTTAGCCTCTCTTCTCGTCTACATCTTAGCAAAAAGCTTTTCCACTCTGTCTGGCAAGGAGAAACTGTGCCAGCACAAAAAACATCTCCCATCGTGTTCTAGAGGCTGCACGCAGGTCTGCCGAGTGTTTTGCAAGAAGAGAAAGAAAGTTGTCCAAAACAGCTTGCAATCGAATGTTCATGTGAATAGAAAAGGCAGGAGAGTGGTCAGGTACTGTTTTCTCTCAGTTGGCACGCTGCGCACACAATCGCAGTGTTGTACAGCTTGTTTCATCACCTTTGCGAAGTTGCCGCTCTCTCCGGCTCCCGGAGACGAAGAAGCTGCTTCTTCGCGCAAAGACGATTCTGCCGCTCACAGTGCTCTGCGGTGTGCGCCTTCTGCCGAAAGACGCCCGGGAGCGGTGCTTAGCTCTGCAGAGCACGGTACCTTCGTCTTTAGCCTCTCTTCTCGTCTACATCTTAGCAAAAAGCTTTTCCACTCTGTCTGGCAAGGAGAAACTGTGCCAGCACAGAAAACATCTCCCATCGTGTTCTAGAGGCTGCACGGAGGTCTGCCGAGTGTTTTGCAAGAAGAGAAAGAAAGTTGTCCAAAACAGCTTGCAATCGAATGTTCATGTGAATAGAAAAGGCAGGAGAGTGGTCAGGTACTGTTTTCTCTCAGTTGGCAAGCTGCGCACACAATCGCAGTGTTGTACAGCTTGTTTCATCACCTTTGCGAAGTTGCCGCTCTCTCCGGCTCCCGGAGACGAAGAAGCTGCTTCTTCGCGCAAAGACGATTCTGCCGCTCACAGTGCTCTGCGGTGTGCGCCTTCTGCCGAAAGCGGCCCGGGAGCTGTGCTTAGCTCTGAGAAGCACCCTACGTGCTTCTTTAGCCTCTCTTCTCGTCTACATCTTAGCAAAAAGCTTTTCCACTCTGTCTGGCAAGGAGAAACTGTGCCAGCACAGAAAACATCTCCCATCGTGTTCTAGAGGCTGCACGGAGGTCTGCCGAGTGTTTTGCAAGAGGAGAAAGAAAGTTGCCCAAAACAGCTTGCAATCGAATGTTCATGTGAATAGAAAAGGCAGGAGAGTGGTCAGGTACTGTTTTCTCTCAGTTGGTAAGCTGCGCACACAATCGCAGTGTTGTACAGCTTGTTTCATCACCTTTGCGAAGCTGACGCTCTCTCCGGCTCCCGGAGACGAAGAAGCTGCTTCTTCGCGCAAAGACGATTCTGCCGCTCACAGTGCTCTGCGGTGTGCGCCTTCTGCCGAAAGAGGCCCGGGAGATGTGCTTGGCTCTGAGAAGCACCATACGTGCTTCTTTAGCCTCTCTTCTCGTCTACATCTTAGCAAAAAGCTTTTCCACTCTGTCTGGCAAGGAGAAACTGTGCCAGCACAGAAAACATCTCCCATCGTGTTCTAGAGGCTGCACGGAGGTCTGCCGAGTGTTTTGCAAGAAGAGAAAGAAAGTTGTCCAAAACAGCTTGCAATCGAATGTTCATGTGAATAGAAAAGGCAGGAGAGTGGTCAGGTACTGTTTTCTCTCAGTTGGCACGCTGCGCACACAATCGCAGTGTTGTACAGCTTGTTTCATCACCTTTGCGAAGTTGCCGCTCTCTCCGGCTCCCGGAGACGAAGAAGCTGCTTCTTCGCGCAAAGACGATTCTGCCGCTCACAGTGCTCTGCGGTGTGCGCCTTCTGCCGAAAGAGCCCCGGGAGCTGTGCTTAGCTCTGAGAAGCACCATACGTGCTTCTTTAGCCTCTCTTCTCGTCTACATCTTAGCAAAAAGCTTTTCCACTCTGTCTGGCAAGGAGAAACTGTGCCAGCACAGAAAACATCTCCCATCATGTTCTAGACGCTGCACGGAGGTCTGCCGAGTGTTTTGCAAGAAGAGAAAGAAAGTTGTCCAAAACAGCTTGCAATCGAATGTTCATGTGAATAGAAAAGGCAGGAGAGTGGTCAGGTACTGTTTTCTCTCACTTGGCAAGCTGCGCACACAATCGCAGTGTTGTACAGCTTGTTTCATCACCTTTGCGAAGTTGCCGCTCTCTCCGGCTCCCGGAGACGAAGAAGCTGCTTCTTCGCGCAAAGACGATTCTGCCGCTCACAGTGCTCTGCGGTGTGCGCCTTCTGCCGAAAGAGGTCCGGGAGCGGTGCTTAGCTCTGCAGAGCACCGTACCTTCGTCTTTAGCCTCTCTTCTCGTCTACATCTTAGCAAAAAGCTTTTCCACTCTGTCTGGCAAGGAGAAACTGTGCCAGCACAGAAAACATCTCCCATCGTGTTCTAGAGGCTGCACGCAGGTCTGCCGAGTGTTTTGCAAGAAGAGAAAGAAAGTTGTCCAAAACAGCTTGCAATCGAATGTTCATGTGAATAGAAAAGGCAGGAGAGTGGTCAGGTACTGTTTTCTCTCAGTTGGCAAGCTGCGCACACAATCGCAGTGTTGTACAGCTTGTTTCATCACCTTTGCGAAGTTGCCGCTCTCTCCGGCTCCCGGAGACGAAGAAGCTGCTTCTTCGCGCAAAGACGATTCTGCCGCTCACAGTGCTCTGCGGTGTGCGCCTTCTGCCGAAAGAGGTCCGGGAGCGGTGCTTAGCTCTGCAGAGCACCGTACCTTCGTCTTTAGCCTCTCTTCTCGTCTACATCTTAGCAAAAAGCTTTTCCACTCTGTCTGGCAAGGAGAAACTGTGCCAGCACAAAAAACATCTCCCATCGTGTTCTAGAGTCTGCACGCAGGTCTGCCGAGTGTTTTGCAAGAAGAGAAAGAAAGTTGTCCAAAACAGCTTGCAATCGAATGTTCATGTGAATAGAAAAGGCAGGAGAGTGGTCAGGTACTGTTTTCTCTCACTTGGCAAGCTGCGCACACAATCGCAGTGTTGTACAGCTTGTTTCATCACCTTTGCGAAGTTGCCGCTCTCTCCGGCTCCCGGGGACGAAGAAGCTGCTTCTTCGCGCAAAGACGATTCTGCCGCTCACAGTGCTCTGCGATGTGCGCCTTCTGCCGAAAGACGCCCGGGAGCGGTGCTTAGCTCTGCAGAGCACCGTACCTTCGTCTTTAGCCTCTCTTCTCGTCTACATCTTAGCAAAAAGCTTTTCCACTCTGTCTGGCAAGGAGAAACTGTGCCAGCACAGAAAACATCTCCCATCGTGTTCTAGAGGCTGCACGGAGGTCTGCCGAGTGTTTTGCAAGAAGAGAAAGTAAGTTGTCCAAAACAGCTTGCAATCGAATGTTCATGTGAATAGAAAAGGCAGGAGAGTGGTCAGGTACTGTTTTCTCTCAGTTGGCACGCTGCGCACACAATCGCAGTGTTGTACAGCTTGTTTCATCACCTTTGCGAAGTTGCCGCTCTCTCCGGCTCCCGGAGACGAAGAAGCTGCTTCTTCGCGCAAAGACGATTCTGCCGCTCACAGTGCTCTGCGGTGTGCGCCTTCTGCCGAAAGACACCCGGGAGCGGTGCTTAGCTCTGCAGAGCACCGTACCTTCGTCTTTAGCCTCTCTTCTCGTCTACATCTTAGCAAAAAGCTTTTACACTCTGTCTGGCAAGGAGAAACTGTGCCAGCACAAAAAACATCTCCCATCGTGTTCTAGAGGCTGCACGCAGGTCTGCCGACTGTTTTGCAAGAAGAGAAAGAAAGTTGTCCAAAACAGCTTGCAATCGAATGTTCATGTGAATAGAAAAGGCAGGAGAGTGGTCAGGTACTGTTTTCTCTCAGTTGGCACGCTGCGCACACAATCGCAGTGTTGTACAGCTTGTTTCATCACCTTTGCGAAGTTGCCGCTCTCTCCGGCTCCCGGAGACGAAGAAGCTGCTTCTTCGCGCAAAGACGATTCTGCCGCTCACAGTGCTCTGCGGTGTGCGCCTTCTGCCGAAAGACGCCCGGGAGCGGTGCTTAGCTCTGCAGAGCACCGTACCTTCGTCTTTAGCCTCTCTTCTCGTCTACATCTTAGCAAAAAGCTTTTCCACTCTGTCTGGCAAGGAGAAACTGTGCCAGCACAGAAAACATCTCCCATCGTCTTCTAGAGGCTGCACGGAGGTCTGCCGAGTGTTTTGCAAGAGGAGAAAGAAAGTTGTCCAAAACAGCTTGCAATCGAATGTTCATGTGAATAGAAAAGGCAGGAGAGTGGTCAGGTACTGTTTTCTCTCAGTTGGTAAGCTGCGCACACAATCGCAGTGTTGTACAGCTTGTTTCATCACCTTTGCGAAGCTGCCGCTCTCTCCGGCTCCCGGAGACGAAGAAGCTGCTTCTTCGCGCAAAGACGATTCTGCCGCTCACAGTGCTCTGCGGTGTGCGCCTTCTGCCGAAAGAGGCCCGGGAGCTGTGCTTGGCTCTGAGAAGCACCATACGTGCTTCTTTAGCCTCTCTTCTCGTCTACATCTTAGCAAAAAGCTTTTCCACTCTGTCTGGCAAGGAGAAACTGTGCCAGCACAGAAAACATCTCCCATCGTGTTCTAGAGGCTGCACGGAGGTCTGCCGAGTGTTTTGCAAGAAGAGAAAGAAAGTTGTCCAAAACAGCTTGCAATCGAATGTTCATGTGAATAGAAAAGGCAGGAGAGTGGTCAGGTACTGTTTTCTCTCAGTTGGCACGCTGCGCACACAATCGCAGTGTTGTACAGCTTGTTTCATCACCTTTGCGAAGTTGCCGCTCTCTCCGGCTCCCGGAGACGAAGAAGCTGCTTCTTCGCGCAAAGACGATTCTGCCGCTCACAGTGCTCTGCGGTGTGCGCCTTCTGCCGAAAGAGGTCCGGGAGCGGTGCTTAGCTCTGCAGAGCACCGTACCTTCGTCTTTAGCCTCTCTTCTCGTCTACATCTTAGCAAAAAGCTTTTCCACTCTGTCTGGCAAGGAGAAACTGTGCCAGCACAGAAAACATCTCCCATCGTCTTCTAGAGGCTGCACGGAGGTCTGCCGAGTGTTTTGCAAGAGGAGAAAGAAAGTTGTCCAAAACAGCTTGCAATCGAATGTTCATGTGAATAGAAAAGGCAGGAGAGTGGTCAGGTACTGTTTTCTCTCAGTTGGTAAGCTGCGCACACAATCGCAGTGTTGTACAGCTTGTTTCATCACCTTTGCGAAGCTGACGCTCTCTCCGGCTCCCGGAGACGAAGAAGCTGCTTCTTCGCGCAAAGACGATTCTGCCGCTCACAGTGCTCTGCGGTGTGCGCCTTCTGCCGAAAGAGGCCCGGGAGCTGTGCTTGGCTCTGAGAAGCACCATACGTGCTTCTTTAGCCTCTCTTCTCGTCTACATCTTAGCAAAAAGCTTTTCCACTCTGTCTGGCAAGGAGAAACTGTGCCAGCACAGAAAACATCTCCCATCGTGTTCTAGAGGCTGCACGGAGGTCTGCCGAGTGTTTTGCAAGAAGAGAAAGAAAGTTGTCCAAAACAGCTTGCAATCGAATGTTCATGTGAATAGAAAAGGCAGGAGAGTGGTCAGGTACTGTTTTCTCTCAGTTGGCACGCTGCGCACACAATCGCAGTGTTGTACAGCTTGTTTCATCACCTTTGCGAAGTTGCCGCTCTCTCCGGCTCCCGGAGACGAAGAAGCTGCTTCTTCGCGCAAAGACGATTCTGCCGCTCACAGTGCTCTGCGGTGTGCGCCTTCTGCCGAAAGACGCCCGGGAGCGGTGCTTAGCTCTGCAGAGCACCGTACCTTCGTCTTTAGCCTCTCTTCTCGTCTACATCTTAGCAAAAAGCTTTTACACTCTGTCTGGCAAGGAGAAACTGTGCCAGCACAAAAAACATCTCCCATCGTGTTCTAGAGGCTGCACGCAGGTCTGCCGAGTGTTTTGCAAGAAGAGAAAGAAAGTTGTCCAAAACAGCTTGCAATCGAATGTTCATGTGAATAGAAAAGGCAGGAGAGTGGTCAGGTACTGTTTTCTCTCAGTTGGCACGCTGCGCACACAATCGCAGTGTTGTACAGCTTGTTTCATCACCTTTGCGAAGTTGCCGCTCTCTCCGGCTCCCGGAGACGAAGAAGCTGCTTCTTCGCGCAAAGACGATTCTGCCGCTCACAGTGCTCTGCGGTGTGCGCCTTCTGCCGAAAGAGGTCCGGGAGCGGTGCTTAGCTCTGCAGAGCACCGTACCTTCGTCTTTAGCCTCTCTTCTCGTCTACATCTTAGCAAAAAGCTTTTCCACTCTGTCTGGCAAGGAGAAACTGTGCCAGCACAAAAAACATCTCCCATCGTGTTCTAGAGGCTGCACGGAGGTCTGCCGAGTGTTTTGCAAGAAGAGAAAGAAAGTTGTCCAAAACAGCTTGCAATCGAATGTTCAAGTGAATAGAAAAGGCAGGAGAGTGGTCAGGTACTGTTTTCTCTCAGTTGGCAAGCTGCGCACACAATCGCAGTGTTGTACAGCTTGTTTCATCACCTTTGCGAAGCTGTCGCTCTCTCCGGCTCCCGGAGACGAAGAAGCTGCTTCTTCGCGCAAAGACGATTCTGCCGCTCACAGTGATCTGCTGTGTGCGCCTTCTGCCGAAAGACGCCCGGGAGCGGTGCTTAGCTCTGCAGAGCACCGTACCTTCGTCTTTAGCCTCTCTTCTCGTCTACATCTTAGCAAAAAGCTTTTCCACTCTGTCTGGCAAGGAGAAACTGTGCCAGCACAAAAAACATCTCCCATCGTGTTCTAAAGGCTGCACGGAGGTCTGCCGAGTGTTTTGCAAGAAGAGAAAGAAAGTTGTCCAAAACAGCTTGCAATCGAATGTTCATGTGAATAGAAAAGGCAGGAGAGTGGTCAGGTACTGTTTTCTCTCAGTTGGCACGCTGCGCACACAATCGCAGTGTTGTACAGCTTGTTTCATCACCTTTGCGAAGTTGCAGCTCTCTCTGGCTCCCGGAGACGAAGAAGCTGTTTCTTCGCGCAAAGACGATTCTGCCGCTCACAGTACTCTGCGGTGTGCGCCTTCTGCCGAAAGAGCCCCGGGAGCTGTGCTTAGCTCTGAGAAGCACCATACGTGCTTCTTTAGCCTCTCTTCTCGTCTACATCATAGCAAAAAGCTTTTCCACTCTGTCTGGCAAGGAGAAAAGAAACTGTGCCAGCACAGAAAACATCTCCCATCGTGTTCTAGAGGCTGCACGCAGGTCTGCCGAGTGTTTTGCAAGAAGAGAAAGAAAGTTGTCCAAAACAGCTTGCAATCGAATGTTCATGTGAATAGAAAAGGCAGGAGAGTGGTCAGGTACTGTTTTCTCTCAAGTGGCGAGCTGCACACACAATCGCAGTGTTGTACAGCTTGTTTCATCACCTTTGCGAAGTTGCCGCTCTCTCCGGCTCCCGGAGACGAAGAAGCTGCTTCTTCGCGCAAAGACGATTCTGCCGCTCACAGTGCTCTGCTGTGTGCGCCTTCTGCCGAAGGAAGCCCGGGAGCGGTGCTTAGCTCTGCAGAGCACCGTACCTTCGTCTTTAGCCTCTCTTCTCGTCTACATCTTAGCAAAAAGCTTTTCCACTCTGTCTGGCAAGGAGAAACTGTGCCAGCACAGAAAACATCTCCCATCGTGTTCTAGAGGCTGCACGGAGGTCTGCCGAGTGTTTTGCAAGAAGAGAAAGAAAGTTGTCCAAAACAGCTTGCAATCGAATGTTCATGTGAATAGAAAAGGCAGGAGAGTGGTCAGGTACTGTTTTCTCTCACTTGGCACGCTGCGCACACAATCGCAGTGTTGTACAGCTTGTTTCATCACCTTTGCGAAGTTGCCGCTCTCTCCGGCTCCCGGAGACGAAGAAGCTGCTTCTTCGCGCAAAGACGATTCTGCCGCTCACAGTGCTCTGCGGTTTGCGCCTTCTGCCGAAAGAGCCCCGGGAGCTGTGCTTAGCTCTGCAGAGCACCGTACCTTCGTCTTTAGCCTCTCTTCTCGTCTACATCTTAGCAAAAAGCTTTTCCACTCTGTCTGGCAAGGAGAAACTGTGCCAGCACAGAAAACATCTCCCATCGTGTTCTAGACGCTGCACGGAGGTCTGCCGAGTGTTTTGCAAGAAGAGAAAGAAAGTTGTCCAAAACAGCTTGCAATCGAATGTTCATGTGAATAGAAAAGGCAGGAGAGTGGTCAGGTACTGTTTTCTCTCAGTTGGCAAGCTGCGCACACAATCGCAGTGTTGTACAGCTTGTTTCATCACCTTTGACAAGTTGCCGCTCTCTCCGGCTCCCGGAGACGAAGAAGCTGCTTCTTCGCGCAAAGACGATTCTGCCGCTCACAGTGCTCTGCGGTGTGCGCCTTCTGCCGAAAGAGGTCCGGGTGCGGTGCTTAGCTCTGCAGAGCACCGTACCTTCGTCTTTAGCCTCTCTTCTCGTCTACATCTTAGCAAAAAGCTTTTCCACTCTGTCTGGCAAGGAGAAACTGTGCCAGCACAGAAAACATCTCCCATCGTGTTCTAGAGGCTGCACGGAGGTCTGCCGAGTGTTTTGCAAGAAGAGAAAGAAAGTTGTCCAAAACAGCTTGCAATCGAATGTTCATGTGAATAGAAAAGGCAGGAGAGTGGTCAGGTACTGTTTTCTCTCAGTTGGCAAGCTGCGCATACAATCGCAGTGTTGTACAGCTTGTTTCATCACCTTTGCGAAGTTGCCGCTCTCTCCGGCTCCCGGAGACGAAGAAGCTGCTTCTTCGCGCAAAGACGATTCTGCCGCTCACAGTGCTCTGCGGTGTGCGCCTTCTGCCGAAAGAGGCCCGGGAGCGGTGCTTAGCTCTGCAGAGCACCGTACCTTCGTCTTTAGCCTCTCTTCTCGTCTACATCTTAGCAAAAAGCTTTTCCACTGTGTCTGGCAAGGAGAAACTGTGCCAGCACAAAAAACATCTCCCATCGTATTCTAGAGGCTGCACGCAGGTCTGCCGAGTGTTTTGCAAGAAGAGAATGAAAGTTGTCCAAAACAGCTTGCAATCGAATGTTCATGTGAATAGAAAAGGCAGGAGAGTGGTCAGGTACTGTTTTCTCTCAAGTGGCGAGCTGCGCACACAATCGCAGTGTTGTACAGCTTGTTTCATCACCTTTGCGAAGTTGCCGCTCTCTCCGGCTCCCGGAGACGAAGAAGCTGCTTCTTCGCGCAAAGACGATTCTGCCGCTCACAGTGCTCTGCTGTGTGCGCCTTCTGCCGAAAGAAGCCCGGGAGCGGTGCTTAGCTCTGCAGAGCACCGTACCTTCGTCTTTAGCCTCTCTTCTCGTCTACATCTTAGCAAAAAGCTTTTCCACTCTGTCTGGCAAGGAGAAACTGTGCCAGCACAAAAAACATCTCCCATCGTGTTCTAGAGGCTACACGCAGGTCTGCCGAGTGTTTTGCAAGAAGAGAAAGAAAGTTGTCCAAAACAGCTTGCAATCGAATGTTCATGTGAAAAGGCAGGAGAGTGGTCAGGTACTGTTTTCTCTCACTTGGCAAGCTGCGCACACAATCGCAGTGTTGTACAGCTTGTTTCATCACCTTTGCGAAGTTGCCCCTCTCTCCGGCTCCCGGAGACGAAGAAGCTGCTTCTTCGCGCAAAGACGATTCTGCCGCTCACAGTGCTCTGCGGTGTGCGCCTTCTGCCGAAAGACGCCCGGGAGCGGTGCTTAGCTCTGCAGAGCACCGTACCTTCGTCTTTAGCCTCTCTTCTCGTCTACATCTTAGCAAAAAGCTTTTACACTCTGTCTGGCAAGGAGAAACTGTGCCAGCACAGAAAACATCTCCCATCGTCTTCTAGAGGCTCCGCGGAGGTCTGCCGAGTGTTTTGCAAGAAGAGAAAGAAAGTTGTCCAAAACAGCTTGCAATCGAATGTTCATGTGAATAGAAAAGGCAGGAGAGTGGTCAGGTACTGTTTTCTCTCAGTTGGCACGCTGCGCACACAATCGCAGTCTTGTACAGCTTGTTTCATCACCTTTGCGAAGTTTCCACTCTCTCCGGCTCCCGGAGACGAAGAAGCTGCTTCTTCGCGCAAAGACGATTCTGCCGCTCACAGTGCTCTGCGGTGTGCGCCTTCTGCCGAAAGACGCCCGGGAGCGGTGCTTAGCTCTGCAGAGCACCGTACCTTCGTCTTTAGCCTCTCTTCTCGTCTACATCTTAGCAAAAAGCTTTTCCACTCTGTCTGGCAAGGAGAAACTGTGCCAGCACAAAAAACATCTCCCATCGTGTTCTAGAGGCTGCACGCAGGTCTGCCGAGTGTTTTGCAAGAAGAGAAAGAAAGTTGTCCAAAACAGCTTGCAATCGAATGTTCATGTGAATAGAAAAGGCAGGAGAGTGGTCAGGTACTGTTTTCTCTCAGTTGGCAAGCTGCGCACACAATCGCAGTGTTGTACAGCTTGTTTCATCACCTTTGCGAAGTTGCCGCTCTCTCCGGCTCCCGGGGACGAAGAAGCTGCTTCTTCGCGCAAAGACGATTCTGCCGCTCACAGTGCTCTGCGATGTGCGCCTTCTGCCGAAAGACGCCCGGGAGCGGTGCTTAGCTCTGCAGAGCACCGTACCTTCGTCTTTAGCCTCTCTTCTCGTCTACATCATAGCAAAAAGCTTTTCCACTCTGTCTGGCAAGGAGAAACTGTGCCAGCACAGAAAACATCTCCCATCGTGTTCTAGAGGCTGCACGGAGGTCTGCCGAGTGTTTTGCAAGAAGAGAAAGAAAGTTGTCCAAAACAGCTTCCAATCGAATGTTCATGTGAATAGAAAAGGCAGGAGAGTGGTCAGGTACTGTTTTCTCTCACTTGGCAAGCTGCGCACACAATCGCAGTCTTGTACAGCTTGTTTCATCACCTTTGCGAAGTTGCCGCTCTCTCCGGCTCCCGGAGACGAAGAAGCTGCTTCTTCGCGCAAAGACGATTCTGCCGCTCACAGTGCTCTGCGGTGTGCGCCTTCTGCCGAAAGAGCCCCGGGAGCTGTGCTTAGCTCTGCAGAGCACCGTACCTTCGTCTTTAGCCTCTCTTCTGGTCTACATCTTAGCAAAAAGCTTTTCCACTCTGTCTGGCAAGGAGAAACTGTGCCAGCACAAAAAACATCTCCCATCGTGTTCTAGAGGCTGCACGCAGGTCTGCCGAGTGTTTTGCAAGAAGAGAAAGAAAGTTGTCCAAAACAGCTTGCAATCGAATGTTCATGTGAATAGAAAAGGCAGGAGAGTGGTCAGGTACTGTTTTCTCTCAGTTGGCAAGCTGCGCACACAATCGCAGTGTTGTACAGCTTGTTTCATCACCTTTGCCAAGTTGCCGCTCTCTCCGGCTCCCGGGGACGAAGAAGCTGCTTCTTCGCGCAAAGACGATTCTGCCGCTCACAGTGCTCTGCGGTGTGCGCCTTCTGCCGAAAGACGCCCGGGAGCGGTGCTTAGCTCTGCAGAGCACCGTACCTTCGTCTTTAGCCTCTCTTCTCGTCTACATCTTAGCAAAAAGCTTTTCCACTCTCTCTGGCAAGGAGAAACTGTGCCAGCACAGAAAACATCTCCCTAAGTGTTCTAGAGGCTGCACGGAGGTCTGCCGAGTGTTTTGCAAGAAGAGAAAGAAAGTTGTCCAAAACAGCTTCCAATCGAATGTTCATGTGAATAGAAAAGGCAGGAGAGTGGTCAGGTACTGTTTTCTCTCACTTGGCACGCCTGCGCACACAATCGCAGTGTTGTACAGCTTGTTTCATCGCCTTTGCGAAGTTGCCGCTCTCTCCGGCTCCCGGAGACGAAGAAGCTGCTTCTTCGCGCAAAGACGATTCTGCCGCTCACAGTGCTCTGCGGTGTGCGCCTTCTGCCGAAAGAGCCCCGGGAGCTGTGCTTAGCTCTGAGAAGCACCATACGTGCTTCTTTAGCCTCTCTTCTCGTCTACATCTTAGCAAAAAGCTTTTCCACTCTGTCTGGCAAGGAGAAACTGTGCCAGCACAAAAAACATCTCCCATCGTGTTCTAGAGGCTGCACGGAGGTCTGCCGAGTGTTTTGCAAGAAGAGAAAGAAAGTTGTCCAAAACAGCTTGCAATCGAATGTTCATGTGAATAGAAAAGGCAGGAGAGTGGTCAGGTACTGTTTTCTCTCACTTGGCACGCTGCGCACACAATCGCAGTGTTGTACAGCTTGTTTCATCACCTTTGACAAGTTGCCGCTCTCTCCGGCTCCCGGAGACGAAGAAGCTGCTTCTTCGCGCAAAGACGATTCTGCCGCTCACAGTGCTCTGCGGTGTGCGCCTTCTGCCGAAAGAGCCCCGGGAGCTGTGCTTAGCTCTGAGAAGCACCATACGTGCTTCTTTAGCCTCTCTTCTCGTCTACATCTTAGCAAAAAGCTTTTCCACTGTGTCTGGCAAGGAGAAACTGTGCCAGCACAAAAAACATCTCCCATCGTGTTCTAGAGGCTGCACGGAGGGTCTGCCGAGTGTTTTGCAAGAAGAGAAAGAAAGTTGTCCAAAACAGCTTGCAATCGAATGTTCATGTGAATAGAAAAGGCAGGAGAGTGGTCAGGTACTGTTTTCTCTCACTTGGCAAGCTGCGCACACAATCGCAGTGTTGTACAGCTTGTTTCATCACCTTTGCCAAGTTGCCGCTCTCTCCGGCTCCCGGAGACGAAGAAGCTGCTTCTTCGCGCAAAGACGATTCTGCCGCTCACAGTGCTCTGCGGTGTGCGCCTTCTGCCGAAAGACGCCCGGGAGCGGTGCTTAGCTCTGCAGAGCACCGTACCTTCGTCTTTAGCCTCTCTTCTCGTCTACATCTTAGCAAAAAGCTTTTCCACTCTGTCTGGCAAGGAGAAACTGTGCCAGCACAGAAAACATCTCCCATCGTGTTCTAGACGCTGCACGGAGGTCTGCCGAGTGTTTTGCAAGAAGAGAAAGAAAGTTGTCCAAAACAGCTTGCAATCGAATGTTCATGTGAATAGAAAAGGCAGGAGAGTGGTCAGGTACTGTTTTCTCTCAGTTGGCAAGCTGCGCATACAATAGCAGTGTTGTACAGCTTGTTTCATCACCTTTGCGAAGTTGCCGCTCTCTCCGGCTCCCGGAGACGAAGAAGCTGCTTCTTCGCGCAAAGACGATTCTGCCGCTCACAGTGCTCTGCGGTGTGCGCCTTCTGCCGAAAGAGGCCCGGGAGCTGTGCTTAGCTCTGAGAAGCACCATACGTGCTTCTTTAGCCTCTCTTCTCGTCTACATCTTAGCAAAAAGCTTTTCCACTCTGTCTGGCAAGGAGAAACTGTGCCAGCACAGAAAACATCTCCCATCGTGTTCTAGAGGCTGCACGGAGGTCTGCCGAGTGTTTTGCAAGAAGAGAAAGAAAGTTGTCCAAAACAGCTTGCAATCGAATGTTCATGTGAATAGAAAAGGCAGGAGAGTGGTCAGGTACTGTTTTCTCTCAGTTGGCAAGCTGCGCACACAATCGCAGTGTTGTACAGCTTGTTTCATCACCTTTGCGAAGTTGCCGCTCTCTCCGGCTCCCGGAGACGAAGAAGCTGCTTCTTCGCGCAAAGACGATTCTGCCGCTCACAGTGCTCTGCGGTGTGCGCCTTCTGCCGAAAGAGGCCTGGGAGCGGTGCTTAGCTCTGCAGAGCACCGTACCTTCGTCTTTAGCCTCTCTTCACGTCTACATCTTAGCAAAAAGCTTTTCCACTCTGTCTGGCAAGGAGAAACTGTGCCAGCACAAAAAACATCTCCCATCGTGTTCTAGAGGCTGCACGGAGGTCTGCCGAGTGTTTTGCAAGAAGAGAAAGAAAGTTGTCCAAAACAGCTTCCAATCGAATGTTCATGTGAATAGAAAAGGCAGGAGAGTGGTCAGGTACTGTTTTCTCTCAGTTGGCACGCTGCGCACACAATCGCAGTGTTGTACAGCTTGTTTCATCACCTTTGCGAAGTTGCCGCTCTCGCCGGCTCCCGGAGACGAAGAAGCTGCTTCTTCGCGCAAAGACGATTCTGCCGCTCACAGTGCTCTGCGGTGTGCGCCTTCTGCCGAAAGAGGCCCGGGAGCTGTGCTTAGCTCTGCAGAGCACCGTACCTTCGTCTTTCGCCTCTCTTCTCGTCTACATCTTAGCAAAAAGCTTTTCCACTCTGTCTGGCAAGGAGAAACTGTGCCAGCACAAAAAACATCTCCCATCGTGTTCTAGAGGCTGCACGCAGGTCTGCCGAGTGTTTTGCAAGAAGAGAAAGAAAGTTGTCCAAAACAGCTTCCAATCGAATGTTCATGTGAATAGAAAAGGCAGGAGAGTGGTCAGGTACTGTTTTCTCTCACTTGGCACGCTGCGCACACAATCGCAGTGTTGTACAGCTTGTTTCATCACCTTTGCGAAGTTGCCACTCTCTCCGGCTCCCGGAGAGGTAGAAGCTGCTTCTTCGCGCAAAGACGATTCTGCCGCTCACTGTGCTCTGCGGTGTGCGCCTTCTGCCGAAAGAGGTCCGGGAGCGGTGCTTAGCTCTGCAGAGCACCGTACCTTCGTCTTTAGCCTCTCTTCTCGTCTACATCTTAGCAAAAAGCTTTTCCACTCTGTCTGGCAAGGAGAAACTGTGCCAGCACAGAAAACATCTCCCATCGTGTTCTAGAGGCTGCACGGAGGTCTGCCGAGTGTTTTGCAAGAAGAGAAAGAAAGTCGTCCAAAACAGCTTGCAATCGAATGTTCATGTGAATAGAAAAGGCAGGAGAGTGGTCAGGTACTGTTTTCTCTCAGTTGGCAAGCTGCGCACACAATCGCAGTGTTGTACAGCTTGTTTCATCACCTTTGCGAAGTTGCCGCTCTCTCCGGCTCCCGGAGACGAAGAAGCTGCTTCTTCGCGCAAAGACGATTCTGCCGCTCACAGTGCTCTGCGGTGTGCGCCTTCTGCCGAAAGCGGCCCGTGAGCTGTGCTTAGCTCTGAGAAGCACCCTACGTGCTTCTTTAGCCTCTCTTCTCGTCTACATCTTAGCAAAAAGCTTTTCCACTCTGTCTGGCAAGGAGAAACTGTGCCAGCACAGAAAACATCTCCCATCGTGTTCTAGAGGCTGCACGCAGGTCTGCCGAGTGTTTTGCAAGAAGAGAAAGAAAGTTGTCCAAAAAGCTTGCAATCGAATGTTCATGTGAATAGAAAAGGCAGGAGAGTGGTCAGGTACTGTTTTCTCTCAGTTGGCAAGCTGCGCACACAATCGTTGTGTTGTACAGCTTGTTTCATCACCTTTGCCAAGTTGCCGCTCTCTCCGGCTCCCGGAGACGAAGAAGCTGCTTCTTCGCGCAAAGACGATTCTGCCGCTCACAGTGCTCTGCGGTGTGCGCCTTCTGCCGAAAGTGGCCCGGGAGCGGTGCTTAGCTCTGCAGAGCACCGTACCTTCGTCTTTAGCCTCTCTTCTCGTCTACATCTTAGCAAAAAGCTTTTCCACTCTGTCTGGCAAGGAGAAACTGTGCCAGCACAGAAAACATCTCCCATCGTGTTCTAGAGGCTGCACGGAGGTCTGCCGAGTGTTTTGCAAGAAGAGAAAGAAAGTTGTCCAAAACAGCTTGCAATCGAATGTTCATGTGAATAGAAAAGGCAGGAGAGTGGTCAGGTACTGTTTTCTCTCAGTTGGCACGCTGCGCACACAATCGCAGTGTTGTACAGCTTGTTTCATCACCTTTGCGAAGTTGCCGCTCTCTCCGGCTCCCGGAGACGAAGAAGCTGCTTCTTCGCGCAAAGACGATTCTGCCGCTCACAGTGCTCTGCGGTGTGCGCCTTCTGCGGAAAGAGCCCCGGGAGCGGTGCTTAGCTCTGAGAAGCACCATACGTGCTTCTTTAGCCTCTCTTCTCGTCTACATCTTAGCAAAAAGCTTTTCCACTCTGTCTGGCAAGGAGAAACTGTGCCAGCACAGAAAACATCTCCCATCATGTTCTAGACGCTGCACGGAGGTCTGCCGAGTGTTTTGCAAGAAGAGAAAGAAAGTTGTCCAAAACAGCTTGCAATCGAATGTTCATGTGAATAGAAAAGGCAGGAGAGTGGTCAGGTACTGTTTTCTCTCACTTGGCAAGCTGCGCACACAATCGCAGTGTTGTACAGCTTGTTTCATCACCTTTGCGAAGTTGCCGCTCTCTCCGGCTCCCGGAGACGAAGAAGCTGCTTCTTCGCGCAAAGACGATTCTGCCACTCACAGTGCTCTGCGGTGTGCGCCTTCTGCCGAGAGAGGCCCGGGAGCGGTGCTTAGCTCTGCAGAGCACCGTACCTTCGTCTTTAGCCTCTCTTCTCGTCTACATCTTAGCAAAAAGCTTTTCCACTCTGTCTGGCAAGGAGAAACTGTGCCAGCACAGAAAACATCTCCCATCGTGTTCTAGACGCTGCACGGAGGTCTGCCGAGTATTTTGCAAGAAGAGAAAGAAAGTTGTCCAAAACAGCTTGCAATCGAATGTTCATGTGAATAGAAAAGGCAGGAGAGTGGTCAGGTACTGTTTTCTCTCAGTTGGCAAGCTGCGCACACAATCGCAGTCTTGTACAGCTTGTTTCATCACCTTTGCCAAGTTGCCGCTCTCTCCGGCTCCCGGAGACGAAGAAGCTGCTTCTTCGCGCAAAGACGATTCTGCCGCTCACAGTGCTCTGCGGTGTGCGCCTTCTGCCGAAAGAGGTCCGGGTGCGGTGCTTAGCTCTGCAGAGCACCGTACCTTCGTCTTTAGCCTCTCTTCTCGTCTACATCTTAGCAAAAAGCTTTTCCACTCTGTCTGGCAAGGAGAAACTGTGCCAGCACAGAAAACATCTCCCATCGTGTTCTAGAGGCTGCACGGAGGTCTGCCGAGTGTTTTGCAAGAAGAGAAAGAAAGTTGTCCAAAACAGCTTGCAATCGAATGTTCATGTGAATAGAAAAGGCAGGAGAGTGGTCAGGTACTGTTTTCTCTCACTTGGCAAGCTGCGCACACAATCGCAGTGTTGTACAGCTTGTTTCATCACCTTTACGAAGTTGCCGCTCTCTCCGGCTCCCGGAGACGAAGAAGCTGCTTCTTCGCGCAAAGACGATTCTGCCGCTCACAGTGCTCTGCGGTGTGCGCCTTCTGCCGAAAGAGGCCTGGGAGCGGTGCTTAGCTCTGCAGAGCACCGTACCTTCGTCTTTAGCCTCTCTTCACGTCTACATCTTAGCAAAAAGCTTTTCCACTCTGTCTGGCAAGGAGAAACTGTGCCAGCACAAAAAACATCTCCCATCGTGTTCTAGAGGCTGCACGCAGGTCTGCCGAGTGTTTTGCAAGAAGAGAAAGAAAGTTGTCCAAAACAGCTTCCAATCGAATGTTCATGTGAATAGAAAAGGCAGGAGAGTGGTCAGGTACTGTTTTCTCTCAAGTGGCGAGCTGCACACACAATCGCAGTGTTGTACAGCTTGTTTCATCACCTTTGCGAAGTTGCCGCTCTCTCCGGCTCCCGGAGACGAAGAAGCTGCTTCTTCGCGCAAAGACGATTCTGCCGCTCACAGTGCTCTGCTGTGTGCGCCTTCTGCCGAAAGAAGCCCGGGAGCGGTGCTTAGCTCTGCAGAGCACCGTACCTTCGTCTTTAGCCTCTCTTCTCGTCTACATCTTAGCAAAAAGCTTTTCCACTCTGTCTGGCAAGGAGAAACTGTGCCAGCACAGAAAACATCTCCCATCGTGTTCTAGAGGCTGCACGGAGGTCTGCCGAGTGTTTTGCAAGAAGAGAAAGAAAGTTGTCCAAAACACCTTGCAATCGAATGTTCATGTAAATAGAAAAGGCAGGAGAGTGGTCAGGTACTGTTTTCTCTCACTTGGCACGCTGCGCACACAATCGCAGTGTTGTACAGCTTGTTTCATCACCTTTGCGAAGTTGCCACTCTCTCCGGCTCCCGGAGACGAAGAAGCTGCTTCTTCGCGCAAAGACGATTCTGCCGCTCACAGTGCTCTGCGGTGTGCGCCTTCTGCCGAAAGAGCCCCGGGAGCTGTGCTTAGCTCTGCAGAGCACCGTACCTTCGTCTTTAGCCTCTCTTCTCGTCTACATCTTAGCAAAAAGCTTTTCCACTCTGTCTGGCAAGGAGAAACTGTGCCAGCACAGAAAACATCTCCCATCGTGTTCTAGACGCTGCACGGAGGTCTGCCGAGTGTTTTGCAAGAAGAGAAAGAAAGTTGTCCAAAACAGCTTGCAATCGAATGTTCATGTGAATAGAAAAGGCAGGAGAGTGGTCAGGTACTGTTTTCTCTCAGTTGGCAAGCTGCGCACACAATCGCAGTGTTGTACAGCTTGTTTCATCACCTTTGACAAGTTGCCGCTCTCTCCGGCTCCCGGAGACGAAGAAGCTGCTTCTTCGCGCAAAGACGATTCTGCCGCTCACAGTGCTCTGCGGTGTGCGCCTTCTGCCGAAAGAGGTCCGGGTGCGGTGCTTAGCTCTGCAGAGCACCGTACCTTCGTCTTTAGCCTCTCTTCTCGTCTACATCTTAGCAAAAAGCTTTTCCACTCTGTCTGGCAAGGAGAAACTGTGCCAGCACAGAAAACATCTCCCATCGTGTTCTAGAGGCTGCACGGAGGTCTGCCGAGTGTTTTGCAAGAAGAGAAAGAAAGTTGTCCAAAAGAGCTTGCAATCGAATGTTCATGTGAATAGAAAAGGCAGGAGAGTGGTCAGGTACTGTTTTCTCTCAGTTGGCAAGCTGCGCATACAATCGCAGTGTTGTACAGCTTGTTTCATCACCTTTGCGAAGTTGCCGCTCTCTCCGGCTCCCGGAGACGAAGAAGCTGCTTCTTCGCGCAAAGACGATTCTGCCGCTCACAGTGCTCTGCTGTGTGCGCCTTCTGCCGAAAGAAGCCCGGGAGCGGTGCTTAGCTCTGCAGAGCACCGTACCTTCGTCTTTAGCCTCTCTTCTCGTCTACATCTTAGCAAAAAGCTTTTCCACTCTGTCTGGCAAGGAGAAACTGTGCCAGCACAGAAAACATCTCCCATCGTGTTCTAGAGGCTGCACGGAGGTCTGCCGAGTGTTTTGCAAGAAGAGAAAGAAAGTTGTCCAAAACAGCTTGCAATCGAATGTTCATGTGAATAGAAAAGGCAGGAGAGTGGTCAGGTACTGTTTTCTCTCACTTGGCACGCTGCGCACACAATCGCAGTGTTGTACAGCTTGTTTCATCACCTTTGCGAAGTTGCCACTCTCTCCGGCTCCCGGAGACGAAGAAGCTGCTTCTTCGCGCAAAGACGATTCTGCCGCTCACAGTGCTCTGCGGTGTGCGCCTTCTGCCGAAAGAGCCCCGGGAGCTGTGCTTAGCTCTGCAGAGCACCGTACCTTCGTCTTTAGCCTCTCTTCTCGTCTACATCTTAGCAAAAAGCTTTTCCACTCTGTCTGGCAAGGAGAAACTGTGCCAGCACAGAAAACATCTCCCATCGTGTTCTAGAGGCTGCACGGAGGTCTGCCGAGTGTTTTGCAAGAAGAGAAAGAAAGTTGTCCAAAACAGCTTGCAATCGAATGTTCATGTGAATAGAAAAGGCAGGAGAGTGGTCAGGTACTGTTTTCTCTCAGTTGGCAAGCTGCGCACACAATCGCAGTGTTGTACAGCTTGTTTCATCACCTTTGCGAAGTTGCCGCTCTCTCCGGCTCCCGGGGACGAAGAAGCTGCTTCTTCGCGCAAAGACGATTCTGCCGCTCACAGTGCTCTGCGGTGTGCGCCTTCTGCCGAAAGAGGCCTGGGAGCGGTGCTTAGCTCTGCAGAGCACCGTACCTTCGTCTTTAGCCTCTCTTCTCGTCTACATCTTAGCAAAAAGCTTTTCCACTCTGTCTGGCAAGGAGAAACTGTGCCAGCACAAAAAACATCTCCCATCGTGTTCTAGAGGCTGCACGGAGGTCTGCCGAGTGTTTTGCAAGAAGAGAAAGAAAGTTGTCCAAAACAGCTTCCAATCGAATGTTCATGTGAATAGAAAAGGCAGGAGAGTGGTCAGGTACTGTTTTCTCTCAGTTGGCACGCTGCGCACACAATCGCAGTGTTGTACAGCTTGTTTCATCACCTTTGCCAAGTTGCCGCTCTCTCCGGCTCCCGGAGACGAAGAAGCTGCTTCTTCGCGCAAAGACGATTCTGCCGCTCACAGTGCTCTGCGGTGTGCGCCTTCTGCCGAAAGAGGCCCGGGAGCTGTGCTTAGCTCTGCAGAGCACCGTACCTTCGTCTTTAGCCTCTCTTCTCGTCTACATCTTAGCAAAAAGCTTTTCCACTCTGTCTGGCAAGGAGAAACTGTGCCAGCACAAAAAACATCTCCCATCGTGTTCTAGAGGCTGCACGCAGGTCTGCCGAGTGTTTTGCAAGAAGAGAAAGAAAGTTGTCCAAAACAGCTTGCAATCGAATGTTCATGTGAATAGAAAAGGCAGGAGAGTGGTCAGGTACTGTTTTCTCTCACTTGGCAAGCTGCGCACACAATCGCAGTGTTGTACAGCTTGTTTCATCACCTTTGCGAAGTTGCCGCTCTCTCCGGCTCCCGGAGACGAAGAAGCTGCTTCTTCGCGCAAAGACGATTCTGCCGCTCACAGTGCTCTGCGGCGTGCGCCTTCTGCCGATGAGGTCCGGGTGCGGTGCTTAGCTCTGCAGAGCACCGTACCTTCGTCTTTAGCCTCTCTTCTCGTCTACATCTTAGCAAAAAGCTTTTCCACTCTGTCTGGCAAGGAGAAACTGTGCCAGCACAGAAAACATCTCCCATCGTGTTCTAGAGGCTGCACGCAGGTCTGCCGAGTGTTTTGCAAGAAGAGAAAGAAAGTTGTCCAAAACAGCTTGCAATCGAATGTTCATGTGAATAGAAAAGGCAGGAGAGTGGTCAGGTACTGTTTTCTCTCACTTGGCAAGCTGCGCACACAATCGCAGTGTTGTACAGCTTGTTTCATCACCTTTGCGAAGTTGCCGCTCTCTCCGGCTCCCGGAGACGAAGAAGCTGCTTCTTCGCGCAAAGACGATTCTGCCGCTCACAGTGCTCTGCTGTGTGCGCCTTCTGCCGAAAGAAGCCCGGGAGCGGTGCTTAGCTCTGCAGAGCACCGTACCTTCGTCTTTAGCCTCTCTTCTCGTCTACATCTTAGCAAAAAGCTTTTCCACTCTGTCTGGCAAGGAGAAACTGTGCCAGCACAAAAAACATCTCCCATCGTGTTCTAAAGGCTGCACGCAGGTCTGCCGAGTGTTTTGCAAGAAGAGAAAGAAAGTTGTCCAAAACAGCTTGCAATCGAATGTTCATGTGAATAGAAAAGGCAGGAGAGTGGTCAGGTACTGTTTTCTCTCACTTGGCACGCTGCGCACACAATCGCAGTGTTGTACAGCTTGTTTCATCACCTTTGCGAAGTTGCCGCTCTCTCCGGCTCCCGGAGACGAAGAAGCTGCTTCTTCGCGCAAAGACGATTCTGCCGCTCACAGTGCTCTGCGGTGTGCGCCTTCTGCCGAAAGAGCCCCGGGAGCTGTGCTTAGCTCTGCAGAGCACCGTACCTTCGTCTTTAGCCTCTCTTCTCGTCTACATCTTAGCAAAAAGCTTTTCCACTCTGTCTGGCAAGGAGAAACTGTGCCAGCACAGAAAACATCTCCCATCGTGTTCTAGAGGCTGCACGGAGGTCTGCCGAGTGTTTTGCAAGAAGAGAAAGAAAGTTGTCCAAAACAGCTTGCAATCGAATGTTCATGTGAATAGAAAAGGCAGGAGAGTGGTCAGGTACTGTTTTCTCTCACTTGGCAAGCTGCGCACACAATCGCAGTGTTGTACAGCTTGTTTCATCACCTTTGACAAGTTGCCGCTCTCTCCGGCTCCCGGAGACGAAGAAGCTGCTTCTTCGCGCAAAGACGATTCTGCCGCTCACAGTGCTCTGCGGTGTGCGCCTTCTGCCGAAAGAGGTCCGGGTGCGGTGCTTAGCTCTGCAGAGCACCGTAACTTCGTCTTTAGCCTCTCTTCTCGTCTACATCTTAGCAAAAAGCTTTTCCACTCTGTCTGGCAAGGAGAAACTGTGCCAGCACAGAAAACATCTCCCATCGTGTTCTAGAGGCTGCACGCAGGTCTGCCGAGTGTTTTGCAAGAAGAGAAAGAAAGTTGTCCAAAACAGCTTGCAATCGAATGTTCATGTGAATAGAAAAGGCAGGAGAGTGGTCAGGTACTGTTTTCTCTCAAGTGGCGAGCTGCGCACACAATCGCAGTGTTGTACAGCTTGTTTCATCACCTTTGCGAAGTTGCCGCTCTCTCCGGCTCCCGGAGACGAAGAAGCTGCTTCTTCGCGCAAAGACGATTCTGCCGCTCACAGTGCTCTGCTGTGTGCGCCTTCTGCCGAAAGAAGCCCGGGAGCGGTGCTTAGCTCTGCAGAGCACCGTACCTTCGTCTTTAGCCTCTCTTCTCGTCTACATCTTAGCAAAAAGCTTTTCCACTCTGTCTGGCAAGGAGAAACTGTGCCAGCACAAAAAACATCTCCCATCGTGTTCTAGAGGCTGCACGCAGGTCTGCCGAGTGTTTTGCAAGAAGAGAAAGAAAGTTGTCCAAAACAGCTTGCAATCGAATGTTCATGTGAAAAGGCAGGAGAGTGGTCAGGTACTGTTTTCTCTCACTTGGCAAGCTGCGCACACAATCGCAGTGTTGTACAGCTTGTTTCATCACCTTTGCGAAGTTGCCGCTCTCTCCGGCTCCCGGAGACGAAGAAGCTGCTTCTTCGCGCAAAGACGATTCTGCCGCTCACAGTGCTCTGCGGTGTGCGCCTTCTGCCGAAAGACGCCCGGGAGCGGTGCTTAGCTCTGCAGAGCACCGTACCTTCGTCTTTAGCCTCTCTTCTCGTCTACATCTTAGCAAAAAGCTTTTCCACTCTGTCTGGCAAGGAGAAACTGTGCCAGCACAGAAAACATCTCCCATCGTGTTCTAGAGGCTGCACGGAGGTCTGCCGAGTGTTTTGCAAGAAGAGAAAGAAAGTTGTCCAAAACAGCTTGCAATCGAATGTTCATGTGAAAAGGCAGGAGAGTGGTCAGGTACTGTTTTCTCTCACTTGGCAAGCTGCGCACACAATCGCAGTGTTGTACAGCTTGTTTCATCACCTTTGCGAAGTTGCCGCTCTCTCCGGCTCCCGGGGACGAAGAAGCTGCTTCTTCGCGCAAAGACGATTCTGCCGCTCACAGTGCTCTGCGGTGTGCGCCTTCTGCCGAAAGACGCCCGGGAGCGGTGCTTAGCTCTGCAGAGCACCGTACCTTCGTCTTTAGCCTCTCTTCTCGTCTACATCTTAGCAAAAAGCTTTTCCACTCTGTCTGGCAAGGAGAAACTGTGCCAGCACAGAAAACATCTCCCATCGTGTTCTAGAGGCTGCACGCAGGTCTGCCGAGTGTTTTGCAAGAAGAGAAAGAAAGTTGTCCAAAACAGCTTGCAATCGAATGTTCATGTGAATAGAAAAGGCAGGAGAGTGGTCAGGTACTGTTTTCTCTCACTTGGCACGCTGCGCACACAATCGCAGTGTTGTACAGCTTGTTTCATCACCTTTGCGAAGTTGCCGCTCTCTCCGGCTCCCGGAGACGAAGAAGCTGCTTCTTCGCGCAAAGACGATTCTGCCGCTCACAGTGCTCTGCGGTGTGCGCCTTCTGCCGAAAGAGGTCCGGGAGCGGTGCTTAGCTCTGCAGAGCACCGTACCTTCGTCTTTAGCCTCTCTTCTCGTCTACATCTTAGCAAAAAGCTTTTCCACTCTGTCTGGCAAGGAGAAACTGTGCCAGCACAGAAAACATCTCCCATCGTGTTCTAGAGGCTGCACGGAGGTCTGCCGAGTGTTTTGCAAGAAGAGAAAGAAAGTTGTCCAAAACAGCTTGCAATCGAATGTTCATGTGAATAGAAAAGGCAGGAGAGTGGTCAGGTACTGTTTTCTCTCAGTTGGCAAGCGGCGCACACAATCGCAGTGTTGTACAGCTTGTTTCATCACCTTTGACAAGTTGCCGCTCTCTCCGGCTCCCGGAGACGAAGAAGCTGCTTCTTCGCGCAAAGACGATTCTGCCGCTCACAGTGCTCTGCGGTGTGCGCCTTCTGCCGAAAGAGGTCCGGGTGCGGTGCTTAGCTCTGCAGAGCACCGTACCTTCGTCTTTAGCCTCTCTTCTCGTCTACATCTTAGCAAAAAGCTTTTCCACTCTGTCTGGCAAGGAGAAACTGTGCCAGCACAGAAAACATCTCCCATCGTGTTCTAGAGGCTGCACGCAGGTCTGCCGAGTGTTTTGCAAGAAGAGAAAGAAAGTTGTCCAAAACAGCTTGCAATCGAATGTTCATGTGAATAGAAAAGGCAGGAGAGTGGTCAGGTACTGTTTTCTCTCAAGTGGCGAGCTGCGCACACAATCGCAGTGTTGTACAGCCTGTTTCATCACCTTTGCGAAGTTGCCGCTCTCTCCGGCTCCCGGAGACGAAGAAGCTGCTTCTTCGCGCAAAGACGATTCTGCCGCTCACAGTGCTCTGCTGTGTGCGCCTTCTGCCGAAAGAAGCCCGGGAGCGGTGCTTAGCTCTGCAGAGCACCGTACCTTCGTCTTTAGCCTCTCTTCTCGTCTACATCTTAGCAAAAAGCTTTTCCACTCTGTCTGGCAAGGAGAAACTGTGCCAGCACAAAAAACATCTCCCATCGTGTTCTAGAGGCTGCACGCAGGTCTGCCGAGTGTTTTGCAAGAAGAGAAAGAAAGTTGTCCAAAACAGCTTGCAATCGAATGTTCATGTGAAAAGGCAGGAGAGTGGTCAGGTACTGTTTTCTCCCAGTTGGCAAGCTGCGCACACAATCGCAGTGTTGTACAGCTTGTTTCATCACCTTTGCGAAGTTGCCGCTCTCTCCGGCTCCCGGGGACGAAGAAGCTGCTTCTTCGCGCAAAGACGATTCTGCCGCTCACAGTGCTCTGCGGTGTGCGCCTTCTGCCGAAAGACGCCCGGGAGCGGTGCTTAGCTCTGCAGAGCACCGTACCTTCGTCTTTAGCCTCTCTTCTCGTCTACATCTTAGCAAAAAGCTTTTCCACTCTGTCTGGCAAGGAGAAACTGTGCCAGCACAGAAAACATCTCCCATCGTCTTCTAGAGGCTCCACGGAGGCCTGCCGAGTATTTTGCAAGAAGAGAAAGAAAGTTGTCCAAAACAGCTTGCAATCGAATGTTCATGTGAATAGAAAAGGCAGGAGAGTGGTCAGGTACTGTTTTCTCTCAGTTGGCAAGCTGCGCACACAATCGCAGTGTTGTACAGCTTGTTTCATCACCTTTGCCAAGTTGCCGCTCTCTCCGGCTCCCGGAGACGAAGAAGCTGCTTCTTCGCGCAAAGACGATTCTGCCGCTCACAGTGCTCTGCTGTGTGCGCCTTCTGCCGAAAGACGCCCGGGAGCGGTGCTTAGCTCTGCAGAGCACCGTACCTTCGTCTTTAGCCTCTCTTCTCGTCTACATCTTAGCAAAAAGCTTTTCCACTGTGTCTGGCAAGGAGAAACTGTGCCAGCACAAAAAACATCTCCCATCGTATTCTAGAGGCTGCACGCAGGTCTGCCGAGTGTTTTGCAAGAAGAGAATGAAAGTTGTCCAAAACAGCTTGCAATCGAATGTTCATGTGAATAGAAAAGGCAGGAGAGTGGTCAGGTACTGTTTTCTCTCAGTTGGCAAGCGGCGCACACAATCGCAGTGTTGTACAGCTTGTTTCATCACCTTTGCGAAGTTGCCGCTCTCTCCGGCTCCCGGAGACGAAGAAGCTGCTTCTTCGCGCAAAGACGATTCTGCCGCTCACAGTGCTCTGCTGTGTGCGCCTTCTGCCGAAAGAGGCCCGGGTGCGGTGCTTAGCTCTGCAGAGCACCGTACCTTCGTCTTTAGCCTCTCTTCTCGTCTACATCTTAGCAAAAAGCTTTTCCACTCTGTCTGGCAAGGAGAAACTGTGCCAGCACAAAAAACATCTCCCATCGTGTTCTAGAGGCTGCACGGAGGTCTGCCGAGTGTTTTGCAAGAAGAGAAAGAAAGTTGTCCAAAACAGCTTGCAATCGAATGTTCATGTGAATAGAAAAGGCAGGAGAGTGGTCAGGTACTGTTTTCTCTCACTTGGCAAGCTGCGCACACAATCGCAGTGTTGTACAGCTTGTTTCATCACCTTTGCGAAGTTGCCGCTCTCTCCGGCTCCCGGAGACGAAGAAGCTGCTTCTTCGCGCAAAGACGATTCTGCCGCTCACAGTGCTCTGCGGTGTGCGCCTTCTGCCGAAAGAGGCCCGGGTGCGGTGCTTAGCTCTGCAGAGCACCGTACCTTCGTCTTTAGCCTCTCTTCTCGTCTACATCTTAGCAAAAAGCTTTTCCACTCTGTCTGGCAAGGAGAAACTGTGCCAGCACAGAAAACATCTCCCATCGTGTTCTAGACGCTGCACGGAGGTCTGCCGAGTATTTTGCAAGAAGAGAAAGAAAGTTGTCCAAAACAGCTTGCAATCGAATGTTCATGTGAATAGAAAAGGCAGGAGAGTGGTCAGGTACTGTTTTCTCTCAGTTGGCAAGCTGCGCACACAATCGCAGTCTTGTACAGCTTGTTTCATCACCTTTGCCAAGTTGCCGCTCTCTCCGGCTCCCGGAGACGAAGAAGCTGCTTCTTCGCGCAAAGACGATTCTGCCGCTCACAGTGCTCTGCGGTGTGCGCCTTCTGCCGAAAGAGGTCCGGGTGCGGTGCTTAGCTCTGCAGAGCACCGTACCTTCGTCTTTAGCCTCTCTTCTCGTCTACATCTTAGCAAAAAGCTTTTCCACTGTGTCTGGCAAGGACAAACTGTGCCAGCACAAAAAACATCTCCCATCGTATTCTAGAGGCTGCACGCAGGTCTGCCGAGTGTTTTGCAAGAAGAGAATGAAAGTTGTCCAAAACAGCTTGCAATCGAATGTTCATGTGAATAGAAAAGGCAGGAGAGTGGTCAGGTACTGTTTTCTCTCAGTTGGCAAGCGGCGCACACAATCGCAGTGTTGTACAGCTTGTTTCATCACCTTTGCCAAGTTGCCGCTCTCTCTTGCTCCCGGAGACGAAGAAGCTGCTTCTTCGCGCAAAGACGATTCTGCCGCTCACAGTGCTCTGCTGTGTGCGCCTTCTGCCGAAAGAGGCCCGGGTGCGGTGCTTAGCTCTGCAGAGCACCGTACCTTCGTCTTTAGCCTCTCTTCTCGTCTACATCTTAGCAAAAAGCTTTTCCACTCTGTCTGGCAAGGAGAAACTGTGCCAGCACAAAAAACATCTCCCATCGTGTTCTAGAGGCTGCACGGAGGTCTGCCGAGTGTTTTGCAAGAAGAGAAAGAAAGTTGTCCAAAACAGCTTGCAATCGAATGTTCATGTGAATAGAAAAGGCAGGAGAGTGGTCAGGTACTGTTTTCTCTCACTTGGCACGCTGCGCACACAATCGCAGTGTTGTACAGCTTGTTTCATCACCTTTGCGAAGTTGCCGCTCTCTCCGGCTCCCGGAGAGGTAGAAGCTGCTTCTTCGCGCAAAGACGATTCTGCCGCTCACAGTGCTCTGCGGTGTGCGCCTTCTGCCGAAAGAGGTCCGGGTGCGGTGCTTAGCTCTGCAGAGCACCGTACCTTCGTCTTTAGCCTCTCTTCTCGTCTACATCTTAGCAAAAAGCTTTTCCACTCTGTCTGGCAAGGAGAAACTGTGCCAGCACAGAAAACATCTCCCATCGTGTTCTAGAGGCTGCACGCAGGTCTGCCGAGTGTTTTGCAAGAAGAGAAAGAAAGTTGTCCAAAACAGCTTGCAATCGAATGTTCATGTGAATAGAAAAGGCAGGAGAGTGGTCAGGTACTGTTTTCTCTCAAGTGGCGAGCTGCGCACACAATCGCAGTGTTGTACAGCTTGTTTCATCACCTTTGCGAAGTTGCCGCTTTCTCCGGCTCCCGGAGACGAAGAAGCTGCTTCTTCGCGCAAAGACGATTCTGCCGCTCACAGTGCTCTGCTGTGTGCGCCTTCTGCCGAAAGAAGCCCGGGAGCGGTGCTTAGCTCTGCAGAGCACCGTACCTTCGTCTTTAGCCTCTCTTCTCGTCTACATCTTAGCAAAAAGCTTTTCCACTCTGTCTGGCAAGGAGAAACTGTGCCAGCACAAAAAACATCTCCCATCGTGTTCTAGAGGCTACACGCAGGTCTGCCGAGTGTTTTGCAAGAAGAGAAAGAAAGTTGTCCAAAACAGCTTGCAATCGAATGTTCATGTGAAAAGGCAGGAGAGTGGTCAGGTACTGTTTTCTCTCACTTGGCAAGCTGCGCACACAATCGCAGTGTTGTACAGCTTGTTTCATCACCTTTGCGAAGTTGCCGCTCTCTCCGGCTCCCGGGGACGAAGAAGCTGCTTCTTCGCGCAAAGACGATTCTGCCGCTCACAGTGCTCTGCGGTGTGCGCCTTCTGCCGAAAGACGCCCGGGAGCGGTGCTTAGCTCTGCAGAGCACCGTACCTTCGTCTTTAGCCTCTCTTCTCGTCTACATCTTAGCAAAAAGCTTTTCCACTCTGTCTGGCAAGGAGAAACTGTGCCAGCACAGAAAACATCTCCCATCGTCTTCTAGAGGCTGCACGGAGGTCTGCCGAGTGTTTTGCAAGAAGAGAAAGAAAGTTGTCCAAAACAGCTTGCAATCGAATGTTCATGTGAATAGAAAAGGCAGGAGAGTGGTCAGGTACTGTTTTCTCTCACTTGGCACGCTGCGCACACAATCGCAGTGTTGTACAGCTTGTTTCATCACCTTTGCGAAGTTGCCGCTCTCTCCGGCTCCCGGAGACGAAGAAGCTGCTTCTTCGCGCAAAGACGATTCTGCCGCTCACAGTGCTCTGCGGTGTGCGCCTTCTGCCGAAAGAGCCCCGGGAGCTGTGCTTACCTCTGCAGAGCACCGTACCTTCGTCTTTAGCCTCTCTTCTCGTCTACATCTTAGCAAAAAGCTTTTCCACTCTGTCTGGCAAGGAGAAACTGTGCCAGCACAGAAAACATCTCCCATCGTGTTCTAGAGGCTCCACGGAGGTCTGCCGAGTATTTTGCAAGAAGAGAAAGAAAGTTGTCCAAAACAGCTTGCAATCGAATGTTCATGTGAATAGAAAAGGCAGGAGAGTGGTCAGGTACTGTTTTCTCTCACTTGGCAAGCTGCGCACACAATCGCAGTGTTGTACAGCTTGTTTCATCACCTTTGCCAAGTTGCCGCTCTCTCCGGCTGCCGGAGACGAAGAAGCTGCTTCTTCGCGCAAAGACGATTCTGCCGCTCACAGTGCTCTGCTGTGTGCGCCTTCTGCCGAAAGAGGCCCGGGAGCGGTGCTTAGCTCTGCAGAGCACCGTACCTTCGTCTTTAGCCTCTCTTCTCGTCTACATCTTAGCAAAAAGCTTTTCCACTGTGTCTGGCAAGGAGAAACTGTGCCAGCACAAAAAACATCTCCCATCGTATTCTAGAGGCTGCACGCAGGTCTGCCGAGTGTTTTGCAAGAAGAGAAAGAAAGTTGTCCAAAACAGCTTGCAATCGAATGTTCATGTGAATAGAAAAGGCAGGAGAGTGGTCAGGTACTGTTTTCTCTCAGTTGGCAAGCTGCGCACACAATCGCAGTGTTGTACAGCTTGTTTCATCACCTTTGACAAGTTGCCGCTCTCTCCGGCTCCCGGAGACGAAGAAGCTGCTTCTTCGCGCAAAGACGATTCTGCCGCTCACAGTGCTCTGCGGTGTGCGCCTTCTGCCGAAAGAGGTCCGGGTGCGGTGCTTAGCTCTGCAGAGCACCGTACCTTCGTCTTTAGCCTCTCTTCTCGTCTACATCTTAGCAAAAAGCTTTTCCACTCTGTCTGGCAAGGAGAAACTGTGCCAGCACAGAAAACATCTCCCATCGTGTTCTAGAGGCTGCACGGAGGTCTGCCGAGTGTTTTGCAAGAAGAGAAAGAAAGTTGTCCAAAACAGCTTGCAATCGAATGTTCATGTGAATAGAAAAGGCAGGAGAGTGGTCAGGTACTGTTTTCTCTCAGTTGGCAAGCTGCGCATACAATCGCAGTGTTGTACAGCTTGTTTCATCACCTTTGCGAAGTTGCCGCTCTCTCCGGCTCCCGGAGACGAAGAAGCTGCTTCTTCGCGCAAAGACGATTCTGCCGCTCACAGTGCTCTGCTGTGTGCGCCTTCTGCCGAAAGACGCCCGGGAGCGGTGCTTAGCTCTGCAGAGCACCGTACCTTCGTCTTTAGCCTCTCTTCTCGTCTACATCTTAGCAAAAAGCTTTTCCACTGTGTCTGGCAAGGAGAAACTGTGCCAGCACAAAAAACATCTCCCATCGTATTCTGGAGGCTGCACGCAGGTCTGCCGAGTGTTTTGCAAGAAGAGAATGAAAGTTGTCCAAAACAGCTTGCAATCGAATGTTCATGTGAATAGAAAAGGCAGGAGAGTGGTCAGGTACTGTTTTCTCTCAGTTGGCAAGCGGCGCACACAATCGCAGTGTTGTACAGCTTGTTTCATCACCTTTGCCAAGTTGCCGCTCTCTCTTGCTCCCGGAGACGAAGAAGCTGCTTCTTCGCGCAAAGACGATTCTGCCGCTCACAGTGCTCTGCTGTGTGCGCCTTCTGCCGAAAGAGGCCCGGGTGCGGTGCTTAGCTCTGCAGAGCACCGTACCTTCGTCTTTAGCCTCTCTTCTCGTCTACATCTTAGCAAAAAGCTTTTCCACTCTGTCTGGCAAGGAGAAACTGTGCCAGCACAAAAAACATCTCCCATCGTGTTCTAGAGGCTGCACGGAGGTCTGCCGAGTGTTTTGCAAGAAGAGAAAGAAAGTTGTCCAAAACAGCTTCCAATCGAATGTTCATGTGAATAGAAAAGGCAGGAGAGTGGTCAGGTACTGTTTTCTCTCACTTGGCACGCTGCGCACACAATCGCAGTGTTGTACAGCTTGTTTCATCACCTTTGCGAAGTTGCCGCTCTCTCCGGCTCCCGGAGAGGTAGAAGCTGCTTCTTCGCGCAAAGACGATTCTGCCGCTCACAGTGCTCTGCGGTGTGCGCCTTCTGCCGAAAGAGGTCCGGGTGCGGTGCTTAGCTCTGCAGAGCACCGTACCTTCGTCTTTAGCCTCTCTTCTCGTCTACATCTTAGCAAAAAGCTTTTCCACTCTGTCTGGCAAGGAGAAACTGTGCCAGCACAGAAAACATCTCCCATCGTGTTCTAGAGGCTGCACGCAGGTCTGCCGAGTGTTTTGCAAGAAGAGAAAGAAAGTTGTCCAAAACAGCTTGCAATCGAATGTTCATGTGAATAGAAAAGGCAGGAGAGTGGTCAGGTACTGTTTTCTCTCAAGTGGCGAGCTGCGCACACAATCGCAGTGTTGTACAGCTTGTTTCATCACCTTTGCGAAGTTGCCGCTCTCTCCGGCTCCCGGAGACGAAGAAGCTGCTTCTTCGCGCAAAGACGATTCTGCCGCTCACAGTGCTCTGCTGTGTGCGCCTTCTGCCGAAAGAAGCCCGGGAGCGGTGCTTAGCTCTGCAGAGCACCGTACCTTCGTCTTTAGCCTCTCTTCTCGTCTACATCTTAGGAAAAAGCTTTTCCACTCTGTCTGGCAAGGAGAAACTGTGCCAGCACAAAAAACATCTCCCATCGTGTTCTAGAGGCTACACGCAGGACTGCCGAGTGTTTTGCAAGAAGAGAAAGAAAGTTGTCCAAAACAGCTTGCAATCGAATGTTCATGTGAAAAGGCAGGAGAGTGGTCAGGTACTGTTTTCTCTCAGTTGGCAAGCTGCGCACACAATCGCAGTGTTGTACAGCTTGTTTCATCACCTTTGCCAAGTTGCCGCTCTCTCCGGCTCCCGGGGACGAAGAAGCTGCTTCTTCGCGCAAAGACGATTCTGCCGCTCACAGTGCTCTGCGGTGTGCGCCTTCTGCCGAAAGACGCCCGGGAGCGGTGCTTAGCTCTGCAGAGCACCGTACCTTCGTCTTTAGCCTCTCTTCTCGTCTACATCTTAGCAAAAAGCTTTTCCACTCTGTCTGGCAAGGAGAAACTGTGCCAGCACAGAAAACATCTCCCATCGTGTTCTAGAGGCTGCACGGAGGTCTGCCGAGTGTTTTGCAAGAAGAGAAAGAAAGTTGTCCAAAACAGCTTGCAATCGAATGTTCATGTGAATAGAAAAGGCAGGAGAGTGGTCAGGTACTGTTTTCTCTCACTTGGCACGCTGCGCACACAATCGCAGTGTTGTACAGCTTGTTTCATCACCTTTGCGAAGTTGCCGCTCTCTCCGGCTCCCGGAGACGAAGAAGCTGCTTCTTCGCGCAAAGACGATTCTGCCGCTCACAGTGCTCTGCGGTGTGCGCCTTCTGCCGAAAGAGCCCCGGGAGCTGTGCTTACCTCTGCAGAGCACCGTACCTTCGTCTTTAGCCTCTCTTCTCGTCTACATCTTAGCAAAAAGCTTTTCCACTCTGTCTGGCAAGGAGAAACTGTGCCAGCACAGAAAACATCTCCCATCGTGTTCTAGAGGCTCCACGGAGGTCTGCCGAGTATTTTGCAAGAAGAGAAAGAAAGTTGTCCAAAACAGCTTGCAATCGAATGTTCATGTGAATAGAAAAGGCAGGAGAGTGGTCAGGTACTGTTTTCTCTCACTTGGCAAGCTGCGCACACAATCGCAGTGTTGTACAGCTTGTTTCATCACCTTTGCCAAGTTGCCGCTCTCTCCGGCTCCCGGAGACGAAGAAGCTGCTTCTTCGCGCAAAGACGATTCTGCCGCTCACAGTGCTCTGCTGTGTGCGCCTTCTGCCGAAAGAAGCCCGGGAGCGGTGCTTAGCTCTGCAGAGCACCGTACCTTCGTCTTTAGCCTCTCTTCTCGTCTACATCTTAGCAAAAAGCTTTTCCACTGTGTCTGGCAAGGAGAAACTGTGCCAGCACAAAAAACATCTCCCATCGTATTCTAGAGGCTGCACGCAGGTCTGCCGAGTGTTTTGCAAGAAGAGAAAGAAAGTTGTCCAAAACAGCTTGCAATCGAATGTTCATGTGAATAGAAAAGGCAGGAGAGTGGTCAGGTACTGTTTTCTCTCAGTTGGCAAGCGGCGCACACAATCGCAGTGTTGTACAGCTTGTTTCATCACCTTTGCGAAGGTGCCACTCTCTCCGGCTCCCGGAGAGGTAGAAGCTGCTTCTTCGCGCAAAGACGATTCTGCCGCTCACTGTGCTCTGCGGTGTGCGCCTTCTGCCGAAAGAGGTCCGGGAGCGGTGCTTAGCTCTGCAGAGCACCGTACCTTCGTCTTTAGCCTCTCTTCTCGTCTACATCTTAGCAAAAAGCTTTTCCACTCTGTCTGGCAAGGAGAAACTGTGCCAGCACAGAAAACATCTCCCATCGTGTTCTAGAGGCTGCACGGAGGTCTGCCGAGTGTTTTGCAAGAAGAGAAAGAAAGTCGTCCAAAACAGCTTGCAATCGAATGTTCATGTGAATAGAAAAGGCAGGAGAGTGGTCAGGTACTGTTTTCTCTCAGTTGGCAAGCTGCGCACACAATCGCAGTGTTGTACAGCTTGTTTCATCACCTTTGCGAAGTTGCCGCTCTCTCCGGCTCCCGGAGACGAAGAAGCTGCTTCTTCGCGCAAAGACGATTCTGCCGCTCACAGTGCTCTGCGGTGTGCGCCTTCTGCCGAAAGCGGCCCGTGAGCTGTGCTTAGCTCTGAGAAGCACCCTACGTGCTTCTTTAGCCTCTCTTCTCGTCTACATCTTAGCAAAAAGCTTTTCCACTCTGTCTGGCAAGGAGAAACTGTGCCAGCACAGAAAACATCTCCCATCGTGTTCTAGAGGCTGCACGCAGGTCTGCCGAGTGTTTTGCAAGAAGAGAAAGAAAGTTGTCCAAAAAGCTTGCAATCGAATGTTCATGTGAATAGAAAAGGCAGGAGAGTGGTCAGGTACTGTTTTCTCTCAGTTGGCAAGCTGCGCACACAATCGTTGTGTTGTACAGCTTGTTTCATCACCTTTGCCAAGTTGCCGCTCTCTCCGGCTCCCGGAGACGAAGAAGCTGCTTCTTCGCGCAAAGACGATTCTGCCGCTCACAGTGCTCTGCGGTGTGCGCCTTCTGCCGAAAGAGGCCTGGGAGCGGTGCTTAGCTCTGCAGAGCACCGTACCTTCGTCTTTAGCCTCTCTTCTCGTCTACATCTTAGCAAAAAGCTTTTCCACTCTGTCTGGCAAGGAGAAACTGTGCCAGCACAGAAAACATCTCCCATCGTGTTCTAGAGGCTGCACGGAGGTCTGCCGAGTGTTTTGCAAGAAGAGAAAGAAAGTTGTCCAAAACAGCTTGCAATCGAATGTTCATGTGAATAGAAAAGGCAGGAGAGTGGTCAGGTACTGTTTTCTCTCAGTTGGCAAGCTGCGCACACAATCGCAGTGTTGTACAGCTTGTTTCATCACCTTTGCGAAGTTGCCGCTCTCTCCGGCTCCCGGAGACGAAGAAGCTGCTTCTTCGCGCAAAGACGATTCTGCCGCTCACAGTGCTCTGCGGTGTGCGCCTTCTGCCGAAAGACGCCCGGGAGCGGTGCTTAGCTCTGCAGAGCACCGTACCTTCGTCTTTAGCCTCTCTTCTCGTCTACATCTTAGCAAAAAGCTTTTCCACTCTGTCTGGCAAGGAGAAACTGTGCCAGCACAAAAAACATCTCCCATCGTGTTCTAGAGGCTGCACGGAGGTCTGCCGAGTGTTTTGCAAGAAGAGAAAGAAAGTTGTCCAAAACAGCTTGCAATCGAATGTTCATGTGAATAGAAAAGGCAGGAGAGTGGTCAGGTACTGTTTTCTCTCACTTGGCAAGCTGCGCACACAATCGCAGTGTTGTACAGCTTGTTTCATCACCTTTGCGAAGTTGCCGCTCTCTCCGGCTCCCGGAGACGAAGAAGCTGCTTCTTCGCGCAAAGACGATTCTGCCGCTCACAGTGCTCTGCGGTGTGCGCCTTCTGCCGAAAGAGGCCCGGGAGCGGTGCTTAGCTCTGCAGAGCACCGTACCTTCGTCTTTAGCCTCTCTTCTCGTCTACATCTTAGCAAAAAGCTTTTCCACTCTGTCTGGCAAGGAGAAACTGTGCCAGCACAGAAAACATCTCCCATCGTCTTCTAGACGCTGCACGGAGGTCTGCCGAGTATTTTGCAAGAAGAGAAAGAAAGTTGTCCAAAACAGCTTGCAATCGAATGTTCATGTGAATAGAAAAGGCAGGAGAGTGGTCAGGTACTGTTTTCTCTCAGTTGGCAAGCTGCGCACACAATCGCAGTCTTGTACAGCTTGTTTCATCACCTTTGCCAAGTTGCCGCTCTCTCCGGCTCCCGGAGACGAAGAAGCTGCTTCTTCGCGCAAAGACGATTCTGCCGCTCACAGTGCTCTGCGGTGTGCGCCTTCTGCCGAAAGAGGTCCGGGTGCGGTGCTTAGCTCTGCAGAGCACCGTACCTTCGTCTTTAGCCTCTCTTCTCGTCTACATCTTAGCAAAAAGCTTTTCCACTCTGTCTGGCAAGGAGAAACTGTGCCAGCACAGAAAACATCTCCCATCGTGTTCTAGAGGCTGCACGGAGGTCTGCCGAGTGTTTTGCAAGAAGAGAAAGAAAGTTGTCCAAAACAGCTTGCAATCGAATGTTCATGTGAATAGAAAAGGCAGGAGAGTGGTCAGGTACTGTTTTCTCTCACTTGGCAAGCTGCGCACACAATCGCAGTGTTGTACAGCTTGTTTCATCACCTTTGCGAAGTTGCCGCTCTCTCCGGCTCCCGGAGACGAAGAAGCTGCTTCTTCGCGCAAAGACGATTCTGCCGCTCACAGTGCTCTGCGGTGTGCGCCTTCTGCCGAAAGAGGCCTGGGAGCGGTGCTTAGCTCTGCAGAGCACCGTACCTTCGTCTTTAGCCTCTCTTCACGTCTACATCTTAGCAAAAAGCTTTTCCACTCTGTCTGGCAAGGAGAAACTGTGCCAGCACAAAAAACATCTCCCATCGTGTTCTAGAGGCTGCACGCAGGTCTGCCGAGTGTTTTGCAAGAAGAGAAAGAAAGTTGTCCAAAACAGCTTCCAATCGAATGTTCATGTGAATAGAAAAGGCAGGAGAGTGGTCAGGTACTGTTTTCTCTCAAGTGGCGAGCTGCACACACAATCGCAGTGTTGTACAGCTTGTTTCATCACCTTTGCGAAGTTGCCGCTCTCTCCGGCTCCCGGAGACGAAGAAGCTGCTTCTTCGCGCAAAGACGATTCTGCCGCTCACAGTGCTCTGCTGTGTGCGCCTTCTGCCGAAAGAAGCCCGGGAGCGGTGCTTAGCTCTGCAGAGCACCGTACCTTCGTCTTTAGCCTCTCTTCTCGTCTACATCTTAGCAAAAAGCTTTTCCACTCTGTCTGGCAAGGAGAAACTGTGCCAGCACAGAAAACATCTCCCATCGTGTTCTAGAGGCTGCACGGAGGTCTGCCGAGTGTTTTGCAAGAAGAGAAAGAAAGTTGTCCAAAACAGCTTGCAATCGAATGTTCATGTGAATAGAAAAGGCAGGAGAGTGGTCAGGTACTGTTTTCTCTCACTTGGCACGCTGCGCACACAATCGCAGTGTTGTACATCTTGTTTCATCACCTTTGCGAAGTTGCCACTCTCTCCGGCTCCCGGAGACGAAGAAGCTGCTTCTTCGCGCAAAGACGATTCTGCCGCTCACAGTGCTCTGCGGTGTGCGCCTTCTGCCGAAAGAGCCCCGGGAGCTGTGCTTAGCTCTGCAGAGCACCGTACCTTCGTCTTTAGCCTCTCTTCTCGTCTACATCTTAGCAAAAAGCTTTTCCACTCTGTCTGGCAAGGAGAAACTGTGCCAGCACAGAAAACATCTCCCATCGTGTTCTAGACGCTGCACGGAGGTCTGCCGAGTGTTTTGCAAGAAGAGAAAGAAAGTTGTCCAAAACAGCTTGCAATCGAATGTTCATGTGAATAGAAAAGGCAGGAGAGTGGTCAGGTACTGTTTTCTCTCAGTTGGCAAGCTGCGCACACAATCGCAGTGTTGTACAGCTTGTTTCATCACCTTTGACAAGTTGCCGCTCTCTCCGGCTCCCGGAGACGAAGAAGCTGCTTCTTCGCGCAAAGACGATTCTGCCGCTCACAGTGCTCTGCGGTGTGCGCCTTCTGCCGAAAGAGGTCCGGGTGCGGTGCTTAGCTCTGCAGAGCACCGTACCTTCGTCTTTAGCCTCTCTTCTCGTCTACATCTTAGCAAAAAGCTTTTCCACTCTGTCTGGCAAGGAGAAACTGTGCCAGCACAAAAAACATCTCCCATCGTGTTCTAGAGGCTGCACGGAGGTCTGCCGAGTGTTTTGCAAGAAGAGAAAGAAAGTTGTCCAAAAGAGCTTGCAATCGAATGTTCATGTGAATAGAAAAGGCAGGAGAGTGGTCAGGTACTGTTTTCTCTCAGTTGGCAAGCTGCGCATACAATCGCAGTGTTGTACAGCTTGTTTCATCACCTTTGCGAAGTTGCCGCTCTCTCCGGCTCCCGGAGACGAAGAAGCTGCTTCTTCGCGCAAAGACGATTCTGCCGCTCACAGTGCTCTGCTGTGTGCGCCTTCTGCCGAAAGAAGCCCGGGAGCGGTGCTTAGCTCTGCAGAGCACCGTACCTTCGTCTTTAGCCTCTCTTCTCGTCTACATCTTAGCAAAAAGCTTTTCCACTCTGTCTGGCAAGGAGAAACTGTGCCAGCACAGAAAACATCTCCCATCGTGTTCTAGAGGCTGCACGGAGGTCTGCCGAGTGTTTTGCAAGAAGAGAAAGAAAGTTGTCCAAAACAGCTTGCAATCGAATGTTCATGTGAATAGAAAAGGCAGCAGAGTGGTCAGGTACTGTTTTCTCTCACTTGGCAAGCTGCGCACACAATCGCAGTGTTGTACAGCTTGTTTCATCACCTTTGCGAAGTTGCCGCTCTCTCCGGCTCCCGGAGACGAAGAAGCTGCTTCTTCGCGCAAAGACGATTCTGCCGCTCACAGTGCTCTGCGGTGTGCGCCTTCTGCCGAAAGAGGCCTGGGAGCGGTGCTTAGCTCTGCAGAGCACCGTACCTTCGTCTTTAGCCTCTCTTCACGTCTACATCTTAGCAAAAAGCTTTTCCACTCTGTCTGGCAAGGAGAAACTCTGCCAGCACAAAAAACATCTCCCATCGTGTTCTAGAGGCTGCACGCAGGTCTGCCGAGTGTTTTGCAAGAAGAGAAAGAAAGTTGTCCAAAACAGCTTGCAATCGAATGTTCATGTGAATAGAAAAGGCAGGAGAGTGGTCAGGTACTGTTTTCTCTCAAGTGGCGAGCTGCACACACAATCGCAGTGTTGTACAGCTTGTTTCATCACCTTTGCGAAGTTGCCGCTCTCTCCGGCTCCCGGAGACGAAGAAGCTGCTTCTTCGCGCAAAGACGATTCTGCCGCTCACAGTGCTCTGCTGTGTGCGCCTTCTGCCGAAAGAAGCCCGGGAGCGGTGCTTAGCTCTGCAGAGCACCGTACCTTCGTCTTTAGCCTCTCTTCTCGTCTACATCTTAGCAAAAAGCTTTTCCACTCTGTCTGGCAAGGAGAAACTGTGCCAGCACAGAAAACATCTCCCATCGTGTTCTAGAGGCTGCACGGATGTCTGCCGAGTGTTTTGCAAGAAGAGAAAGAAAGTTGTCCAAAACAGCTTGCAATCGAATGTTCATGTGAATAGAAAAGGCAGGAGAGTGGTCAGGTACTGTTTTCTCTCACTTGGCACGCTGCGCACACAATCGCAGTGTTGTACAGCTTGTTTCATCACCTTTGCGAAGTTGCCACTCTCTCCGGCTCCCGGAGACGAAGAAGCTGCTTCTTCGCGCAAAGACGATTCTGCCGCTCACAGTGCTCTGCGGTGTGCGCCTTCTGCCGAAAGAGCCCCGGGAGCTGTGCTTAGCTCTGCAGAGCACCGTACCTTCGTCTTTAGCCTCTCTTCTCGTCTACATCTTAGCAAAAAGCTTTTCCACTCTGTCTGGCAAGGAGAAACTGTGCCAGCACAGAAAACATCTCCCATCGTGTTCTAGACGCTGCACGGAGGTCTGCCGAGTGTTTTGCAAGAAGAGAAAGAAAGTTGTCCAAAACAGCTTGCAATCGAATGTTCATGTGAATAGAAAAGGCAGGAGAGTGGTCAGGTACTGTTTTCTCTCAGTTGGCAAGCTGCGCACACAATCGCAGTGTTGTACAGCTTGTTTCATCACCTTTGACAAGTTGCCGCTCTCTCCGGCTCCCGGAGACGAAGAAGCTGCTTCTTCGCGCAAAGACGATTCTGCCGCTCACAGTGCTCTGCGGTGTGCGCCTTCTGCCGAAAGAGGTCCGGGTGCGGTGCTTAGCTCTGCAGAGCACCGTACCTTCGTCTTTAGCCTCTCTTCTCGTCTACATCTTAGCAAAAAGCTTTTCCACTCTGTCTGGCAAGGAGAAACTGTGCCAGCACAGAAAACATCTCCCATCGTGTTCTAGAGGCTGCACGGAGGTCTGCCGAGTGTTTTGCAAGAAGAGAAAGAAAGTTGTCCAAAAGAGCTTGCAATCGAATGTTCATGTGAATAGAAAAGGCAGGAGAGTGGTCAGGTACTGTTTTCTCTCAGTTGGCAAGCTGCGCATACAATCGCAGTGTTGTACAGCTTGTTTCATCACCTTTGCGAAGTTGCCGCTCTCTCCGGCTCCCGGAGACGAAGAAGCTGCTTCTTCGCGCAAAGACGATTCTGCCGCTCACAGTGCTCTGCTGTGTGCGCCTTCTGCCGAAAGAAGCCCGGGAGCGGTGCTTAGCTCTGCAGAGCACCGTACCTTCGTCTTTAGCCTCTCTTCTCGTCTACATCTTAGCAAAAAGCTTTTCCACTCTGTCTGGCAAGGAGAAACTGTGCCAGCACAGAAAACATCTCCCATCGTGTTCTAGAGGCTGCACGGAGGTCTGCCGAGTGTTTTGCAAGAAGAGAAAGAAAGTTGTCCAAAACAGCTTGCAATCGAATGTTCATGTGAATAGAAAAGGCAGGAGAGTGGTCAGGTACTGTTTTCTCTCACTTGGCACGCTGCGCACACAATCGCAGTGTTGTACAGCTTGTTTCATCACCTTTGCGAAGTTGCCACTCTCTCCGGCTCCCGGAGACGAAGAAGCTGCTTCTTCGCGCAAAGACGATTCTGCCGCTCACAGTGCTCTGCGGTGTGCGCCTTCTGCCGAAAGAGCCCCGGGAGCTGTGCTTAGCTCTGCAGAGCACCGTACCTTCGTCTTTAGCCTCTCTTCTCGTCTACATCTTAGCAAAAAGCTTTTCCACTCTGTCTGGCAAGGAGAAACTGTGCCAGCACAGAAAACATCTCCCATCGTGTTCTAGAGGCTGCACGCAGGTCTGCCGAGTGTTTTGCAAGAAGAGAAAGAAAGTTGTCCAAAACAGCTTGCAATCGAATGTTCATGTGAATAGAAAAGGCAGGAGAGTGGTCAGGTACTGTTTTCTCTCAGTTGGCAAGCTGCGCACACAATCGCAGTGTTGTACAGCTTGTTTCATCACCTTTGCGAAGTTGCCGCTCTCTCCGGCTCCCGGAGACGAAGAAGCTGCTTCTTCGCGCAAAGACGATTCTGCCGCTCACAGTGCTCTGCGGTGTGCGCCTTCTGCCGAAAGAGGTCCGGGTGCGGTGCTTAGCTCTGCAGAGCACCGTACCTTCGTCTTTAGCCTCTCTTCTCGTCTACATCTTAGCAAAAAGCTTTTCCACTCTGTCTGGCAAGGAGAAACTGTGCCAGCACAGAAAACATCTCCCATCGTGTTCTAGAGGCTGCACGGAGGTCTGCCGAGTGTTTTGCAAGAAGAGAAAGAAAGTTGTCCAAAACAGCTTGCAATCGAATGTTCATGTGAATAGAAAAGGCAGGAGAGTGGTCAGGTACTGTTTTCTCTCAGTTGGCAAGCTGCGCATACAATCGCAGTGTTGTACAGCTTGTTTCATCACCTTTGCGAAGTTGCCGCTCTCTCCGGCTCCCGGAGACGAAGAAGCTGCTTCTTCGCGCAAAGACGATTCTGCCGCTCACAGTGCTCTGCGGTGTGCGCCTTCTGCCGAAAGAGGCCCGGGAGCTGTGCTTAGCTCTGAGAAGCACCATACGTGCTTCTTTAGCTTCTCTTCTCGTCTACATCTTAGCAAAAAGCTTTTCCACTCTGTCTGGCAAGGAGAAACTGTGCCAGCACAGAAAACATCTCCCATCGTCTTCTAGAGGCTGCACGGAGGTCTGCCGAGTGTTTTGCAAGAAGAGAAAGAAAGTTGTCCAAAACAGCTTGCAATCGAATGTTCATGTGAATAGAAAAGGCAGGAGAGTGGTCAGGTACTGTTTTCTCTCACTTGGCAAGCTGCGCACACAATCGCAGTGTTGTACAGCTTGTTTCATCACCTTTGCGAAGTTGCCGCTCTCTCCGGCTCCCGGAGACGAAGAAGCTGCTTCTTCGCGCAAAGACGATTCTGCCGCTCACAGTGCTCTGCGGTCTGCGCCTTCTGCCGAAAGAGGCCTGGGAGCGGTGCTTAGCTCTGCAGAGCACCGTACCTTCGTCTTTAGCCTCTCTTCTCGTCTACATCTTAGCAAAAAGCTTTTCCACTCTGTCTGGCAAGGAGAAACTGTGCCAGCACAAAAAACATCTCCCATCGTGTTCTAGAGGCTGCACGGAGGTCTGCCGAGTGTTTTGCAAGAAGAGAAAGAAAGTTGTCCAAAACAGCTTCCAATCGAATGTTCATGTGAATAGAAAAGGCAGGAGAGTGGTCAGGTACTGTTTTCTCTCAGTTGGCACGCTGCGCACACAATCGCAGTGTTGTACAGCTTGTTTCATCACCTTTGCCAAGTTGCCGCTCTCTCCGGCTCCCGGAGACGAAGAAGCTGCTTCTTCGCGCAAAGACGATTCTGCCGCTCACAGTGCTCTGCGGTGTGCGCCTTCTGCCGAAAGAGGCCCGGGAGCGGTGCTTAGCTCTGCAGAGCACCGTACCTTCGTCTTTAGCCTCTCTTCTCGTCTACATCTTAGCAAAAAGCTTTTCCACTCTGTCTGGCAAGGAGAAACTGTGCCAGCACAAAAAACATCTCCCATCGTGTTCTAGAGGCTGCACGCAGGTCTGCCGAGTGTTTTGCAAGAAGAGAAAGAAAGTTGTCCAAAACAGCTTGCAATCGAATGTTCATGTGAATAGAAAAGGCAGGAGAGTGGTCAGGTACTGTTTTCTCTCACTTGGCAAGCTGCGCACACAATCGCAGTGTTGTACAGCTTGTTTCATCACCTTTGCGAAGTTGCCGCTCTCTCCGGCTCCCGGAGACGAAGAAGCTGCTTCTTCGCGCAAAGACGATTCTGCCGCTCACAGTGCTCTGGGGCGTGCGCCTTCTGCCGATGAGGTCCGGGTGCGGTGCTTAGCTCTGCAGAGCACCGTACCTTCGTCTTTAGCCTCTCTTCTCGTCTACATCTTAGCAAAAAGCTTTTCCACTCTGTCTGGCAAGGAGAAACTGTGCCAGCACAGAAAACATCTCCCATCGTGTTCTAGAGGCTGCACGGAGGTCTGCCGAGTGTTTTGCAAGAAGAGGAAGAAAGTTGTCCAAAAGAGCTTGCAATCGAATGTTCATGTGAATAGAAAAGGCAGGAGAGTGGTCAGGTACTGTTTTCTCTCAGTTGGCAAGCTGCGCATACAATCGCAGTGTTGTACAGCTTGTTTCATCACCTTTGCGAAGTTGCCGCTCTCTCCGGCTCCCGGAGACGAAGAAGCTGCTTCTTCGCGCAAAGACGATTCTGCCGCTCACAGTGCTCTGCTGTGTGCGCCTTCTGCCGAAAGAAGCCCGGGAGCGGTGCTTAGCTCTGCAGAGCACCGTACCTTCGTCTTTAGCCTCTCTTCTCGTCTACATCTTAGCAAAAAGCTTTTCCACTCTCTCTGGCAAGGAGAAACTGTGCCAGCACAGAAAACATCTCCCATCGTGTTCTAGAGGCTGCACGGAGGTCTGCCGAGTGTTTTGCAAGAAGAGAAAGAAAGTTGTCCAAAACAGCTTGCAATCGAATGTTCATGTGAATAGAAAAGGCAGGAGAGTGGTCAGGTACTGTTTTCTCTCACTTGGCACGCTGCGCACACAATCGCAGTGTTGTACAGCTTGTTTCATCACCTTTGCGAAGTTGCCACTCTCTCCGGCTCCCGGAGACGAAGAAGCTGCTTCTTCGCGCAAAGACGATTCTGCCGCTCACAGTGCTCTGCGGTGTGCGCCTTCTGCCGAAAGAGCCCCGGGAGCTGTGCTTAGCTCTGCAGAGCACCGTACCTTCGTCTTTAGCCTCTCTTCTCGTCTACATCTTAGCAAAAAGCTTTTCCACTCTGTCTGGCAAGGAGAAACTGTGCCAGCACAGAAAACATCTCCCATCGTGTTCTAGAGGCTGCACGGAGGTCTGCCGAGTGTTTTGCAAGAAGAGAAAGAAAGTTGTCCAAAACAGCTTGCAATCGAATGTTCATGTGAATAGAAAAGGCAGGAGAGTGGTCAGGTACTGTTTTCTCTCAGTTGGCAAGCTGCGCACACAATCGCAGTGTTGTACAGCTTGTTTCATCACCTTTGCGAAGTTGCCGCTCTCTCCGGCTCCCGGAGACGAAGAAGCTGCTTCTTCGCGCAAAGACGATTCTGCCGCTCACAGTGCTCTGCGGTGTGCGCCTTCTGCCGAAAGAGGTCCGGGTGCGGTGCTTAGCTCTGCAGAGCACCGTACCTTCGTCTTTAGCCTCTCTTCTCGTCTACATCTTAGCAAAAAGCTTTTCCACTCTGTCTGGCAAGGAGAAACTGTGCCAGCACAGAAAACATCTCCCATCGTGTTCTAGAGGCTGCACGCAGGTCTGCCGAGTGTTTTGCAAGAAGAGAAAGAAAGTTGTCCAAAACAGCTTGCAATCGAATGTTCATGTGAATAGAAAAGGCAGGAGAGTGGTCAGGTACTGTTTTCTCTCAGTTGGCAAGCTGCGCATACAATCGCAGTGTTGTACAGCTTGTTTCATCACCTTTGCGAAGTTGCCGCTCTCTCCGGCTCCCGGAGACGAAGAAGCTGCTTCTTCGCGCAAAGACGATTCTGCCGCTCACAGTGCTCTGCGGTGTGCGCCTTCTGCCGAAAGAGGCCCGGGAGCTGTGCTTAGCTCTGAGAAGCACCATACGTGCTTCTTTAGCTTCTCTTCTCGTCTACATCTTAGCAAAAAGCTTTTCCACTCTGTCTGGCAAGGAGAAACTGTGCCAGCACAGAAAACATCTCCCATCGTCTTCTAGAGGCTGCACGGAGGTCTGCCGAGTGTTTTGCAAGAAGAGAAAGAAAGTTGTCCAAAACAGCTTGCAATCGAATGTTCATGTGAATAGAAAAGGCAGGAGAGTGGTCAGGTACTGTTTTCTCTCACTTGGCAAGCTGCGCACACAATCGCAGTGTTGTACAGCTTGTTTCATCACCTTTGCGAAGTTGCCGCTCTCTCCGGCTCCCGGAGACGAAGAAGCTGCTTCTTCGCGCAAAGACGATTCTGCCGCTCACAGTGCTCTGCGGTGTGCGCCTTCTGCCGAAAGAGGCCTGGGAGCGGTGCTTAGCTCTGCAGAGCACCGTACCTTCGTCTTTAGCCTCTCTTCTCGTCTACATCTTAGCAAAAAGCTTTTCCACTCTGTCTGGCAAGGAGAAACTGTGCCAGCACAAAAAACATCTCCCATCGTGTTCTAGAGGCTGCACGGAGGTCTGCCGAGTGTTTTGCAAGAAGAGAAAGAAAGTTGTCCAAAACAGCTTCCAATCGAATGTTCATGTGAATAGAAAAGGCAGGAGAGTGGTCAGGTACTGTTTTCTCTCAGTTGGCACGCTGCGCACACAATCGCAGTGTTGTACAGCTTGTTTCATCACCTTTGCCAAGTTGCCGCTCTCTCCGGCTCCCGGAGACGAAGAAGCTGCTTCTTCGCGCAAAGACGATTCTGCCGCTCACAGTGCTCTGCGGTGTGCGCCTTCTGCCGAAAGAGGCCCGGGAGCGGTGCTTAGCTCTGCAGAGCACCGTACCTTCGTCTTTAGCCTCTCTTCTCGTCTACATCTTAGCAAAAAGCTTTTCCACTCTGTCTGGCAAGGAGAAACTGTGCCAGCACAAAAAACATCTCCCATCGTGTTCTAGAGGCTGCACGCAGGTCTGCCGAGTGTTTTGCAAGAAGAGAAAGAAAGTTGTCCAAAACAGCTTGCAATCGAATGTTCATGTGAATAGAAAAGGCAGGAGAGTGGTCAGGTACTGTTTTCTCTCACTTGGCAAGCTGCGCACACAATCGCAGTGTTGTACAGCTTGTTTCATCACCTTTGCGAAGTTGCCGCTCTCTCCGGCTCCCGGAGACGAAGAAGCTGCTTCTTCGCGCAAAGACGATTCTGCCGCTCACAGTGCTCTGGGGCGTGCGCCTTCTGCCGATGAGGTCCGGGTGCGGTGCTTAGCTCTGCAGAGCACCGTACCTTCGTCTTTAGCCTCTCTTCTCGTCTACATCTTAGCAAAAAGCTTTTCCACTCTGTCTGGCAAGGAGAAACTGTGCCAGCACAGAAAACATCTCCCATCGTGTTCTAGAGGCTGCACGCAGGTCTGCCGAGTGTTTTGCAAGAAGAGAAAGAAAGTTGTCCAAAACAGCTTGCAATCGAATGTTCATGTGAATAGAAAAGGCAGGAGAGTGGTCAGGTACTGTTTTCTCTCACTTGGCAAGCTGCGCACACAATCGCAGTGTTGTACAGCTTGTTTCATCACCTTTGCGAAGTTGCCGCTCTCTCCGGCTCCCGGAGACGAAGAAGCTGCTTCTTCGCGCAAAGACGATTCTGCCGCTCACAGTGCTCTGCTGTGTGCGCCTTCTGCCGAAAGAAGCCCGGGAGCGGTGCTTAGCTCTGCAGAGCACCGTACCTTCGTCTTTAGCCTCTCTTCTCGTCTACATCTTAGCAAAAAGCTTTTCCACTCTGTCTGGCAAGGAGAAACTGTGCCAGCACAGAAAACATCTCCCATCGTGTTCTAGAGGCTGCACGGAGGTCTGCCGAGTGTTTTGCAAGAAGAGAAAGAAAGTTGTCCAAAACAGCTTGCAATCGAATGTTCATGTGAATAGAAAAGGCAGGAGAGTGGTCAGGTACTGTTTTCTCTCACTTGGCACGCTGTGCACACAATCGCAGTGTTGTACAGCTTGTTTCATCACCTTTGCGAAGTTGCCGCTCTCTCCGGCTCCCGGAGACGAAGAAGCTGCTTCTTCGCGCAAAGACGATTCTGCCGCTCACAGTGCTCTGCGGTGTGCGCCTTCTGCCGAAAGAGGCCCGGGAGCTGTGCTTAGCTCTGCAGAGCACCGTACCTTCGTCTTTAGCCTCTCTTCTCGTCTACATCTTAGCAAAAAGCTTTTCCACTCTGTCTGGCAAGGAGAAACTGTGCCAGCACAGAAAACATCTCCCATCGTGTTCTAGAGGCTGCACGGAGGTCTGCCGAGTGTTTTGCAAGAAGAGAAAGAAAGTTGTCCAAAACAGCTTGCAATCGAATGTTCATGTGAATAGAAAAGGCAGGAGAGTGGTCAGGTACTGTTTTCTCTCACTTGGCAAGCTGCGCACACAATCGCAGTGTTGTACAGCTTGTTTCATCACCTTTGACAAGTTGCCGCTCTCTCCGGCTCCCGGAGACGAAGAAGCTGCTTCTTCGCGCAAAGACGATTCTGCCGCTCACAGTGCTCTGCGGTGTGCGCCTTCTGCCGAAAGAGGTCCGGGTGCGGTGCTTAGCTCTGCAGAGCACCGTACTTTCGTCTTTAGCCTCTCTTCTCGTCTACATCTTAGCAAAAAGCTTTTCCACTCTGTCTGGCAAGGAGAAACTGTGCCAGCACAGAAAACATCTCCCATCGTGTTCTAGAGGCTGCACGCAGGTCTGCCGAGTGTTTTGCAAGAAGAGAAAGAAAGTTGTCCAAAACAGCTTGCAATCGAATGTTCATGTGAATAGAAAAGGCAGGAGAGTGGTCAGGTACTGTTTTCTCTCAAGTGGCGAGCTGCACACACAATCGCAGTGTTGTACAGCTTGTTTCATCACCTTTGCGAAGTTGCCGCTCTCTCCGGCTCCCGGAGACGAAGAAGCTGCTTCTTCGCGCAAAGACGATTCTGCCGCTCACAGTGCTCTGCTGTGTGCGCCTTCTGCCGAAAGAAGCCCGGGAGCGGTGCTTAGCTCTGCAGAGCACCGTACCTTCGTCTTTAGCCTCTCTTCTCGTCTACATCTTAGCAAAAAGCTTTTCCACTCTGTCTGGCAAGGAGAAACTGTGCCAGCACAAAAAACATCTCCCATCGTGTTCTAGAGGCTGCACGCAGGTCTGCCGAGTGTTTTGCAAGAAGAGAAAGAAAGTTGTCCAAAACAGCTTGCAATCGAATATTCATGTGAAAAGGCAGGAGAGTGGTCAGGTACTGTTTTCTCTCAGTTGGCAAGCTGCGCACACAATCGCAGTGTTGTACAGCTTGTTTCATCACCTTTGCGAAGTTGCCGCTCTCTCCGGCTCCCGGGGACGAAGAAGCTGCTTCTTCGCGCAAAGACGATTCTGCCGCTCACAGTGCTCTGCGGTGTGCGCCTTCTGCCGAAAGACGCCCGGGAGCGGTGCTTAGCTCTGCAGAGCACCGTACCTTCGTCTTTAGCCTCTCTTCTCGTCTACATCTTAGCAAAAAGCTTTTCCACTCTGTCTGGCAAGGAGAAACTGTGCCAGCACAGAAAACATCTCCCATCGTGTTCTAGAGGCTGCACGCAGGTCTGCCGAGTGTTTTGCAAGAAGAGAAAGAAAGTTGTCCAAAACAGCTTGCAATCGAATGTTCATGTGAATAGAAAAGGCAGGAGAGTGGTCAGGTACTGTTTCTCTCACTTGGCACGCTGCGCACACAATCGCAGTGTTGTACAGCTTGTTTCATCACCTTTGCGAAGTTGCCGCTCTCTCCGGCTCCCGGAGACGAAGAAGCTGCTTCTTCGCGCAAAGACGATTCTGCCGCTCACAGTGCTCTGCGGTGTGCGCCTTCTGCCGAAAGACGCCCGGGAGCGGTGCTTAGCTCTGCAGAGCACCGTACCTTCGTCTTTAGCCTCTCTTCTCGTCTACATCTTAGCAAAAAGCTTTTCCACTCTGTCTGGCAAGGAGAAACTGTGCCAGCACAGAAAACATCTCCCATCGTGTTCTAGAGGCTGCACGGAGGTCTGCCGAGTGTTTTGCAAGAAGAGAAAGAAAGTTGTCCAAAACAGCTTGCAATCGAATGTTCATGTGAATAGAAAAGGCAGGAGAGTGGTCAGGTACTGTTTTCTCTCAGTTGGCAAGCGGCGCACACAATCGCAGTGTTGTACAGCTTGTTTCATCACCTTTGACAAGTTGCCGCTCTCTCCGGCTCCCGGAGACGAAGAAGCTGCTTCTTCGCGCAAAGACGATTCTGCCGCTCACAGTGCTCTGCGGTGTGCGCCTTCTGCCGAAAGAGGTCCGGGTGCGGTGCTTAGCTCTGCAGAGCACCGTACCTTCGTCTTTAGCCTCTCTTCTCGTCTACATCTTAGCAAAAAGCTTTTCCACTCTGTCTGGCAAGGAGAAACTGTGCCAGCACAGAAAACATCTCCCATCGTGTTCTAGAGGCTGCACGCAGGTCTGCCGAGTGTTTTGCAAGAAGAGAAAGAAAGTTGTCCAAAACAGCTTGCAATCGAATGTTCATGTGAATAGAAAAGGCAGGAGAGTGGTCAGGTACTGTTTTCTCTCAAGTGGCGAGCTGCGCACACAATCGCAGTGTTGTACAGCTTGTTTCATCACCTTTGCGAAGTTGCCGCTCTCTCCGGCTCCCGGAGACGAAGAAGCTGCTTCTTCGCGCAAAGACGATTCTGCCGCTCACAGTGCTCTGCTGTGTGCGCCTTCTGCCGAAAGAAGCCCGGGAGCGGTGCTTAGCTCTGCAGAGCACCGTACCTTCGTCTTTAGCCTCTCTTCTCGTCTACATCTTAGCAAAAAGCTTTTCCACTCTGTCTGGCAAGGAGAAACTGTGCCAGCACAAAAAACATCTCCCATCGTGTTCTAGAGGCTGCACGCAGGTCTGCCGAGTGTTTTGCAAGAAGAGAAAGAAAGTTGTCCAAAACAGCTTGCAATCGAATGTTCATGTGAAAAGGCAGGAGAGTGGTCAGGTACTGTTTTCTCTCACTTGGCAAGCTGCGCACACAATCGCAGTGTTGTACAGCTTGTTTCATCACCTTTGCGAAGTTGCCGCTCTCTCCGGCTCCCGGGGACGAAGAAGCTGCTTCTTCGCGCAAAGACGATTCTGCCGCTCACAGTGCTCTGCTGTGTGCGCCTTCTGCCGAAAGACGCCCGGGAGCGGTGCTTAGCTCTGCAGAGCACCGTACCTTCGTCTTTAGCCTCTCTTCTCGTCTACATCTTAGCAAAAAGCTTTTCCACTCTGTCTGGCAAGGAGAAACTGTGCCAGCACAGAAAACATCTCCCATCGTGTTCTAGAGGCTGCACGGAGGTCTGCCGAGTGTTTTGCAAGAAGAGAAAGAAAGTTGTCCAAAACAGCTTGCAATCGAATGTTCATGTGAATAGAAAAGGCAGGAGAGTGGTCAGGTACTGTTTTCTCTCACTTGGCACGCTGCGCACACAATCGCAGTGTTGTACAGCTTGTTTCATCACCTTTGCGAAGTTGCCGCTCTCTCCGGCTCCCGGAGACGAAGAAGCTGCTTCTTCGCGCAAAGACGATTCTGCCGCTCACAGTGCTCTGCGGTGTGCGCCTTCTGCCGAAAGAGGTCCGGGAGCTGTGCTTAGCTCTGCAGAGCACCGTACCTTCGTCTTTAGCCTCTCTTCTCGTCTACATCTTAGCAAAAAGCTTTTCCACTCTGTCTGGCAAGGAGAAACTGTGCCAGCACAAAAAACATCTCCCATCGTGTTCTAGAGGCTGCACGCAGGTCTGCCGAGTTTTTTCAAGAAGAGAAAGAAAGTTGTCCAAAACAGCTTGCAATCGAATGTTCATGTGAATAGAAAAGGCAGGAGAGTGGTCAGGTACTGTTTTCTCTCAGTTGGCAAGCTGCACACACAATCGCAGTGTTGTACAGCTTGTTTCATCACCTTTGCGAAGTTGCCGCTCTCTCCGGCTCCCGGAGACGAAGAAGCTGCTTCTTCGCGCAAAGACGATTCTGCCGCTCACAGTGCTCTGCGGTGTGCGCCTTCTGCCGAAAGACGCCCGGGAGCGGTGCTTAGCTCTGCAGAGCACCGTACCTTCGTCTTTAGCCTCTCTTCTCGTCTACATCTTAGCAAAAAGCTTTTCCACTCTGTCTGGCAAGGAGAAACTGTGCCAGCACAGAAAACATCTCCCATCGTCTTCTAGAGGCTCCACGGAGGCCTGCCGAGTATTTTGCAAGAAGAGAAAGAAAGTTGTCCAAAACAGCTTGCAATCGAATGTTCATGTGAATAGAAAAGGCAGGAGAGTGGTCAGGTACTGTTTTCTCTCAGTTGGCAAGCTGCGCACACAATCGCAGTGTTGTACAGCTTGTTTCATCACCTTTGCGAAGTTGCCGCTCTCTCCGGCTCCCGGAGACGAAGAAGCTGCTTCTTCGCGCAAAGACGATTCTGCCGCTCACAGTGCTCTGCTGTGTGCGCCTTCTGCCGAAAGAGGCTCGGGAGCGGTGCTTAGCTCTGCAGAGCACCGTACCTTCGTCTTTAGCCTCTCTTCTCGTCTACATCTTAGCAAAAAGCTTTTCCACTGTGTCTGGCAAGGAGAAACTGTGCCAGCACAAAAAACATCTCCCATCGTATTCTAGAGGCTGCACGCAGGTCTGCCGAGTGTTTTGCAAGAAGAGAATGAAAGTTGTCCAAAACAGCTTGCAATCGAATGTTCATGTGAATAGAAAAGGCAGGAGAGTGGTCAGGTACTGTTTTCTCTCAGTTGGCAAGCGGCGCACACAATCGCAGTGTTGTACAGCTTGTTTCATCACCTTTGCGAAGTTGCCGCTCTCTCCGGCTCCCGGAGACGAAGAAGCTGCTTCTTCGCGCAAAGACGATTCTGCCGCTCACAGTGCTCTGCTGTGTGCGCCTTCTGCCGAAAGAGGCCCGGGTGCGGTGCTTAGCTCTGCAGAGCACCGTACCTTCGTCTTTAGCCTCTCTTCTCGTCTACATCTTAGCAAAAAGCTTTTCCACTCTGTCTGGCAAGGAGAAACTGTGCCAGCACAAAAAACATCTCCCATCGTGTTCTAGAGGCTGCACGCAGGTCTGCCGAGTGTTTTGCAAGAAGAGAAAGAAAGTTGTCCAAAACAGCTTGCAATCGAATGTTCATGTGAATAGAAAAGGCAGGAGAGTGGTCAGGTACTGTTTTCTCTCACTTGGCAAGCTGCGCACACAATCGCAGTGTTGTACAGCTTGTTTCATCACCTTTGCGAAGTTGCCGCTCTCTCCGGCTCCCGGAGACGAAGAAGCTGCTTCTTCGCGCAAAGACGATTCTGCCGCTCACAGTGCTCTGCGGTGTGCGCCTTATGCCCAAAGAGGCCCCGGGAGCGGTGCTTAGCTCTGCAGAGCACCGTACCTTCGTCTTTAGCCTCTCTTCTCGTCTACATCTTAGCAAAAAGCTTTTCCACTCTGTCTGGCAAGGAGAAACTGTGCCAGCACAGAAAACATCTCCCCATCGTGTTCTAGAGGCTGCACGGAGGGTCTGCCGAGTATTTTGCAAGAAGAGAAAGAAAGTTGTCCAAAACAGCTTGCAATCGAATGTTCATGTGAATAGAAAAGGCAGGAGAGTGGTCAGGTACTGTTTTCTCTCAGTTGGCAAGCTGCGCACACAATCGCAGTCTTGTACAGCTTGTTTCATCACCTTTGCCAAGTTGCCGCTCTCTCCGGCTCCCGGAGACGAAGAAGCTGCTTCTTCGCGCAAAGACGATTCTGCCGCTCACAGTGCTCTGCGGTGTGCGCCTTCTGCCGAAAGACGCCCGGGTGCGGTGCTTAGCTCTGCAGAGCACCGTACCTTCGTCTTTAGCCTCTCTTCTCGTCTACATCTTAGCAAAAAGCTTTTCCACTCTGTCTGGCAAGGAGAAACTGTGCCAGCACAAAAAACATCTCCCATCGTATTCTAGAGGCTGCACGCAGGTCTGCCGAGTGTTTTGCAAGAAGAGAATGAAAGTTGTCCAAAACAGCTTGCAATCGAATGTTCATGTGAATAGAAAAGGCAGGAGAGTGGTCAGGTACTGTTTTCTCTCAGTTGGCAAGCGGCGCACACAATCGCAGTGTTGTACAGCTTGTTTCATCACCTTTGCCAAGTTGCCGCTCTCTCTTGCTCCCGGAGACGAAGAAGCTGCTTCTTCGCGCAAAGACGATTCTGCCGCTCACAGTGCTCTGCTGTGTGCGCCTTCTGCCGAAAGAGGCCCGGGTGCGGTGCTTAGCTCTGCAGAGCACCGTACCTTCGTCTTTAGCCTCTCTTCTCGTCTACATCTTAGCAAAAAGCTTTTCCACTCTGTCTGGCAAGGAGAAACTGTGCCAGCACAAAAAACATCTCCCATCGTGTTCTAGAGGCTGCACGCAGGTCTGCCGAGTGTTTTGCAAGAAGAGAAAGAAAGTTGTCCAAAACAGCTTGCAATCGAATGTTCATGTGAATAGAAAAGGCAGGAGAGTGGTCAGGTACTGTTTTCTCTCACTTGGCACGCTGCGCACACAATCGCAGTGTTGTACAGCTTGTTTCATCACCTTTGCGAAGTTGCCGCTCTCTCCGGCTCCCGGAGAGGTAGAAGCTGCTTCTTCGCGCAAAGACGATTCTGCCGCTCACAGTGCTCTGCGGTGTGCGCCTTCTGCCGAAAGAGGTCCGGGTGCGGTGCTTAGCTCTGCAGAGCACCGTACCTTCGTCTTTAGCCTCTCTTCTCGTCTACATCTTAGCAAAAAGCTTTTCCACTCTGTCTGGCAAGGAGAAACTGTGCCAGCACAGAAAACATCTCCCATCGTGTTCTAGAGGCTGCACGCAGGTCTGCCGAGTGTTTTGCAAGAAGAGAAAGAAAGTTGTCCAAAACAGCTTGCAATCGAATGTTCATGTGAATAGAAAAGGCAGGAGAGTGGTCAGGTACTGTTTTCTCTCAAGTGGCGAGCTGCGCACACAATCGCAGTGTTGTACAGCTTGTTTCATCACCTTTGACAAGTTGCCGCTCTCTCCGGCTCCCGGAGACGAAGAAGCTGATTCTTCGCGCAAAGACGATTCTGCCGCTCACAGTGCTCTGCTGTGTGCGCCTTCTGCCGAAAGAAGCCCGGGAGCGGTGCTTAGCTCTGCAGAGCACCGTACCTTCGTCTTTAGCCTCTCTTCTCGTCTACATCTTAGCAAAAAGCTTTTCCACTCTGTCTGGCAAGGAGAAACTGTGCCAGCACAAAAAACATCTCCCATCGTGTTCTAGAGGCTACACGCAGGTCTGCCGAGTGTTTTGCAAGAAGAGAAAGAAAGTTGTCCAAAACAGCTTGCAATCGAATGTTCATGTGAAAAGGCAGGAGAGTGGTCAGGTACTGTTTTCTCTCACTTGGCAAGCTGCGCACACAATCGCAGTGTTGTACAGCTTGTTTCATCACCTTTGCGAAGTTGCCGCTCTCTCCGGCTCCCGGGGACGAAGAAGCTGCTTCTTCGCGCAAAGACGATTCTGCCGCTCACAGTGCTCTGCGGTGTGCGCCTTCTGCCGAAAGACGCCCGGGAGCGGTGCTTAGCTCTGCAGAGCACCGTACCTTCGTCTTTAGCCTCTCTTCTCGTCTACATCTTAGCAAAAAGCTTTTCCACTCTGTCTGGCAAGGAGAAACTGTGCCAGCACAGAAAACATCTCCCATCGTGTTCTAGAGGCTGCACGGAGGTCTGCCGAGTGTTTTGCAAGAAGAGAAAGAAAGTTGTCCAAAACAGCTTGCAATCGAATGTTCATGTGAATAGAAAAGGCAGGAGAGTGGTCAGGTACTGTTTTCTCTCACTTGGCACGCTGCGCACACAATCGCAGTGTTGTACAGCTTGTTTCATCACCTTTGCGAAGTTGCCGCTCTCTCCGGCTCCCGGAGACGAAGAAGCTGCTTCTTCGCGCAAAGACGATTCTGCCGCTCACAGTGCTCTGCGGTGTGCGCCTTCTGCCGAAAGAGGTCCGGGAGCTGTGCTTAGCTCTGCAGAGCACCGTACCTTCGTCTTTAGCCTCTCTTCTCGTCTACATCTTAGCAAAAAGCTTTTCCACTCTGTCTGGCAAGGAGAAACTGTGCCAGCACAAAAAACATCTCCCATCGTGTTCTAGAGGCTGCACGCAGGTCTGCCGAGTTTTTTCAAGAAGAGAAAGAAAGTTGTCCAAAACAGCTTGCAATCGAATGTTCATGTGAATAGAAAAGGCAGGAGAGTGGTCAGGTACTGTTTTCTCTCAGTTGGCAAGCTGCACACACAATCGCAGTGTTGTACAGCTTGTTTCATCACCTTTGCGAAGTTGCCGCTCTCTCCGGCTCCCGGAGACGAAGAAGCTGCTTCTTCGCGCAAAGACGATTCTGCCGCTCACAGTGCTCTGCGGTGTGCGCCTTCTGCCGAAAGACGCCCGGGAGCGGTGCTTAGCTCTGCAGAGCACCGTACCTTCGTCTTTAGCCTCTCTTCTCGTCTACATCTTAGCAAAAAGCTTTTCCACTCTGTCTGGCAAGGAGAAACTGTGCCAGCACAGAAAACATCTCCCATCGTCTTCTAGAGGCTCCACGGAGGCCTGCCGAGTATTTTGCAAGAAGAGAAAGAAAGTTGTCCAAAACAGCTTGCAATCGAATGTTCATGTGAATAGAAAAGGCAGGAGAGTGGTCAGGTACTGTTTTCTCTCAGTTGGCAAGCTGCGCACACAATCGCAGTGTTGTACAGCTTGTTTCATCACCTTTGCGAAGTTGCCGCTCTCTCCGGCTCCCGGAGACGAAGAAGCTGCTTCTTCGCGCAAAGACGATTCTGCCGCTCACAGTGCTCTGCTGTGTGCGCCTTCTGCCGAAAGAGGCTCGGGAGCGGTGCTTAGCTCTGCAGAGCACCGTACCTTCGTCTTTAGCCTCTCTTCTCGTCTACATCTTAGCAAAAAGCTTTTCCACTGTGTCTGGCAAGGAGAAACTGTGCCAGCACAAAAAACATCTCCCATCGTATTCTAGAGGCTGCACGCAGGTCTGCCGAGTGTTTTGCAAGAAGAGAATGAAAGTTGTCCAAAACAGCTTGCAATCGAATGTTCATGTGAATAGAAAAGGCAGGAGAGTGGTCAGGTACTGTTTTCTCTCAGTTGGCAAGCGGCGCACACAATCGCAGTGTTGTACAGCTTGTTTCATCACCTTTGCGAAGTTGCCGCTCTCTCCGGCTCCCGGAGACGAAGAAGCTGCTTCTTCGCGCAAAGACGATTCTGCCGCTCACAGTGCTCTGCTGTGTGCGCCTTCTGCCGAAAGAGGCCCGGGTGCGGTGCTTAGCTCTGCAGAGCACCGTACCTTCGTCTTTAGCCTCTCTTCTCGTCTACATCTTAGCAAAAAGCTTTTCCACTCTGTCTGGCAAGGAGAAACTGTGCCAGCACAAAAAACATCTCCCATCGTGTTCTAGAGGCTGCACGCAGGTCTGCCGAGTGTTTTGCAAGAAGAGAAAGAAAGTTGTCCAAAACAGCTTGCAATCGAATGTTCATGTGAATAGAAAAGGCAGGAGAGTGGTCAGGTACTGTTTTCTCTCACTTGGCAAGCTGCGCACACAATCGCAGTGTTGTACAGCTTGTTTCATCACCTTTGCGAAGTTGCCGCTCTCTCCGGCTCCCGGAGACGAAGAAGCTGCTTCTTCGCGCAAAGACGATTCTGCCGCTCACAGTGCTCTGCGGTGTGCGCCTTATGCCCAAAGAGGCCCGGGAGCGGTGCTTAGCTCTGCAGAGCACCGTACCTTCGTCTTTAGCCTCTCTTCTCGTCTACATCTTAGCAAAAAGCTTTTCCACTCTGTCTGGCAAGGAGAAACTGTGCCAGCACAGAAAACATCTCCCATCGTGTTCTAGAGGCTGCACGGAGGTCTGCCGAGTATTTTGCAAGAAGAGAAAGAAAGTTGTCCAAAACAGCTTGCAATCGAATGTTCATGTGAATAGAAAAGGCAGGAGAGTGGTCAGGTACTGTTTTCTCTCAGTTGGCAAGCTGCGCACACAATCGCAGTCTTGTACAGCTTGTTTCATCACCTTTGCCAAGTTGCCGCTCTCTCCGGCTCCCGGAGACGAAGAAGCTGCTTCTTCGCGCAAAGACGATTCTGCCGCTCACAGTGCTCTGCGGTGTGCGCCTTCTGCCGAAAGACGCCCGGGTGCGGTGCTTAGCTCTGCAGAGCACCGTACCTTCGTCTTTAGCCTCTCTTCTCGTCTACATCTTAGCAAAAAGCTTTTCCACTCTGTCTGGCAAGGAGAAACTGTGCCAGCACAAAAAACATCTCCCATCGTATTCTAGAGGCTGCACGCAGGTCTGCCGAGTGTTTTGCAAGAAGAGAATGAAAGTTGTCCAAAACAGCTTGCAATCGAATGTTCATGTGAATAGAAAAGGCAGGAGAGTGGTCAGGTACTGTTTTCTCTCAGTTGGCAAGCGGCGCACACAATCGCAGTGTTGTACAGCTTGTTTCATCACCTTTGCCAAGTTGCCGCTCTCTCTTGCTCCCGGAGACGAAGAAGCTGCTTCTTCGCGCAAAGACGATTCTGCCGCTCACAGTGCTCTGCTGTGTGCGCCTTCTGCCGAAAGAGGCCCGGGTGCGGTGCTTAGCTCTGCAGAGCACCGTACCTTCGTCTTTAGCCTCTCTTCTCGTCTACATCTTAGCAAAAAGCTTTTCCACTCTGTCTGGCAAGGAGAAACTGTGCCAGCACAAAAAACATCTCCCATCGTGTTCTAGAGGCTGCACGCAGGTCTGCCGAGTGTTTTGCAAGAAGAGAAAGAAAGTTGTCCAAAACAGCTTGCAATCGAATGTTCATGTGAATAGAAAAGGCAGGAGAGTGGTCAGGTACTGTTTTCTCTCACTTGGCACGCTGCGCACACAATCGCAGTGTTGTACAGCTTGTTTCATCACCTTTGCGAAGTTGCCGCTCTCTCCGGCTCCCGGAGAGGTAGAAGCTGCTTCTTCGCGCAAAGACGATTCTGCCGCTCACAGTGCTCTGCGGTGTGCGCCTTCTGCCGAAAGAGGTCCGGGTGCGGTGCTTAGCTCTGCAGAGCACCGTACCTTCGTCTTTAGCCTCTCTTCTCGTCTACATCTTAGCAAAAAGCTTTTCCACTCTGTCTGGCAAGGAGAAACTGTGCCAGCACAGAAAACATCTCCCATCGTGTTCTAGAGGCTGCACGCAGGTCTGCCGAGTGTTTTGCAAGAAGAGAAAGAAAGTTGTCCAAAACAGCTTGCAATCGAATGTTCATGTGAATAGAAAAGGCAGGAGAGTGGTCAGGTACTGTTTTCTCTCAAGTGGCGAGCTGCGCACACAATCGCAGTGTTGTACAGCTTGTTTCATCACCTTTGACAAGTTGCCGCTCTCTCCGGCTCCCGGAGACGAAGAAGCTGATTCTTCGCGCAAAGACGATTCTGCCGCTCACAGTGCTCTGCTGTGTGCGCCTTCTGCCGAAAGAAGCCCGGGAGCGGTGCTTAGCTCTGCAGAGCACCGTACCTTCGTCTTTAGCCTCTCTTCTCGTCTACATCTTAGCAAAAAGCTTTTCCACTCTGTCTGGCAAGGAGAAACTGTGCCAGCACAAAAAACATCTCCCATCGTGTTCTAGAGGCTACACGCAGGTCTGCCGAGTGTTTTGCAAGAAGAGAAAGAAAGTTGTCCAAAACAGCTTGCAATCGAATGTTCATGTGAAAAGGCAGGAGAGTGGTCAGGTACTGTTTTCTCTCACTTGGCAAGCTGCGCACACAATCGCAGTGTTGTACAGCTTGTTTCATCACCTTTGCGAAGTTGCCGCTCTCTCCGGCTCCCGGGGACGAAGAAGCTGCTTCTTCGCGCAAAGACGATTCTGCCGCTCACAGTGCTCTGCGGTGTGCGCCTTCTGCCGAAAGACGCCCGGGAGCGGTGCTTAGCTCTGCAGAGCACCGTACCTTCGTCTTTAGCCTCTCTTCTCGTCTACATCTTAGCAAAAAGCTTTTCCACTCTGTCTGGCAAGGAGAAACTGTGCCAGCACAGAAAACATCTCCCATCGTGTTCTAGAGGCTGCACGGAGGTCTGCCGAGTGTTTTGCAAGAAGAGAAAGAAAGTTGTCCAAAACAGCTTGCAATCGAATGTTCATGTGAATAGAAAAGGCAGGAGAGTGGTCAGGTACTGTTTTCTCTCACTTGGCACGCTGCGCACACAATCGCAGTGTTGTACAGCTTGTTTCATCACCTTTGCGAAGTTGCCGCTCTCTCCGGCTCCCGGAGACGAAGAAGCTGCTTCTTCGCGCAAAGACGATTCTGCCGCTCACAGTGCTCTGCGGTGTGCGCCTTCTGCCGAAAGAGCCCCGGGAGCTGTGCTTACCTCTGCAGAGCACCGTACCTTCGTCTTTAGCCTCTCTTCTCGTCTACATCTTAGCAAAAAGCTTTTCCACTCTGTCTGGCAAGGAGAAACTGTGCCAGCACAGAAAACATCTCCCATCGTGTTCTAGAGGCTCCACGGAGGTCTGCCGAGTATTTTGCAAGAAGAGAAAGAAAGTTGTCCAAAACAGCTTGCAATCGAATGTTCATGTGAATAGAAAAGGCAGGAGAGTGGTCAGGTACTGTTTTCTCTCAGTTGGCAAGCTGCGCACACAATCGCAGTGTTGTACAGCTTGTTTCATCACCTTTGCCAAGTTGCCGCTCTCTCCGGCTCCCGGAGACGAAGAAGCTGCTTCTTCGCGCAAAGACGATTCTGCCGCTCACAGTGCTCTGCTGTGTGCGCCTTCTGCCGAAAGAGGCCCGGGAGCGGTGCTTAGCTCTGCAGAGCACCGTACCTTCGTCTTTAGCCTCTCTTCTCGTCTACATCTTAGCAAAAAGCTTTTCCACTCTGTCTGGCAAGGAGAAACTGTGCCAGCACAGAAAACATCTCCCATCGTGTTCTAGAGGCTGCACGGAGGTCTGCCGAGTGTTTTGCAAGAAGAGAAAGAAAGTCGTCCAAAACAGCTTGCAATCGAATGTTCATGTGAATAGAAAAGGCAGGAGAGTGGTCAGGTACTGTTTTCTCTCAGTTGGCAAGCTGCGCACACAATCGCAGTGTTGTACAGCTTGTTTCATCACCTTTGCGAAGTTGCCGCTCTCTCCGGCTCCCGGAGACGAAGAAGCTGCTTCTTCGCGCAAAGACGATTCTGCCGCTCACAGTGCTCTGCGGTGTTCGCCTTCTGCCGAAAGCGGCCCGTGAGCTGTGCTTAGCTCTGAGAAGCACCCTACGTGCTTCTTTAGCCTCTCTTCTCGTCTACATCTTAGCAAAAAGCTTTTCCACTCTGTCTGGGAAGGAGAAACTGTGCCAGCACAGAAAACATCTCCCATCATGTTCTAGACGCTGCACGGAGGTCTGCCGAGTGTTTTGCAAGAAGAGAAAGAAAGTTGTCCAAAACAGCTTGCAATCGAATGTTCATGTGAATAGAAAAGGCAGGAGAGTGGTCAGGTACTGTTTTCTCTCACTTGGCACGCTGCGCACACAATCGCAGTGTTGTACAGCTTGTTTCATCACCTTTGCGAAGTTGCCGCTCTCTCCGGCTCCCGGAGACGAAGAAGCTGCTTCTTCGCGCAAAGACGATTCTGCCGCTCACAGTGCTCTGCGGTGTGCGCCTTCTGCCGAAAGACGCCCGGGAGCGGTGCTTAGCTCTGCAGAGCACCGTACCTTCGTCTTTAGCCTCTCTTCTCGTCTACATCTTAGCAAAAAGCTTTTCCACTCTGTCTGGCAAGGAGAAACTGTGCCAGCACAAAAAACATCTCCCATCGTGTTCTAGAGGCTGCACGGAGGTCTGCCGAGTGTTTTGCAAGAAGAGAAAGAAAGTTGTCCAAAACAGCTTCCAATCGAATGTTCATGTGAATAGAAAAGGCAGGAGAGTGGTCAGGTACTGTTTTCTCTCACTTGGCACGCTGCGCACACAATCGCAGTGTTGTACAGCTTGTTTCATCACCTTTGCGAAGTTGCCGCTCTCTCCGGCTCCCGGAGACGAAGAAGCTGCTTCTTCGCGCAAAGACGATTCTGCCGCTCACAGTGCTCTGCGGTGTGCGCCTTCTGCCGAAAGAGGCCCGGGAGCGGTGCTTAGCTCTGCAGAGCACCGTACCTTCGTCTTTAGCCTCTCTTCTCGTCTACATCTTAGCAAAAAGCTTTTCCACTCTGTCTGGCAAGGAGAAACTGTGCCAGCACAGAAAACATCTCCCATCGTGTTCTAGACGCTGCACGGAGGTCTGCCGAGTATTTTGCAAGAAGAGAAAGAAAGTTGTCCAAAACAGCTTGCAATCGAATGTTCATGTGAATAGAAAAGGCAGGAGAGTGGTCAGGTACTGTTTTCTCTCAGTTGGCAAGCTGCGCACACAATCGCAGTCTTGTACAGCTTGTTTCATCACCTTTGCCAAGTTGCCGCTCTCTCCGGCTCCCGGGGACGAAGAAGCTGCTTCTTCGCGCAAAGACGATTCTGCCGCTCACAGTGCTCTGCGGTGTGCGCCTTCTGCCGAAAGACGCCCGGGAGCGGTGCTTAGCTCTGCAGAGCACCGTACCTTCGTCTTTAGCCTCTCTTCTCGTCTACATCTTAGCAAAAAGCTTTTCCACTCTGTCTGGCAAGGAGAAACTGTGCCAGCACAGAAAACATCTCCCATCGTGTTCTAGAGGCTGCACGGAGGTCTGCCGAGTGTTTTGCAAGAAGAGAAAGAAAGTTGTCCAAAACAGCTTGCAATCGAATGTTCATGTGAATAGAAAAGGCAGGAGAGTGGTCAGGTACTGTTTTCTCTCACTTGGCAAGCTGCGCACACAATCGCAGTGTTGTACAGCTTGTTTCATCACCTTTGCGAAGTTGCCGCTCTCTCCGGCTCCCGGAGACGAAGAAGCTGCTTCTTCGCGCAAAGACGATTCTGCCGCTCACAGTGCTCTGCGGTGTGCGCCTTCTGCCGAAAGAGGCCTGGGAGCGGTGCTTAGCTCTGCAGAGCACCGTACCTTCGTCTTTAGCCTCTCTTCACGTCTACATCTTAGCAAAAAGCTTTTCCACTCTGTCTGGCAAGGAGAAACTGTGCCAGCACAAAAAACATCTCCCATCGTGTTCTAGAGGCTGCACGCAGGTCTGCCGAGTGTTTTGCAAGAAGAGAAAGAAAGTTGTCCAAAACAGCTTGCAATCGAATGTTCATGTGAATAGAAAAGGAAGGAGAGTGGTCAGGTACTGTTTTCTCTCAAGTGGCGAGCTGCACACACAATCGCAGTGTTGTACAGCTTGTTTCATCACCTTTGCGAAGTTGCCGCTCTCTCCGGCTCCCGGAGACGAAGAAGCTGCTTCTTCGCGCAAAGACGATTCTGCCGCTCACAGTGCTCTGCTGTGTGCGCCTTCTGCCGAAAGAGGCCCGGGAGCGGTGCTTAGCTCTGCAGAGCACCGTACCTTCGTCTTTAGCCTCTCTTCTCGTCTACATCTTAGCAAAAAGCTTTTCCACTCTGTCTGGCAAGGAGAAACTGTGCCAGCACAGAAAACATCTCCCATCGTGTTCTAGAGGCTGCACGCAGGTCTGCCGAGTGTTTTGCAAGAAGAGAAAGAAAGTTGTCCAAAACAGCTTGCAATCGAATGTTCATGTGAATAGAAAAGGCAGGAGAGTGGTCAGGTACTGTTTTCTCTCACTTGGCACGCTGCGCACACAATCGCAGTGTTGTACAGCTTGTTTCATCACCTTTGCGAAGTTGCCACTCTCTCCGGCTCCCGGAGACGAAGAAGCTGCTTCTTCGCGCAAAGACGATTCTGCCGCTCACAGTGCTCTGCGGTGTGCGCCTTCTGCCGAAAGAGCCCCGGGAGCTGTGCTTAGCTCTGCAGAGCACCGTACCTTCGTCTTTAGCCTCTCTTCTCGTCTACATCTTAGCAAAAAGCTTTTCCACTCTGTCTGGCAAGGAGAAACTGTGCCAGCACAGAAAACATCTCCCATCGTGTTCTAGACGCTGCACGGAGGTCTGCCGAGTGTTTTGCAAGAAGAGAAAGAAAGTTGTCCAAAACAGCTTGCAATCGAATGTTCATGTGAATAGAAAAGGCAGGAGAGTGGTCAGGTACTGTTTTCTCTCAGTTGGCAAGCTGCGCACACAATCGCAGTGTTGTACAGCTTGTTTCATCACCTTTGACAAGTTGCCGCTCTCTCCGGCTCCCGGAGACGAAGAAGCTGCTTCTTCGCGCAAAGACGATTCTGCCGCTCACAGTGCTCTGCTGTGTGCGCCTTCTGCCGAAAGAAGCCCGGGAGCGGTGCTTAGCTCTGCAGAGCACCGTACCTTCGTCTTTAGCCTCTCTTCTCGTCTACATCTTAGCAAAAAGCTTTTCCACTCTGTCTGGCAAGGAGAAACTGTGCCAGCACAGAAAACATCTCCCATCGTGTTCTAGAGGCTGCACGCAGGTCTGCCGAGTGTTTTGCAAGAAGAGAAAGAAAGTTGTCCAAAACAGCTTGCAATCGAATGTTCATGTGAATAGAAAAGGCAGGAGAGTGGTCAGGTACTGTTTTCTCTCACTTGGCACGCTGCGCACACAATCGCAGTGTTGTACAGCTTGTTTCATCACCTTTGCGAAGTTGCCACTCTCTCCGGCTCCCGGAGACGAAGAAGCTGCTTCTTCGCGCAAAGACGATTCTGCCGCTCACAGTGCTCTGCGGTGTGCGCCTTCTGCCGAAAGAGCCCCGGGAGCTGTGCTTAGCTCTGCAGAGCACCGTACCTTCGTCTTTAGCCTCTCTTCTCGTCTACATCTTAGCAAAAAGCTTTTCCACTCTGTCTGGCAAGGAGAAACTGTGCCAGCACAGAAAACATCTCCCATCGTGTTCTAGAGGCTGCACGGAGGTCTGCCGAGTGTTTTGCAAGAAGAGAAAGAAAGTTGTCCAAAACAGCTTGCAATCGAATGTTCATGTGAATAGAAAAGGCAGGAGAGTGGTCAGGTACTGTTTTCTCTCAGTTGGCAAGCTGCGCACACAATCGCAGTGTTGTACAGCTTGTTTCATCACCTTTGCCAAGTTGCCGCTCTCTCCGGCTCCCGGAGACGAAGAAGCTGCTTCTTCGCGCAAAGACGATTCTGCCGCTCACAGTGCTCTGCGGTGTGCGCCTTCTGCCGGCAGAGGTCCGGGTGCGGTGCTTAGCTCTGCAGAGCACCGTACCTTCGTCTTTAGCCTCTCTTCTCGTCTACATCTTAGCAAAAAGCTTTTCCACTCTGTCTGGCAAGGAGAAACTGTGCCAGCACAGAAAACATCTCCCATCGTGTTCTAGAGGCTGCACGGAGGTCTGCCGAGTGTTTTGCAAGAAGAGAATGAAAGTTGTCCAAAACAGCTTGCAATCGAATGTTCATGTGAATAGAAAAGGCAGGAGAGTGGTCAGGTACTGTTTTCTCTCAGTTGGCAAGCTGCGCATACAATCGCAGTGTTGTACAGCTTGTTTCATCACCTTTGCGAAGTTGCCGCTCTCTCCGGCTCCCGGAGACGAAGAAGCTGCTTCTTCGCGCAAAGACGATTCTGCCGCTCACAGTGCTCTGCGGTGTGCGCCTTCTGCCGAAAGAGGCCCGGGAGCTGTGCTTAGCTCTGAGAAGCACCATACGTGCTTCTTTAGCTTCTCTTCTCGTCTACATCTTAGCAAAAAGCTTTTCCACTCTGTCTGGCAAGGAGAAACTGTGCCAGCACAGAAAACATCTCCCATCGTGTTCTAGAGGCTGCACGGAGGTCTGCCGAGTGTTTTGCAAGAAGAGAAAGAAAGTTGTCCAAAACAGCTTGCAATCGAATGTTCATGTGAATAGAAAAGGCAGGAGAGTGGTCAGGTACTGTTTTCTCTCACTTGGCAAGCTGCGCACACAATCGCAGTGTTGTACAGCTTGTTTCATCACCTTTGCGAAGTTGCCGCTCTCTCCGGCTCCCGGAGACGAAGAAGCTGCTTCTTCGCGCAAAGACGATTCTGCCGCTCGCAGTGCTCTGCGGTGTGCGCCTTCTGCCGAAAGAGGCCTGGGAGCGGTGCTTAGCTCTGCAGAGCACCGTACCTTCGTCTTTAGCCTCTCTTCTCGTCTACATCTTAGCAAAAAGCTTTTCCACTCTGTCTGGCAAGGAGAAACTGTGCCAGCACAAAAAACATCTCCCATCGTGTTCTAGAGGCTGCACGGAGGTCTGCCGAGTGTTTTGCAAGAAGAGAAAGAAAGTTGTCCAAAACAGCTTCCAATCGAATGTTCATGTGAATAGAAAAGGCAGGAGAGTGGTCAGGTACTGTTTTCTCTCAGTTGGCACGCTGCGCACACAATCGCAGTGTTGTACAGCTTGTTTCATCACCTTTGCCAAGTTGCCGCTCTCTCCGGCTCCCGGAGACGAAGAAGCTGCTTCTTCGCGCAAAGACGATTCTGCCGCTCACAGTGCTCTGCGGTGTGCGCCTTCTGCCGAAAGAGGCCCGGGAGCTGTGCTTAGCTCTGCAGAGCACCGTACCTTCGTCTTTAGCCTCTCTTCTCGTCTACATCTTAGCAAAAAGCTTTTCCACTCTGTCTGGCAAGGAGAAACTGTGCCAGCACAAAAAACATCTCCCATCGTGTTCTAGAGGCTGCACGCAGGTCTGCCGAGTGTTTTGCAAGAAGAGAAAGAAAGTTGTCCAAAACAGCTTGCAATCGAATGTTCATGTGAATAGAAAAGGCAGGAGAGTGGTCAGGTACTGTTTTCTCTCACTTGGCAAGCTGCGCACACAATCGCAGTGTTGTACAGCTTGTTTCATCACCTTTGCGAAGTTGCCGCTCTCTCCGGCTCCCGGAGACGAAGAAGCTGCTTCTTCGCGCAAAGACGATTCTGCCGCTCACAGTGCTCTGCGGCGTGCGCCTTCTGCCGATGAGGTCCGGGTGCGGTGCTTAGCTCTGCAGAGCACCGTACCTTCGTCTTTAGCCTCTCTTCTCGTCTACATCTTAGCAAAAAGCTTTTCCACTCTGTCTGGCAAGGAGAAACTGTGCCAGCACAGAAAACATCTCCCATCGTGTTCTAGAGGCTGCACGCAGGTCTGCCGAGTGTTTTGCAAGAAGAGAAAGAAAGTTGTCCAAAACAGCTTGCAATCGAATGTTCATGTGAATAGAAAAGGCAGGAGAGTGGTCAGGTACTGTTTTCTCTCACTTGGCAAGCTGCGCACACAATCGCAGTGTTGTACAGCTTGTTTCATCACCTTTGCGAAGTTGCCGCTCCCTCCGGCTCCCGGAGACGAAGAAGCTGCTTCTTCGCGCAAAGACGATTCTGCCGCTCACAGTGCTCTGCTGTGTGCGCCTTCTGCCGAAAGAAGCCCGGGAGCGGTGCTTAGCTCTGCAGAGCACCGTACCTTCGTCTTTAGCCTCTCTTCTCGTCTACATCTTAGCAAAAAGCTTTTCCACTCTCTCTGGCAAGGAGAAACTGTGCCAGCACAGAAAACATCTCCCATCGTGTTCTAGAGGCTGCACGGAGGTCTGCCGAGTGTTTTGCAAGAAGAGAAAGAAAGTTGTCCAAAACAGCTTGCAATCGAATGTTCATGTGAATAGAAAAGGCAGGAGAGTGGTCAGGTACTGTTTTCTCTCACTTGGCACGCTGCGCACACAATCGCAGTGTTGTACAGCTTGTTTCATCACCTTTGCGAAGTTGCCGCTCTCTCCGGCTCCCGGAGACGAAGAAGCTGCTTCTTCGCGCAAAGACGATTCTGCCGCTCACAGTGCTCTGCGGTGTGCGCCTTCTGCCGAAAGAGCCCCGGGAGCTGTGCTTAGCTCTGCAGAGCACCGTACCTTCGTCTTTAGCCTCTCTTCTCGTCTACATCTTAGCAAAAAGCTTTTCCACTCTGTCTGGCAAGGAGAAACTGTGCCAGCACAGAAAACATCTCCCATCGTGTTCTAGAGGCTGCACGGAGGTCTGCCGAGTGTTTTGCAAGAAGAGAAAGAAAGTTGTCCAAAACAGCTTGCAATCGAATGTTCATGTGAATAGAAAAGGCAGGAGAGTGGTCAGGTACTGTTTTCTCTCACTTGGCAAGCTGCGCACACAATCGCAGTGTTGTACAGCTTGTTTCATCACCTTTGCGAAGTTGCCGCTCTCTCCGGCTCCCGGAGACGAAGAAGCTGCTTCTTCGCGCAAAGACGATTCTGCCGCTCGCAGTGCTCTGCGGTGTGCGCCTTCTGCCGAAAGAGGCCTGGGAGCGGTGCTTAGCTCTGCAGAGCACCGTACCTTCGTCTTTAGCCTCTCTTCTCGTCTACATCTTAGCAAAAAGCTTTTCCACTCTGTCTGGCAAGGAGAAACTGTGCCAGCACAAAAAACATCTCCCATCGTGTTCTAGAGGCTGCACGGAGGTCTGCCGAGTGTTTTGCAAGAAGAGAAAGAAAGTTGTCCAAAACAGCTTCCAATCGAATGTTCATGTGAATAGAAAAGGCAGGAGAGTGGTCAGGTACTGTTTTCTCTCAGTTGGCACGCTGCGCACACAATCGCAGTGTTGTACAGCTTGTTTCATCACCTTTGACAAGTTGCCGCTCTCTCCGGCTCCCGGAGACGAAGAAGCTGCTTCTTCGCGCAAAGACGATTCTGCCGCTCACAGTGCTCTGCGGTGTGCGCCTTCTGCCGAAAGAGGCCCGGGAGCTGTGCTTAGCTCTGCAGAGCACCGTACCTTCGTCTTTAGCCTCTCTTCTCGTCTACATCTTAGCAAAAAGCTTTTCCACTCTGTCTGGCAAGGAGAAACTGTGCCAGCACAAAAAACATCTCCCATCGTGTTCTAGAGGCTGCACGCAGGTCTGCCGAGTGTTTTGCAAGAAGAGAAAGAAAGTTGTCCAAAACAGCTTGCAATCGAATGTTCATGTGAATAGAAAAGGCAGGAGAGTGGTCAGGTACTGTTTTCTCTCACTTGGCAAGCTGCGCACACAATCGCAGTGTTGTACAGCTTGTTTCATCACCTTTGCGAAGTTGCCGCTCTCTCCGGCTCCCGGAGACGAAGAAGCTGCTTCTTCGCGCAAAGACGATTCTGCCGCTCACAGTGCTCTGCGGCGTGCGCCTTCTGCCGATGAGGTCCGGGTGCGGTGCTTAGCTCTGCAGAGCACCGTACCTTCGTCTTTAGCCTCTCTTCTCGTCTACATCTTAGCAAAAAGCTTTTCCACTCTGTCTGGCAAGGAGAAACTGTGCCAGCACAGAAAACATCTCCCATCGTGTTCTAGAGGCTGCACGCAGGTCTGCCGAGTGTTTTGCAAGAAGAGAAAGAAAGTTGTCCAAAACAGCTTGCAATCGAATGTTCATGTGAATAGAAAAGGCAGGAGAGTGGTCAGGTACTGTTTTCTCTCACTTGGCAAGCTGCGCACACAATCGCAGTGTTGTACAGCTTGTTTCATCACCTTTGCGAAGTTGCCGCTCCCTCCGGCTCCCGGAGACGAAGAAGCTGCTTCTTCGCGCAAAGACGATTCTGCCGCTCACAGTGCTCTGCTGTGTGCGCCTTCTGCCGAAAGAAGCCCGGGAGCGGTGCTTAGCTCTGCAGAGCACCGTACCTTCGTCTTTAGCCTCTCTTCTCGTCTACATCTTAGCAAAAAGCTTTTCCACTCTCTCTGGCAAGGAGAAACTGTGCCAGCACAGAAAACATCTCCCATCGTGTTCTAGAGGCTGCACGGAGGTCTGCCGAGTGTTTTGCAAGAAGAGAAAGAAAGTTGTCCAAAACAGCTTGCAATCGAATGTTCATGTGAATAGAAAAGGCAGGAGAGTGGTCAGGTACTGTTTTCTCTCACTTGGCACGCTGCGCACACAATCGCAGTGTTGTACAGCTTGTTTCATCACCTTTGCGAAGTTGCCGCTCTCTCCGGCTCCCGGAGACGAAGAAGCTGCTTCTTCGCGCAAAGACGATTCTGCCGCTCACAGTGCTCTGCGGTGTGCGCCTTCTGCCGAAAGAGCCCCGGGAGCTGTGCTTAGCTCTGCAGAGCACCGTACCTTCGTCTTTAGCCTCTCTTCTCGTCTACATCTTAGCAAAAAGCTTTTCCACTCTGTCTGGCAAGGAGAAACTGTGCCAGCACAGAAAACATCTCCCATCGTGTTCTAGAGGCTGCACGGAGGTCTGCCGAGTGTTTTGCAAGAAGAGAAAGAAAGTTGTCCAAAACAGCTTGCAATCGAATGTTCATGTGAATAGAAAAGGCAGGAGAGTGGTCAGGTACTGTTTTCTCTCAGTTGGCAAGCTGCGCACACAATCGCAGTGTTGTACAGCTTGTTTCATCACCTTTGACAAGTTGCCGCTCTCTCCGGCTCCCGGAGACGAAGAAGCTGCTTCTTCGCGCAAAGACGATTCTGCCGCTCACAGTGCTCTGCGGTGTGCGCCTTCTGCCGAAAGAGGTCCGGGTGCGGTGCTTAGCTCTGCAGAGCACCGTACCTTCGTCTTTAGCCTCTCTTCTCGTCTACATCTTAGCAAAAAGCTTTTCCACTCTGTCTGGCAAGGAGAAACTGTGCCAGCACAGAAAACATCTCCCATCGTGTTCTAGAGGCTGCACGCAGGTCTGCCGAGTGTTTTGCAAGAAGAGAAAGAAAGTTGTCCAAAACAGCTTGCAATCGAATGTTCATGTGAATAGAAAAGGCAGGAGAGTGGTCAGGTACTGTTTTCTCTCAAGTGGCGAGCTGCGCACACAATCGCAGTGTTGTACAGCTTGTTTCATCACCTTTGCGAAGTTGCCGCTCTCTCCGGCTCCCGGAGACGAAGAAGCTGCTTCTTCGCGCAAAGACGATTCTGCCGCTCACAGTGCTCTGCTGTGTGCGCCTTCTGCCGAAAGAAGCCCGGGAGCGGTGCTTAGCTCTGCAGAGCACCGTACCTTCATCTTTAGCCTCTCTTCTCGTCTACATCTTAGCAAAAAGCTTTTCCACTCTGTCTGGCAAGGAGAAACTGTGCCAGCACAAAAAACATCTCCCATCGTGTTCTAGAGGCTGCACGCAGGTCTGCCGAGTGTTTTGCAAGAAGAGAAAGAAAGTTGTCCAAAACAGCTTGCAATCGAATGTTCATGTGAAAAGGCAGGAGAGTGGTCAGGTACTGTTTTCTCTCACTTGGCAAGCTGCGCACACAATCGCAGTGTTGTACAGCTTGTTTCATCACCTTTGCGAAGTTGCCGCTCTCTCCGGCTCCCGGGGACGAAGAAGCTGCTTCTTCGCGCAAAGACGATTCTGCCGCTCACAGTGCTCTGCGGTGTGCGCCTTCTGCCGAAAGACGCCCGGGAGCGGTGCTTAGCTCTGCAGAGCACCGTACCTTCGTCTTTAGCCTCTCTTCTCGTCTACATCTTAGCAAAAAGCTTTTCCACTCTGTCTGGCAAGGAGAAACTGTGCCAGCACAGAAAACATCTCCCATCGTGTTCTAGAGGCTGCACGCAGGTCTGCCGAGTGTTTTGCAAGAAGAGAAAGAAAGTTGTCCAAAACAGCTTGCAATCGAATGTTCATGTGAATAGAAAAGGCAGGAGAGTGGTCAGGTACTGTTTTCTCTCAGTTGGCAAGCTGCGCACACAATCGCAGTGTTGTACAGCTTGTTTCATCACCTTTGCCAAGTTGCCGCTCTCTCCGGCTCCCGGAGACGAAGAAGCTGCTTCTTCGCGCAAAGACGATTCTGCCGCTCACAGTGCTCTGCGGTGTGCGCCTTCTGCCGGCAGAGGTCCGGGTGCGGTGCTTAGCTCTGCAGAGCACCGTACCTTCGTCTTTAGCCTCTCTTCTCGTCTACATCTTAGCAAAAAGCTTTTCCACTCTGTCTGGCAAGGAGAAACTGTGCCAGCACAGAAAACATCTCCCATCGTGTTCTAGAGGCTGCACGGAGGTCTGCCGAGTGTTTTGCAAGAAGAGAAAGAAAGTTGTCCAAAACAGCTTGCAATCGAATGTTCATGTGAATAGAAAAGGCAGGAGAGTGGTCAGGTACTGTTTTCTCTCAGTTGGCAAGCTGCGCATACAATCGCAGTGTTGTACAGCTTGTTTCATCACCTTTGCGAAGTTGCCGCTCTCTCCGGCTCCCGGAGACGAAGAAGCTGCTTCTTCGCGCAAAGACGATTCTGCCGCTCACAGTGCTCTGCGGTGTGCGCCTTCTGCCGAAAGAGGCCCGGGAGCTGTGCTTAGCTCTGAGAAGCACCATACGTGCTTCTTTAGCTTCTCTTCTCGTCTACATCTTAGCAAAAAGCTTTTCCACTCTGTCTGGCAAGGAGAAACTGTGCCAGCACAGAAAACATCTCCCATCGTGTTCTAGAGGCTGCACGCAGGTCTGCCGAGTGTTTTGCAAGAAGAGAAAGAAAGTTGTCCAAAACAGCTTGCAATCGAATGTTCATGTGAATAGAAAAGGCAGGAGAGTGGTCAGGTACTGTTTTCTCTCACTTGGCAAGCTGCGCACACAATCGCAGTGTTGTACAGCTTGTTTCATCACCTTTGCGAAGTTGCCGCTCTCTCCGGCTCCCGGAGACGAAGAAGCTGCTTCTTCGCGCAAAGACGATTCTGCCGCTCACAGTGCTCTGCGGTGTGCGCCTTCTGCCGGCAGAGGTCCGGGTGCGGTGCTTAGCTCTGCAGAGCACCGTACCTTCGTCTTTAGCCTCTCTTCTCGTCTACATCTTAGCAAAAAGCTTTTCCACTCTGTCTGGCAAGGAGAAACTGTGCCAGCACAGAAACATCTCCCATCGTGTTCTAGAGGCTGCACGGAGGTCTGCCGAGTGTTTTGCAAGAAGAGAAAGAAAGTTGTCCAAAACAGCTTGCAATCGAATGTTCATGTGAATAGAAAAGGCAGGAGAGTGGTCAGGTACTGTTTTCTCTCACTTGGCAAGCTGCGCATACAATCGCAGTGTTGTACAGCTTGTTTCATCACCTTTGCGAAGTTGCCGCTCTCTCCCGGCTCCCGGAGACGAAGAAGCTGCTTCTTCGCGCAAAGACGATTCTGCCGCTCACAGTGCTCTGCGGTGTGCGCCTTCTGCCGAAAGAGGCCCGGGAGCTGTGCTTAGCTCTGAGAAGCACCATACGTGCTTCTTTAGCTTCTCTTCTCGTCTACATCTTAGCAAAAAGCTTTTCCACTCTGTCTGGCAAGGAGAAACTGTGCCAGCACAGAAAACATCTCCCATCGTGTTCTAGAGGCTGCACGGAGGTCTGCCGAGTGTTTTGCAAGAAGAGAAAGAAAGTTGTCCAAAACAGCTTGCAATCGAATGTTCATGTGAATAGAAAAGGCAGGAGAGTGGTCAGGTACTGTTTTCTCTCACTTGGCAAGCTGCGCACACAATCGCAGTGTTGTACAGCTTGTTTCATCACCTTTGCGAAGTTGCCGCTCTCCGGCTCCCGGAGACGAAGAAGCTGCTTCTTCGCGCAAAGACGATTCTGCCGCTCACAGTGCTCTGCGGTGTGCGCCTTCTGCCGAAAGAGGCCTGGGAGCGGTGCTTAGCTCTGCAGAGCACCGTACCTTCGTCTTTAGCCTCTCTTCTCGTCTACATCTTAGCAAAAAGCTTTTCCACTCTGTCTGGCAAGGAGAATCTGTGCCAGCACAAAAAACATCTCCCATCGTGTTCTAGAGGCTGCACGGAGGTCTGCCGAGTGTTTTGCAAGAAGAGAAAGAAAGTTGTCCAAAACAGCTTCCAATCGAATGTTCATGTGAATAGAAAAGGCAGGAGAGTGGTCAGGTACTGTTTTCTCTCAGTTGGCAAGCTGCGCACACAATCGCAGTGTTGTACAGCTTGTTTCATCACCTTTGCCAAGTTGCCGCTCTCTCCGGCTCCCGGAGACGAAGAAGCTGCTTCTTCGCGCAAAGACGATTCTGCCGCTCACAGTGCTCTGCGGTGTGCGCCTTCTGCCGAAAGAGCCCCCGGGAGCTGTGCTTAGCTCTGCAGAGCACCGTACCTTCGTCTTTAGCCTCTCTTCTCGTCTACATCTTAGCAAAAAGCTTTTCACTCTGTCTGGCAAGGAGAAACTGTGCCAGCACAAAAAACATCTCCCATCGTGTTCTAGAGGCTGCACGCAGGTCTGCCGAGTGTTTTGCAAGAAGAGAAAGAAAGTTGTCCAAAACAGCTTGCAATCGAATGTTCATGTGAATAGAAAAGGCAGGAGAGTGGTCAGGTACTGTTTTCTCTCAGTTGGCAAGCTGCGCACACAATCGCAGTGTTGTACAGCTTGTTTCATCACCTTTGCGAAGTTGCCGCTCTCTCCGGCTCCCGGAGACGAAGAAGCTGCTTCTTCGCGCAAAGACGATTCTGCCGCTCACAGTGCTCTGCGGCGTGCGCCTTCTGCCGATGAGGTCCGGGTGCGGTGCTTAGCTCTGCAGAGCACCGTACCTTCGTCTTTAGCCTCTCTTCTCGTCTACATCTTAGCAAAAAGCTTTTCCACTCTGTCTGGCAAGGAGAAACTGTGCCAGCACAGAAAACATCTCCCATCGTGTTCTAGAGGCTGCACGCAGGTCTGCCGAGTGTTTTGCAAGAAGAGAAAGAAAGTTGTCCAAAACAGCTTGCAATCGAATGTTCATGTGAATAGAAAAGGCAGGAGAGTGGTCAGGTACTGTTTTCTCTCACTTGGCAAGCTGCGCACACAATCGCAGTGTTGTACAGCTTGTTTCATCACCTTTGCGAAGTTGCCGCTCCCTCCGGCTCCCGGAGACGAAGAAGCTGCTTCTTCGCGCAAAGACGATTCTGCCGCTCACAGTGCTCTGCTGTGTGCGCCTTCTGCCGAAAGAAGCCCGGGAGCGGTGCTTAGCTCTGCAGAGCACCGTACCTTCGTCTTTAGCCTCTCTTCTCGTCTACATCTTAGCAAAAAGCTTTTCCACTCTCTCTGGCAAGGAGAAACTGTGCCAGCACAGAAAACATCTCCCATCGTGTTCTAGAGGCTGCACGGAGGTCTGCCGAGTGTTTTGCAAGAAGAGAAAGAAAGTTGTCCAAAACAGCTTGCAATCGAATGTTCATGTGAATAGAAAAGGCAGGAGAGTGGTCAGGTACTGTTTTCTCTCACTTGGCACGCTGCGCACACAATCGCAGTGTTGTACAGCTTGTTTCATCACCTTTGCGAAGTTGCCGCTCTCTCCGGCTCCCGGAGACGAAGAAGCTGCTTCTTCGCGCAAAGACGATTCTGCCGCTCACAGTGCTCTGCGGTGTGCGCCTTCTGCCGAAAGAGCCCCGGGAGCTGTGCTTAGCTCTGCAGAGCACCGTACCTTCGTCTTTAGCCTCTCTTCTCGTCTACATCTTAGCAAAAAGCTTTTCCACTCTGTCTGGCAAGGAGAAACTGTGCCAGCACAGAAAACATCTCCCATCGTGTTCTAGAGGCTGCACGGAGGTCTGCCGAGTGTTTTGCAAGAAGAGAAAGAAAGTTGTCCAAAACAGCTTGCAATCGAATGTTCATGTGAATAGAAAAGGCAGGAGAGTGGTCAGGTACTGTTTTCTCTCAGTTGGCAAGCTGCGCACACAATCGCAGTGTTGTACAGCTTGTTTCATCACCTTTGCGAAGTTGCCGCTCTCTCCGGCTCCCGGAGACGAAGAAGCTGCTTCTTCGCGCAAAGACGATTCTGCCGCTCACAGTGCTCTGCGGTGTGCGCCTTCTGCCGAAAGAGGTCCGGGTGCGGTGCTTAGCTCTGCAGAGCACCGTACCTTCGTCTTTAGCCTCTCTTCTCGTCTACATCTTAGCAAAAAGCTTTTCCACTCTGTCTGGCAAGGAGAAACTGTGCCAGCACAGAAAACATCTCCCATCGTGTTCTAGAGGCTGCACGCAGGTCTGCCGAGTGTTTTGCAAGAAGAGAAAGAAAGTTGTCCAAAACAGCTTGCAATCGAATGTTCATGTGAAAAGGCAGGAGAGTGGTCAGGTACTGTTTTCTCTCACTTGGCAAGCTGCGCACACAATCGCAGTGTTGTACAGCTTGTTTCATCACCTTTGCGAAGTTGCCGCTCTCTCCGGCTCCCGGGGACGAAGAAGCTGCTTCTTCGCGCAAAGACGATTCTGCCGCTCACAGTGCTCTGCGGTGTGCGCCTTCTGCCGAAAGACGCCCGGGAGCGGTGCTTAGCTCTGCAGAGCACCGTACCTTCGTCTTTAGCCTCTCTTCTCGTCTACATCTTAGCAAAAAGCTTTTCCACTCTGTCTGGCAAGGAGAAACTGTGCCAGCACAGAAAACATCTCCCATCGTGTTCTAGAGGCTGCACGCAGGTCTGCCGAGTGTTTTGCAAGAAGAGAAAGAAAGTTGTCCAAAACAGCTTGCAATCGAATGTTCATGTGAATAGAAAAGGCAGGAGAGTGGTCAGGTACTGTTTTCTCTCAGTTGGCAAGCTGCGCACACAATCGCAGTGTTGTACAGCTTGTTTCATCACCTTTGCCAAGTTGCCGCTCTCTCCGGCTCCCGGAGACGAAGAAGCTGCTTCTTCGCGCAAAGACGATTCTGCCGCTCACAGTGCTCTGCGGTGTGCGCCTTCTGCCGGCAGAGGTCCGGGTGCGGTGCTTAGCTCTGCAGAGCACCGTACCTTCGTCTTTAGCCTCTCTTCTCGTCTACATCTTAGCAAAAAGCTTTTCCACTCTGTCTGGCAAGGAGAAACTGTGCCAGCACAGAAAACATCTCCCATCGTGTTCTAGAGGCTGCACGGAGGTCTGCCGAGTGTTTTGCAAGAAGAGAAAGAAAGTTGTCCAAAACAGCTTGCAATCGAATGTTCATGTGAATAGAAAAGGCAGGAGAGTGGTCAGGTACTGTTTTCTCTCAGTTGGCAAGCTGCGCATACAATCGCAGTGTTGTACAGCTTGTTTCATCACCTTTGCGAAGTTGCCGCTCTCTCCGGCTCCCGGAGACGAAGAAGCTGCTTCTTCGCGCAAAGACGATTCTGCCGCTCACAGTGCTCTGCGGTGTGCGCCTTCTGCCGAAAGAGGCCCGGGAGCTGTGCTTAGCTCTGAGAAGCACCATACGTGCTTCTTTAGCTTCTCTTCTCGTCTACATCTTAGCAAAAAGCTTTTCCACTCTGTCTGGCAAGGAGAAACTGTGCCAGCACAGAAAACATCTCCCATCGTGTTCTAGAGGCTGCACGGAGGTCTGCCGAGTGTTTTGCAAGAAGAGAAAGAAAGTTGTCCAAAACAGCTTGCAATCGAATGTTCATGTGAATAGAAAAGGCAGGAGAGTGGTCAGGTACTGTTTTCTCTCACTTGGCAAGCTGCGCACACAATCGCAGTGTTGTACAGCTTGTTTCATCACCTTTGCGAAGTTGCCGCTCTCTCCGGCTCCCGGAGACGAAGAAGCTGCTTCTTCGCGCAAAGACGATTCTGCCGCTCACAGTGCTCTGCGGTGTGCGCCTTCTGCCGGCAGAGGTCCGGGTGCGGTGCTTAGCTCTGCAGAGCACCGTACCTTCGTCTTTAGCCTCTCTTCTCGTCTACATCTTAGCAAAAAGCTTTTCCACTCTGTCTGGCAAGGAGAAACTGTGCCAGCACAGAAAACATCTCCCATCGTGTTCTAGAGGCTGCACGCAGGTCTGCCGAGTGTTTTGCAAGAAGAGAAAGAAAGTTGTCCAAAACAGCTTGCAATCGAATGTTCATGTGAATAGAAAAGGCAGGAGAGTGGTCAGGTACTGTTTTCTCTCAGTTGGCAAGCTGCGCATACAATCGCAGTGTTGTACAGCTTGTTTCATCACCTTTGCGAAGTTGCCGCTCTCTCCGGCTCCCGGAGACGAAGAAGCTGCTTCTTCGCGCAAAGACGATTCTGCCGCTCACAGTGCTCTGCGGTGTGCGCCTTCTGCCGAAAGAGGCCCGGGAGCTGTGCTTAGCTCTGAGAAGCACCATACGTGCTTCTTTAGCTTCTCTTCTCGTCTACATCTTAGCAAAAAGCTTTTCCACTCTGTCTGGCAAGGAGAAACTGTGCCAGCACAGAAAACATCTCCCATCGTGTTCTAGAGGCTGCACGGAGGTCTGCCGAGTGTTTTGCAAGAAGAGAAAGAAAGTTGTCCAAAACAGCTTGCAATCGAATGTTCATGTGAATAGAAAAGACAGGAGAGTGGTCAGGTACTGTTTTCTCTCACTTGGCAAGCTGCGCACACAATCGCAGTGTTGTACAGCTTGTTTCATCACCTTTGCGAAGTTGCCGCTCTCTCCGGCTCCCGGAGACGAAGAAGCTGCTTCTTCGCGCAAAGACGATTCTGCCGCTCACAGTGCTCTGCGGTGTGCGCCTTCTGCCGAAAGAGGCCTGGGAGCGGTGCTTAGCTCTGCAGAGCACCGTACCTTCGTCTTTAGCCTCTCTTCTCGTCTACATCTTAGCAAAAAGCTTTTCCACTCTGTCTGGCAAGGAGAAACTGTGCCAGCACAAAAAACATCTCCCATCGTGTTCTAGAGGCTGCACGGAGGTCTGCCGAGTGTTTTGCAAGAAGAGAAAGAAAGTTGTCCAAAACAGCTTCCAATCGAATGTTCATGTGAATAGAAAAGGCAGGAGAGTGGTCAGGTACTGTTTTCTCTCAGTTGGCACGCTGCGCACACAATCGCAGTGTTGTACAGCTTGTTTCATCACCTTTGCCAAGTTGCCGCTCTCTCCGGCTCCCGGAGACGAAGAAGCTGCTTCTTCGCGCAAAGACGATTCTGCCGCTCACAGTGCTCTGCGGTGTGCGCCTTCTGCCGAAAGAGGCCCGGGAGCTGTGCTTAGCTCTGCAGAGCACCGTACCTTCGTCTTTAGCCTCTCTTCTCGTCTACATCTTAGCAAAAAGCTTTTCCACTCTGTCTGGCAAGGAGAAACTGTGCCAGCACAAAAAACATCTCCCATCGTGTTCTAGAGGCTGCACGCAGGTCTGCCGAGTGTTTTGCAAGAAGAGAAAGAAAGTTGTCCAAAACAGCTTGCAATCGAATGTTCATGTGAATAGAAAAGGCAGGAGAGTGGTCAGGTACTGTTTTCTCTCACTTGGCAAGCTGCGCACACAATCGCAGTGTTGTACAGCTTGTTTCATCACCTTTGCGAAGTTGCCGCTCTCTCCGGCTCCCGGAGACGAAGAAGCTGCTTCTTCGCGCAAAGACGATTCTGCCGCTCACAGTGCTCTGCGGCGTGCGCCTTCTGCCGATGAGGTCCGGGTGCGGTGCTTAGCTCTGCAGAGCACCGTACCTTCGTCTTTAGCCTCTCTTCTCGTCTACATCTTAGCAAAAAGCTTTTCCACTCTGTCTGGCAAGGAGAAACTGTGCCAGCACAGAAAACATCTCCCATCGTGTTCTAGAGGCTGCACGCAGGTCTGCCGAGTGTTTTGCAAGAAGAGAAAGAAAGTTGTCCAAAACAGCTTGCAATCGAATGTTCATGTGAATAGAAAAGGCAGGAGAGTGGTCAGGTACTGTTTTCTCTCACTTGGCAAGCTGCGCACACAATCGCAGTGTTGTACAGCTTGTTTCATCACCTTTGCGAAGTTGCCGCTCTCTCCGGCTCCCGGAGACGAAGAAGCTGCTTCTTCGCGCAAAGACGATTCTGCCGCTCACAGTGCTCTGCTGTGTGCGCCTTCTGCCGAAAGAAGCCCGGGAGCGGTGCTTAGCTCTGCAGAGCACCGTACCTTCGTCTTTAGCCTCTCTTCTCGTCTACATCTTAGCAAAAAGCTTTTCCACTCTCTCTGGCAAGGAGAAACTGTGCCAGCACAGAAAACATCTCCCATCGTGTTCTAGAGGCTGCACGGAGGTCTGCCGAGTGTTTTGCAAGAAGAGAAAGAAAGTTGTCCAAAACAGCTTGCAATCGAATGTTCATGTGAATAGAAAAGGCAGGAGAGTGGTCAGGTACTGTTTTCTCTCACTTGGCACGCTGCGCACACAATCGCAGTGTTGTACAGCTTGTTTCATCACCTTTGCGAAGTTGCCGCTCTCTCCGGCTCCCGGAGACGAAGAAGCTGCTTCTTCGCGCAAAGACGATTCTGCCGCTCACAGTGCTCTGCGGTGTGCGCCTTCTGCCGAAAGAGCCCCGGGAGCTGTGCTTAGCTCTGCAGAGCACCGTACCTTCGTCTTTAGCCTCTCTTCTCGTCTACATCTTAGCAAAAAGCTTTTCCACTCTGTCTGGCAAGGAGAAACTGTGCCAGCACAGAAAACATCTCCCATCGTGTTCTAGAGGCTGCACGGAGGTCTGCCGAGTGTTTTGCAAGAAGAGAAAGAAAGTTGTCCAAAACAGCTTGCAATCGAATGTTCATGTGAATAGAAAAGGCAGGAGAGTGGTCAGGTACTGTTTTCTCTCAGTTGGCAAGCTGCGCACACAATCGCAGTGTTGTACAGCTTGTTTCATCACCTTTGACAAGTTGCCGCTCTCTCCGGCTCCCGGAGACGAAGAAGCTGCTTCTTCGCGCAAAGACGATTCTGCCGCTCACAGTGCTCTGCGGTGTGCGCCTTCTGCCGAAAGAGGTCCGGGTGCGGTGCTTAGCTCTGCAGAGCACCGTACCTTCGTCTTTAGCCTCTCTTCTCGTCTACATCTTAGCAAAAAGCTTTTCCACTCTGTCTGGCAAGGAGAAACTGTGCCAGCACAGAAAACATCTCCCATCGTGTTCTAGAGGCTGCACGCAGGTCTGCCGAGTGTTTTGCAAGAAGAGAAAGAAAGTTGTCCAAAACAGCTTGCAATCGAATGTTCATGTGAATAGAAAAGGCAGGAGAGTGGTCAGGTACTGTTTTCTCTCAAGTGGCGAGCTGCGCACACAATCGCAGTGTTGTACAGCTTGTTTCATCACCTTTGCGAAGTTGCCGCTCTCTCCGGCTCCCGGAGACGAAGAAGCTGCTTCTTCGCGCAAAGACGATTCTGCCGCTCACAGTGCTCTGCTGTGTGCGCCTTCTGCCGAAAGAAGCCCGGGAGCGGTGCTTAGCTCTGCAGAGCACCGTACCTTCGTCTTTAGCCTCTCTTCTCGTCTACATCTTAGCAAAAAGCTTTTCCACTCTGTCTGGCAAGGAGAAACTGTGCCAGCACAAAAAACATCTCCCATCGTGTTCTAGAGGCTGCACGCAGGTCTGCCGAGTGTTTTGCAAGAAGAGAAAGAAAGTTGTCCAAAACAGCTTGCAATCGAATGTTCATGTGAAAAGGCAGGAGAGTGGTCAGGTACTGTTTTCTCTCACTTGGCAAGCTGCGCACACAATCGCAGTCTTGTACAGCTTGTTTCATCACCTTTGCGAAGTTGCCGCTCTCTCCGGCTCCCGGGGGCGAAGAAGCTGCTTCTTCGCGCAAAGACGATTCTGCCGCTCACAGTGCTCTGCGGTGTGCGCCTTCTGCCGAAAGACGCCCGGGAGCGGTGCTTAGCTCTGCAGAGCACCGTACCTTCGTCTTTAGCCTCTCTTCTCGTCTACATCTTAGCAAAAAGCTTTTCCACTCTGTCTGGCAAGGAGAAACTGTGCCAGCAAAGAAAACATCTCCCATCGTGTTCTAGAGGCTGCACGCAGGTCTGCCGAGTGTTTTGCAAGAAGAGAAAGAAAGTTGTCCAAAACAGCTTGCAATCGAATGTTCATGTGAATAGAAAAGGCAGGAGAGTGGTCAGGTACTGTTTTCTCTCACTTGGCACGCTGCGCACACAATCGCAGTGTTGTACAGCTTGTTTCATCACCTTTGCGAAGTTGCCGCTCTCTCCGGCTCCCGGAGACGAAGAAGCTGCTTCTTCGCGCAAAGACGATTCTGCCGCTCACAGTGCTCTGCGGTGTGCGCCTTCTGCCGAAAGACGCCCGGGAGCGGTGCTTAGCTCTGCAGAGCACCGTACCTTCGTCTTTAGCCTCTCTTCTCGTCTACATCTTAGCAAAAAGCTTTTCCACTCTGTCTGGCAAGGAGAAACTGTGCCAGCACAGAAAACATCTCCCATCGTGTTCTAGAGGCTGCACGGAGGTCTGCCGAGTGTTTTGCAAGAAGAGAAAGAAAGTTGTCCAAAACAGCTTGCAATCGAATGTTCATGTGAATAGAAAAGGCAGGAGAGTGGTCAGGTACTGTTTTCTCTCAGTTGGCAAGCGGCGCACACAATCGCAGTGTTGTACAGCTTGTTTCATCACCTTTGACAAGTTGCCGCTCTCTCCGGCTCCCGGAGACGAAGAAGCTGCTTCTTCGCGCAAAGACGATTCTGCCGCTCACAGTGCTCTGCGGTGTGCGCCTTCTGCCGAAAGAGGTCCGGGTGCGGTGCTTAGCTCTGCAGAGCACCGTACCTTCGTCTTTAGCCTCTCTTCTCGTCTACATCTTAGCAAAAAGCTTTTCCACTCTGTCTGGCAAGGAGAAACTGTGCCAGCACAGAAAACATCTCCCATCGTGTTCTAGAGGCTGCACGCAGGTCTGCCGAGTGTTTTGCAAGAAGAGAAAGAAAGTTGTCCAAAACAGCTTGCAATCGAATGTTCATGTGAATAGAAAAGGCAGGAGAGTGGTCAGGTACTGTTTTCTCTCAAGTGGCGAGCTGCGCACACAATCGCAGTGTTGTACAGCTTGTTTCATCACCTTTGCGAAGTTGCCGCTCTCTCCGGCTCCCGGAGACGAAGAAGCTGCTTCTTCGCGCAAAGACGATTCTGCCGCTCACAGTGCTCTGCTGTGTGCGCCTTCTGCCGAAAGAAGCCCGGGAGCGGTGCTTAGCTCTGCAGAGCACCGTACCTTCGTCTTTAGCCTCTCTTCTCGTCTACATCTTAGCAAAAAGCTTTTCCACTCTGTCTGGCAAGGAGAAACTGTGCCAGCACAAAAAACATCTCCCATCGTGTTCTAGAGGCTGCACGCAGGTCTGCCGAGTGTTTTGCAAGAAGAGAAAGAAAGTTGTCCAAAACAGCTTGCAATCGAATGTTCATGTGAAAAGGCAGGAGAGTGGTCAGGTACTGTTTTCTCTCACTTGGCAAGCTGCGCACACAATCGCAGTGTTGTACAGCTTGTTTCATCACCTTTGCGAAGTTGCCGCTCTCTCCGGCTCCCGGGGACGAAGAAGCTGCTTCTTCGCGCAAAGACGATTCTGCCGCTCACAGTGCTCTGCGGTGTGCGCCTTCTGCCGAAAGACGCCCGGGAGCGGTGCTTAGCTCTGCAGAGCACCGTACCTTCGTCTTTAGCCTCTCTTCTCGTCTACATCTTAGCAAAAAGCTTTTCCACTCTGTCTGGCAAGGAGAAACTGTGCCAGCACAGAAAACATCTCCCATCGTGTTCTAGAGGCTGCACGCAGGTCTGCCGAGTGTTTTGCAAGAAGAGAAAGAAAGTTGTCCAAAACAGCTTGCAATCGAATGTTCATGTGAATAGAAAAGGCAGGAGAGTGGTCAGGTACTGTTTTCTCTCACTTGGCACGCTGCGCACACAATCGCAGTGTTGTACAGCTTGTTTCATCACCTTTGCGAAGTTGCCGCTCTCTCCGGCTCCCGGAGACGAAGAAGCTGCTTCTTCGCGCAAAGACGATTCTGCCGCTCACAGTGCTCTGCGGTGTGCGCCTTCTGCCGAAAGAGGTCCGGGAGCTGTGCTTAGCTCTGCAGAGCACCGTACCTTCGTCTTTAGCCTCTCTTCTCGTCTACATCTTAGCAAAAAGCTTTTCCACTCTGTCTGGCAAGGAGAAACTGTGCCAGCACAAAAAACATCTCCCATCGTGTTCTAGAGGCTGCACGCAGGTCTGCCGAGTTTTTTCAAGAAGAGAAAGAAAGTTGTCCAAAACAGCTTGCAATCGAATGTTCATGTGAATAGAAAAGGCAGGAGAGTGGTCAGGTACTGTTTTCTCTCAGTTGGCAAGCTGCACACACAATCGCAGTGTTGTACAGCTTGTTTCATCACCTTTGCGAAGTTGCCGCTCTCTCCGGCTCCCGGAGACGAAGAAGCTGCTTCTTCGCGCAAAGACGATTCTGCCGCTCACAGTGCTCTGCGGTGTGCGCCTTCTGCCGAAAGACGCCCGGGAGCGGTGCTTAGCTCTGCAGAGCACCGTACCTTCGTCTTTAGCCTCTCTTCTCGTCTACATCTTAGCAAAAAGCTTTTCCACTCTGTCTGGCAAGGAGAAACTGTGCCAGCACAGAAAACATCTCCCATCGTGTTCTAGAGGCTCCACGAAGGCCTGCCGAGTATTTTGCAAGAAGAGAAAGAAAGTTGTCCAAAACAGCTTGCAATCGAATGTTCATGTGAATAGAAAAGGCAGGAGAGTGGTCAGGTACTGTTTTCTCTCAGTTGGCAAGCTGCGCACACAATCGCAGTGTTGTACAGCTTGTTTCATCACCTTTGCGAAGTTGCCGCTCTCTCCGGCTCCCGGAGACGAAGAAGCTGCTTCTTCGCGCAAAGACGATTCTGCCGCTCACAGTGCTCTGCTGTGTGCGCCTTCTGCCGAAAGAGGCCCGGGAGAGGTGCTTAGCTCTGCAGAGCACCGTACCTTCGTCTTTAGCCTCTCTTCTCGTCTACATCTTAGCAAAAAGCTTTTCCACTCTGTCTGGCAAGGAGAAACTGTGCCAGCACAAAAAACATCTCCCATCGTATTCTAGAGGCTGCACGCAGGTCTGCCGAGTGTTTTGCAAGAAGAGAATGAAAGTTGTCCAAAACAGCTTGCAATCGAATGTTCATGTGAATAGAAAAGGCAGGAGAGTGGTCAGGTACTGTTTTCTCTCACTTGGCAAGCGGCGCACACAATCGCAGTGTTGTACAGCTTGTTTCATCACCTTTGCGAAGTTGCCGCTCTCTCCGGCTCCCGGAGACGAAGAAGCTGCTTCTTCGCCGCAAAGACGATTCTGCCGCTCACAGTGCTCTGCTGTGTGCGCCTTCTGCCGAAAGAGGCCCGGGTGCGGTGCTTAGCTCTGCAGAGCACCGTACCTTCGTCTTTAGCCTCTCTTCTCGTCTACATCTTAGCAAAAAGCTTTTCCACTCTGTCTGGCAAGGAGAAACTGTGCCAGCACAAAAAACATCTCCCATCGTGTTCTAGAGGCTGCACGAGGTCTGCCGAGTGTTTTGCAAGAAGAGAAAGAAAGTTGTCCAAAACAGCTTGCAATCGAATGTTCATGTGAATAGAAAAGGCAGGAGAGTGGTCAGGTACTGTTTTTCTCTCACTTGGCAAGCTGCGCACACAATCGCAGTGTTGTACAGCTTGTTTCATCACCTTTGCGAAGTTGCCGCTCTCTCCGGCTCCCGGAGACGAAGAAGCTGCTTCTTCGCGCAAAGACGATTCTGCCGCTCACAGTGCTCTGCGGTGTGCGCCTTCTGCCGAAAGAGGCCCGGGAGCGGTGCTTAGCTCTGCAGAGCACCGTACCTTCGTCTTTAGCCTCTCTTCTCGTCTACATCTTAGCAAAAAGCTTTTCCACTCTGTCTGGCAAGGAGAAACTGTGCCAGCACAGAAAACATCTCCCATCGTGTTCTAGGACGCTGCACGGATGTCTGCCGAGTATTTTGCAAGAAGAGAAAGAAAGTTGTCCAAAACAGCTTGCAATCGAATGTTCATGTGAATAGAAAAGGCAGGAGAGTGGTCAGGTACTGTTTTCTCTCAGTTGGCAAGCTGCGCACACAATCGCAGTCTTGTACAGCTTGTTTCATCACCTTTGCCAAGTTGCCGCTCTCTCCGGCTCCCGGAGACGAAGAAGCTGCTTCTTCGCGCAAAGACGATTCTGCCGCTCACAGTGGCTCTGCGGTGTGCGCCTTCTGCCGAAAGAGGTCCGGGTGCGGTGCTTAGCTCTGCAGAGCACCGTACCTTCGTCTTTAGCCTCTCTTCTCGTCTACATCTTAGCAAAAAGCTTTTCCACTCTGTCTGGCAAGGAGAAACTGTGCCAGCACAAAAAACATCTCCCATCGTGTTCTAGAGGCTGCACGGAGGTCGGCCGAGTGTTTTGCAAGAAGAGAAAGAAAGTGGTCCAAAACAGCTTGCAATCGAATGTTCATGTGAATAGAAAAGGCAGGAGAGTGGTCAGGTACTGTTTTCTCTCAGTTGGCACGCTGCGCACACAATCGCAGTGTTGTACAGCTTGTTTCATCACCTTTGCGAAGTTGCCACTCTCTCTGGCTCCCGGAGACGAAGAAGCTGCTTCTTCGCGCAAAGACGATTCTGCCGCTCACAGTGCTCTGCGGTGTGCGCCTTCTGCCGAAAGAGCCCCGGGAGCTGTGCTTAGCTCTGAGAAGCACCATACGTGCTTCTTTAGCCTCTCTTCTCGTCTACATCTTAGCAAAAAGCTTTTCCACTCTGTCTGGCAAGGAGAAACTGTGCCAGCACAGAAAACATCTCCCATCGTGTTCTAGAGGCTGCACGGAGGTCTGCCGAGTGTTTTGCAAGAAGAGAAAGAAAGTTGTCCAAAATAGCTTGCAATCGAATGTTCATGTGAATAGAAAAGGCAGGAGAGTGGTCAGGTACTGTCTTCTGTCAGTTGGCAAGCTGCGCACACAATCGCAGTGTTGTACAGCTTGTTTCATCACCTTTGCCAAGTTGCCGCTCTCTCCGGCTCCCGGAGACGAAGAAGCTGCTTCTTCGCGCAAAGACGATTCTGCCGCTCACAGTGCTCTGCGGTGTGCGCCTTCTGCCGAAAGACGCCCGGGAGCGGTGCTTAGCTCTGCAGAGCACCGTACCTTCGTCTTTAGCCTCTCTTCTCGTCTACATCTTAGCAAAAAGCTTTTCCACTCTGTCTGGCAAGGAGAAACTGTGCCAGCACAGAAAACATCTCCCATCGTGTTCTAGAGGCTGCACGCAGGTCTGCCGAGTGTTTTGCAAGAAGAGAAAGAAAGTTGTCCAAAACAGCTTGCAATCGAATGTTCATGTGAATAGAAAAGGCAGGAGAGTGGTCAGGTACTGTTTTCTCTCAGTTGGCACGCTGCGCACACAATCGCAGTGTTGTACAGCTTGTTTCATCACCTTTGCGAAGTTGCCACTCTCTCCGGCTCCCGGAGACGAAGAAGCTGCTTCTTCGCGCAAAGACGATTCTGCCGCTCACAGTGCTCTGCGGTGTGCGCCTTCTGCCGAAAGACGCCCGGGAGCGGTGCTTAGCTCTGCAGAGCACCGTACCTTCGTCTTTAGCCTCTCTTTTCGTCTACATCTTAGCAAAAAGCTTTTCCACTCTGTCTGGCAAGGAGAAACTGTGCCAGCACAGAAAACATCTCCCATCGTCTTCTAGAGGCTGCACGGAGGTCTGCCGAGTGTTTTGAAAGAAGAGAAAGAAAGTTGTCCAAAACAGCTTGCAATCGAATGTTCATGTGAATAGAAAAGGCAGGAGAGTGGTCAGGTACTGTTTACTCTCACTTGGCAAGCTGCGCACACAATCGCAGTGTTGTACAGCTTGTTTCATCACCTTTGCGAAGTTGCCGCTCTCTCCGGCTCCCGGAGACGAAGAAGCTGCTTCTTCGCGCAAAGACGATTCTGCCGCTCACAGTGCTCTGCGGTGTGCGCCTTCTGCCGAAAGAGGTCCGGGTGCGGTGCTTAGCTCTGCAGAGCACCGTACCTTCGTCTTTAGCCTCTCTTCTCGTCTACATCTTAGCAAAAAGCTTTTCCACTCTGTCTGGCAAGGAGAAACTGTGCCAGCACAGAAAACATCTCCCATCGTGTTCTAGAGGCTGCACGCAGGTCTGCCGAGTGTTTTGCAAGAAGAGAAAGAAAGTTGTCCAAAACAGCTTGCAATCGAATGTTCATGTGAATAGAAAAGGCAGGAGAGTGGTCAGGTACTGTTTTCTCTCAGTTGGCAAGCTGCGCACACAATCGCAGTCTTGTACAGCTTGTTTCATCACCTTTGCGAAGTTGCCGCTCTCTCCGGCTCCCGGAGACGAAGAAGCTGCTTCTTCGCGCAAAGACGATTCTGCCGCTCACAGTGCTCTGCGGTGTGCGCCTTCTGCCGAAAGAGGTCCGGGTGCGGTGCTTAGCTCTGCAGAGCACCGTACCTTCGTCTTTAGCCTCTCTTCTCGTCTACATCTTAGCAAAAAGCTTTTCCACTCTGTCTGGCAAGGAGAAACTGTGCCAGCACAGAAAACATCTCCCATCGTGTTCTAGAGGCTGCACGGAGGTCTGCCGAGTGTTTTGCAAGAAGAGAAAGAAAGTTGTCCAAAACAGCTTGCAATCGAATGTTCATGTGAATAGAAAAGGCAGGAGAGTGGTCAGGTACTGTTTACTCTCACTTGGCAAGCTGCGCACACAATCGCAGTCTTGTACAGCTTGTTTCATCACCTTTGCGAAGTTGCCGCTCTCTCCGGCTCCCGGAGACGAAGAAGCTGCTTCTTCGCGCAAAGACGATTCTGCCGCTCACAGTGCTCTGCGGTGTGCGCCTTCTGCCGAAAGAGGTCCGGGTGCGGTGCTTAGCTCTGCAGAGCACCGTACCTTCGTCTTTAGCCTCTCTTCTCGTCTACATCTTAGCAAAAAGCTTTTCCACTCTGTCTGGCAAGGAGAAACTGTGCCAGCACAGAAAACATCTCCCATCGTGTTCTAGAGGCTGCACGCAGGTCTTCCGAGTGTTTTGCAAGAAGAGAAAGAAAGTTGTCCAAAACAGCTTGCAATCGAATGTTCATGTGAATAGAAAAGGCAGGAGAGTGGTCAGGTACTGTTTACTCTCACTTGGCAAGCTGCGGACACAATCGCAGTCTTGTACAGCTTGTTTCATCACCTTTGCGAAGTTGGCGTTCTATCCGGCTCCCGGAGACGAAGAAGCTGCTTCTTCTCGCAAAGACGATTCTGCCGCTCACAGTGCTCTGCGGTGTGCGCCTTCTGCCGAAAGAAGCCCGGGAGCGGTGCTTAGCTCTGCAGAGCACCGTACCTTCGTCTTTAGCCTCTCTTCTCGTCTACATCTTAGCAAAAAGCTTTTCCACTCTGTCTGGCGAGGAGAAACTGTGCCAGCACAAAAAACATCTCCCATCGTGTTCTAGAGGCTGCACGGAGGTCTGCCGAGTGTTTTTCAAGAAGAGAAAGAAAGTTGTCCAAAACAGCTTGCAATCGAATGTTCATGTGAATAGAAAAGGCAGGAGAGTGGTCAGGTACTGTTTTCTCTCACTTGGCACGCTGCGCACACAATCGCAGTGTTGTACAGCTTGTTTCATCACCTTTGCGAAGTTGCCGCTCTCTCCGGCTCCCGGAGACGAAGAAGCTGCTTCTTCGCGCAAAGACGATTCTGCCGCTCACAGTGCTCTGCGGTGTGCGCCTTCTGCCGAAAGAGGTCCGGGAGCTGTGCTTAGCTCTGCAGAGCACCGTACCTTCGTCTTTAGCCTCTCTTCTCGTCTACATCTTAGCAAAAAGCTTTTCCACTCTGTCTGGCAAGGAGAAACTGTGCCAGCACAAAAAACATCTCCCATCGTGTTCTAGAGGCTGCACGCAGGTCTGCCGAGTTTTTTCAAGAAGAGAAAGAAAGTTGTCCAAAACAGCTTGCAATCGAATGTTCATGTGAATAGAAAAGGCAGGAGAGTGGTCAGGTACTGTTTTCTCTCAGTTGGCAAGCTGCACACACAATCGCAGTGTTGTACAGCTTGTTTCATCACCTTTGCGAAGTTGCCGCTCTCTCCGGCTCCCGGAGACGAAGAAGCTGCTTCTTCGCGCAAAGACGATTCTGCCGCTCACAGTGCTCTGCGGTGTGCGCCTTCTGCCGAAAGACGCCCGGGAGCGGTGCTTAGCTCTGCAGAGCACCGTACCTTCGTCTTTAGCCTCTCTTCTCGTCTACATCTTAGCAAAAAGCTTTTCCACTCTGTCTGGCAAGGAGAAACTGTGCCAGCACAGAAAACATCTCCCATCGTCTTCTAGAGGCTCCACGGAGGCCTGCCGAGTATTTTGCAAGAAGAGAAAGAAAGTTGTCCAAAACAGCTTGCAATCGAATGTTCATGTGAATAGAAAAGGCAGGAGAGTGGTCAGGTACTGTTTTCTCTCAGTTGGCAAGCTGCGCACACAATCGCAGTGTTGTACAGCTTGTTTCATCACCTTTGCGAAGTTGCCGCTCTCTCCGGCTCCCGGAGACGAAGAAGCTGCTTCTTCGCGCAAAGACGATTCTGCCGCTCACAGTGCTCTGCTGTGTGCGCCTTCTGCCGAAAGAGGCCCGGGAGCGGTGCTTAGCTCTGCAGAGCACCGTACCTTCGTCTTTAGCCTCTCTTCTCGTCTACATCTTAGCAAAAAGCTTTTCCACTGTGTCTGGCAAGGAGAAACTGTGCCAGCACAAAAAACATCTCCCATCGTATTCTAGAGGCTGCACGCAGGTCTGCCGAGTGTTTTGCAAGAAGAGAATGAAAGTTGTCCAAAACAGCTTGCAATCGAATGTTCATGTGAATAGAAAAGGCAGGAGAGTGGTCAGGTACTGTTTTCTCTCAGTTGGCAAGCGGCGCACACAATCGCAGTGTTGTACAGCTTGTTTCATCACCTTTGCGAAGTTGCCGCTCTCTCCGGCTCCCGGAGACGAAGAAGCTGCTTCTTCGCGCAAAGACGATTCTGCCGCTCACTGTGCTCTGCTGTGTGCGCCTTCTGCCGAAAGAGGCCCGGGTGCGGTGCTTAGCTCTGCAGAGCACCGTACCTTCGTCTTTAGCCTCTCTTCTCGTCTACATCTTAGCAAAAAGCTTTTCCACTCTGTCTGGCAAGGAGAAACTGTGCCAGCACAGAAAACATCTCCCATCGTGTTCTAGACGCTGCACGCAGGTCTGCCGAGTATTTTGCAAGAAGAGAAAGAAAGTTGTCCAAAACAGCTTGCAATCGAATGTTCATGTGAATAGAAAAGGCAGGAGAGTGGTCAGGTACTGTTTTCTCTCAGTTGGCAAGCTGCGCACACAATCGCAGTCTTGTACAGCTTGTTTCATCACCTTTGCCAAGTTGCCGCTCTCTCCGGCTCCCGGAGACGAAGAAGCTGCTTCTTCGCGCAAAGACGATTCTGCCGCTCACAGTGCTCTGCGGTGTGCGCCTTCTGCCGAAAGAGGTCCGGGTGCGGTGCTTAGCTCTGCAGAGCACCGTACCTTCGTCTTTAGCCTCTCTTCTCGTCTACATCTTAGCAAAAAGCTTTTCCACTCTGTCTGGCAAGGAGAAACTGTGCCAGCACAAAAAACATCTCCCATCCTGTTCTAGAGGCTGCACGGAGGTCTGCCGAGTGTTTTGCAAGAAGAGAAAGAAAGTTGTCCAAAACAGCTTGCAATCGAATGTTCAAGTGAATAGAAAAGGCAGGAGAGTGGTCAGGTACTGTTTTCTCTCACTTGGCAAGCTGCGCACACAATCGCAGTGTTGTACAGCTTGTTTCATCACCTTTGCGAAGCTGTCGCTCTCTCCGGCTCCCGGAGACGAAGAAGCTGCTTCTTCGCGCAAAGACGATTCTGCCGCTCACAGTGATCTGCTGTGTGCGCCTTCTGCCGAAAGAGGCCCGGGAGCGGTGCTTAGCTCTGCAGAGCACCGTACCTTCGTCTTTAGCCTCTCTTCTCGTCTACATCTTAGCAAAAAGCTTTTCCACTCTGTCTGGCAAGGAGAAACTGTGCCAGCACAAAAAACATCTCCCATCGTGTTCTAGAGGCTGCACGGAGGTCGGCCGAGTGTTTTGCAAGAAGAGAAAGAAAGTGGTCCAAAACAGCTTGCAATCGAATGTTCATGTGAATAGAAAAGGCAGGAGAGTGGTCAGGTACTGTTTTCTCTCAGTTGGCACGCTGCGCACACAATCGCAGTGTTGTACAGCTTGTTTCATCACCTTTGCGAAGTTGCCACTCTCTCTTGCTCCCGGAGACGAAGAAGCTGCTTCTTCGCGCAAAGACGATTCTGCCGCTCACAGTGCTCTGCGGTGTGCGCCTTCTGCCGAAAGAGCCCCGGGAGCTGTGCTTAGCTCTGAGAAGCACCATACGTGCTTCTTTAGCCTCTCTTCTCGTCTACATCTTAGCAAAAAGCTTTTCCACTCTGTCTGGCAAGGAGAAACTGTGCCAGCACAGAAAACATCTCCCATCGTGTTCTAGAGGCTGCACGGAGGTCTGCCGAGTGTTTTGCAAGAAGAGAAAGAAAGTTGTCCAAAATAGCTTGCAATCGAATGTTCATGTGAATAGAAAAGGCAGGAGAGTTGTCAGGTACTGTCTTCTGTCAGTTGGCAAGCTGCGCACACAATCGCAGTGTTGTACAGCTTGTTTCATCACCTTTGCCAAGTTGCCGCTCTCTCCGGCTCCCGGAGACGAAGAAGCTGCTTCTTCGCGCAAAGACGATTCTGCCGCTCACAGTGCTCTGCTCTGTGCGCCTTCTGCCGAAAGACGCCCGGGAGCGGTGCTTAGCTCTGCAGAGCACCGTACCTTCGTCTTTAGCCTCTCTTCTCGTCTACATCTTAGCAAAAAGCTTTTCCACTCTGTCTGGCAAGGAGAAACTGTGCCAGCACAGAAAACATCTCCCATCGTGTTCTAGAGGCTGCACGGAGGTCTGCCGAGTGTTTTGCAAGAAGAGAAAGAAAGTTGTCCAAAACAGCTTGCAATCGAATGTTCATGTGAATAGAAAAGGCAGGAGAGTGGTCAGGTACTGTTTTCTCTCACTTGGCAAGCTGCGCACACAATCGCAGTGTTGTACAGCTTGTTTCATCACCTTTGCGGAGTAGCCGCTCTCTCCGGCTCCCGGAGACGAAGAAGCTGCTTCTTCGCGCAAAGACGATTCTGCCGCTCACAGTGCTCTGCGGTGTGCGCCTTCTGCCGAAAGACGCCCGGGAGCGGTGCTTAGCTCTGCAGAGCACCGTACCTTCGTCTTTAGCCTCTCTTCTCGTCTACATCTTAGCAAAAAGCTTTTCCACTCTGTCTGGCAAGGAGAAACTCTGCCAGCACAGAAAACATCTCCCATCGTGTTCTAGACGCTGCACGGAGGTCTGCCGAGTGTTTTGCAAGAAGAGAAAGAAAGTTGTCCAAAACAGCTTGCAATCGAATGTTCATGTGAATAGAAAAGGCAGGAGAGTGGTCAGGTACTGTTTTCTCTCAGTTGGCACGCTGCGCACACAATCGCAGTGTTGTACAGCTTGTTTCATCACCTTTGCGAAGTTGCCACTCTCTCCGGCTCCCGGAGACGAAGAAGCTGCTTCTTCGCGCAAAGACGATTCTGCCGCTCACAGTGCTCTGCGGTGTGCGCCTTCTGCCGAAAGAGCCCCGGGAGCTGTGCTTAGCTCTGAGAAGCACCCTACGTGCTTCTTTAGCCTCTCTTCTCGTCTACATCTTAGCAAAAAGCTTTTCCACTCTGTCTGGCAAGGAGAAACTGTGCCAGCACAAAAAACATCTCCCATCGTGTTCTAGAGGCTGCACGCAGGTCTTCCGAGTGTTTTGCAAGAAGAGAAAGAAAGTTGTCCAAAACAGCTTGCAATCGAATGTTCATGTGAATAGAAAAGGCAGGAGAGTGGTCAGGTACTGTTTTCTCTCAGTTGGCAAGCTGCGCACACAATCGCAGTGTTGTACAGCTTGTTTCATCACCTTTGCCAAGTTGCCGCTCTCTCCGGCTCCTGGAGACGAAGAAGCTGCTTCTTCGCGCAAAGACGATTCTGCCGCTCACAGTGCTCTGCGGTGTGCGCCTTCTGCCGAAAGACGCCCAGGAGCATTGCTTAGCTCTGCAGAGCACCGTACCTTCGTCTTTAGCCTCTCTTCTCGTCTACATCTTAGCAAAAAGCTTTTCCACTCTGTCTGGCAAGGAGAAACTGTGCCAGCACAGAAAACATCTCCCATCGTCTTCTAGAGGCTCCACGGAGGTCTGCCGAGTGTTTTGCAAGAAGAGAAAGAAAGTTGTCCAAAACAGCTTGCAATCGAATGTTCATGTGAATAGAAAAGGCAGGAGAGTGGTCAGGTACTGTTTTCTCTCAGTTGGCACGCTGCGCACACAATCGCAGTGTTGTACAGCTTGTTTCATCACCTTTGCGAAGTTGCCACTCTCTCCGGCTCCCGGAGACGAAGAAGCTGCTTCTTCGCGCAAAGACGATTCTGCCGCTCACAGTGCTCTGCGGTGTGCGCCTTCTGCCGAAAGACGCCCGGGAGCGGTGCTTAGCTCTGCAGAGCACCGTACCTTCGTCTTTAGCCTCTCTTCTCGTCTACATCTTAGCAAAAAGCTTTTCCACTCTGTCTGGCAAGGAGAAACTGTGCCAGCACAAAAAACATCTCCTATCCTGTTCTAGAGGCTGCACGGAAGTCTGCCGAGTGTTTTGCAAGAAGAGAAAGAAAGTTGTCCAAAACAGCTTGCAATCGAATGTTCATGTGAATAGAAAAGGCAGGAGAGTGGTCAGGTACTGTTTTCTCTCAAGTGGCGAGCTGCACACACAATCGCAGTGTTGTACAGCTTGTTTCATCACCTTTGCGAAGTTGCCGCTCTCTCCGGCTCCCGGAGACGAAGAAGCTGCTTCTTCTCGCAAAGACGATTCTGCCGCTCACAGTGCTCTGCGGTGTGCGCCTTCTGCCGAAAGACGCCCGGGAGCGGTGCTTAGCTCTGCAGAGCACCGTACCTTCGTCTTTAGCCTCTCTTTTCGTCTACATCTTAGCAAAAAGCTTTTCCACTTTTTCTGGCAAGGAGAAACTGTGCCAGCACAGAAAACATCTCCCATCGTCTTCTAGAGGCTGCACGGAGGTCTGCCGAGTGTTTTGCAAGAAGAGAAAGAAAGTTGTCCAAAACAGCTTGCAATCGAATGTTCATGTGAATAGAAAAGGCAGGAGAGTGGTCAGGTACTGTTTACTCTCACTTGGCAAGCTGCGCACACAATAGCAGTCTTGTACAGCTTGTTTCATCACCTTTGCGAAGTTGCCGCTCTCTCCGGCTCCCGGAGACGAAGAAGCTGCTTCTTCGCGCAAAGACGATTCTGCCGCTCACAGTGCTCTGCGGTGTGCGCCTTCTGCCGAAAGAGGTCCGGGTGCGGTGCTTAGCTCTGCAGAGCACCGTACCTTCGTCTTTAGCCTCTCTTCTCGTCTACATCTTAGCAAAAAGCTTTTCCACTCTGTCTGGCAAGGAGAAACTGTGCCAGCACAGAAAACATCTCCCATCGTGTTCTAGAGGCTGCACGCAGGTCTGCCGAGTGTTTTGCAAGAAGAGAAAGAAAGTTGTCCAAAACAGCTTGCAATCGAATGTTCATGTGAATAGAAAAGGCAGGAGAGTGGTCAGGTACTGTTTACTCTCACTTGGCAAGCTGCGCACACAATCGCAGTCTTGTACAGCTTGTTTCATCACCTTTGCGAAGTTGCCGCTCTCTCCGGCTCCCGGAGACGAAGAAGCTGCTTCTTCGCGCAAAGACGATTCTGCCGCTCACAGTGCTCTGCGGTGTGCGCCTTCTGCCGAAAGAGGTCCGGGTGCGGTGCTTAGCTCTGCAGAGCACCGTACCTTCGTCTTTAGCCTCTCTTCTCGTCTACATCTTAGCAAAAAGCTTTTCCACTCTGTCTGGCAAGGAGAAACTCTGCCAGCACAGAAAACATCTCCCATCGTGTTCTAGAGGCTGCACGGAGGTCTGCCGAGTGTTTTGCAAGAAGAGAAAGAAAGTTGTCCAAAACAGCTTGCAATCGAATGTTCATGTGAATAGAAAAGGCAGGAGAGTGGTCAGGTACTGTTTACTCTCACTTGGCAAGCTGCGCACACAATCGCAGTCTTGTACAGCTTGTTTCATCACCTTTGCGAAGTTGCCGCTCTCTCCGGCTCCCGGAGACGAAGAAGCTGCTTCTTCGCGCAAAGACGATTCTGCCGCTCACAGTGCTCTGCGGTGTGCGCCTTCTGCCGAAAGAGGTCCGGGTGCGGTGCTTAGCTCTGCAGAGCACCGTACCTTCGTCTTTAGCCTCTCTTCTCGTCTACATCTTAGCAAAAAGCTTTTCCACTCTGTCTGGCAAGGAGAAACTGTGCCAGCACAGAAAACATCTCCCATCGTGTTCTAGAGGCTGCACGCAGGTCTTCCGAGTGTTTTGCAAGAAGAGAAAGAAAGTTGTCCAAAACAGCTTGCAATCGAATGTTCATGTGAATAGAAAAGGCAGGAGAGTGGTCAGGTACTGTTTACTCTCACTTGGCAAGCTGCGCACACAATCGCAGTCTTGTACAGCTTGTTTCATCACCTTTGCGAAGTTGGCGTTCTATCCGGCTCCCGGAGACGAAGAAGCTGCTTCTTCGCGCAAAGACGATTCTGCCGCTCACAGTGCTCTGCGGTGTGCGCCTTCTGCCGAAAGAAGCCCGGGAGCGGTGCTTAGCTCTGCAGAGAACCGTACCTTCGTCTTTAGCCTCTCTTCTCGTCTACATCTTAGCAAAAAGCTTTTCCACTTTGTCTGGCAAGGAGAAACTGTGCCAGCACAGAAAACATCTCCCATCGTCTTCTAGAGGCTCCACGGAGGTCTGCCGAGTGTTTTGCAAGAAGAGAAAGTAAGATGCCCAAAACAGCTTGCAATCGAATGTTCATGTGAATAGAAAAGGCAGGAGAGTGGTCAGGTACTGTTTTCTCTCAGTTGGCAAGCGGCGCACACAATCGCAGTGTTGTACAGCTTGTTTCATCACCTTTGCGAAGTTGCCGCTCTCTCCGGCTCCCGGAGACGAAGAAGGTGCTTCTTCGCGCAAAGACGATTCTGCCGCTCACAGTGCTCTGCTGTGTGCGCCTTCTGCCGAAAGAGGCCCGGGTGCGGTGCTTAGCTCTGCAGAGCACCGTACCTTCGTCTTTAGCCTCTCTTCTCGTCTACATCTTAGCAAAAAGCTTTTCCACTCTGTCTGGCAAGGAGAAACTGTGCCAGCACAAAAAACATCTCCCATCGTGTTCTAGAGGCTGCACGGAGGTCTGCCGAGTGTTTTGCAAGAAGAGAAAGAAAGTTGTCCAAAACAGCTTGCAATCGAATGTTCATGTGAATAGAAAAGGCAGGAGAGTGGTCAGGTACTGTTTTCTCTCAGTTGGCAAGCTGCGCACACAATCGCAGTCTTGTACAGCTTGTTTCATCACCTTTGCCAAGTTGCCGCTCTCTCCGGCTCCCGGAGACGAAGAAGCTGCTTCTTCGCGCAAAGACGATTCTGCCGCTCACAGTGCTCTGCGGTGTGCGCCTTCTGCCGAAAGAGGTCCGGGTGCGGTGCTTAGCTCTGCAGAGCACCGTACCTTCGTCTTTAGCCTCTCTTCTCGTCTACATCTTAGCAAAAAGCTTTTCCACTCTGTCTGGCAAGGAGAAACTGTGCCAGCACAAAAAACATCTCCCATCGTGTTCTAGAGGCTGCACGGAGGTCGGCCGAGTGTTTTGCAAGAAGAGAAAGAAAGTGGTCCAAAACAGCTTGCAATCGAATGTTCATGTGAATAGAAAAGGCAGGAGAGTGGTCAGGTACTGTTTTCTCTCAGTTGGCACGCTGCGCACACAATCGCAGTGTTGTACAGCTTGTTTCATCACCTTTGCGAAGTTGCCACTCTCTCTGGCTCCCGGAGACGAAGAAGCTGCTTCTTCGCGCAAAGACGATTCTGCCGCTCACAGTGCTCTGCGGTGTGCGCCTTCTGCCGAAAGAGCCCCGGGAGCTGTGCTTAGCTCTGAGAAGCACCATACGTGCTTCTTTAGCCTCTCTTCTCGTCTACATCTTAGCAAAAAGCTTTTCCACTCTGTCTGGCAAGGAGAAACTGTGCCAGCACAGAAAACATCTCCCATCGTGTTCTAGAGGCTGCACGGAGGTCTGCCGAGTGTTTTGCAAGAAGAGAAAGAAAGTTGTCCAAAATAGCTTGCAATCGAATGTTCATGTGAATAGAAAAGGCAGGAGAGTGGTCAGGTACTGTCTTCTGTCAGTTGGCAAGCTGCGCACACAATCGCAGTGCTGTACAGCTTGTTTCATCACCTTTGCCAAGTTGCCGCTCTCTCCGGCTCCCGGAGACGAAGAAGCTGCTTCTTCGCGCAAAGACGATTCTGCCGCTCACAGTGCTCTGCGGTGTGCGCCTTCTGCCGAAAGACGCCCGGGAGCGGTGCTTAGCTCTGCAGAGCACCGTACCTTCGTCTTTAGCCTCTCTTCTCGTCTACATCTTAGCAAAAAGCTTTTCCACTCTGTCTGGCAAGGAGAAACTGTGCCAGCACAGAAAACATCTCCCATCGTGTTCTAGAGGCTGCACGCAGGTCTGCCGAGTGTTTTGCAAGAAGAGAAAGAAAGTTGTCCAAAACAGCTTGCAATCGAATGTTCATGTGAATAGAAAAGGCAGGAGAGTGGTCAGGTACTGTTTTCTCTCAGTTGGCACGCTGCGCACACAATCGCAGTGTTGTACAGCTTGTTTCATCACCTTTGCGAAGTTGCCACTCTCTCCGGCTCCCGGAGACGAAGAAGCTGCTTCTTCGCGCAAAGACGATTCTGCCGCTCACAGTGCTCTGCGGTGTGCGCCTTCTGCCGAAAGAGCCCCGGGAGCTGTGCTTAGCTCTGCAGAGCACCGTACCTTCGTCTTTAGCCTCTCTTCTCGTCTACATCTTAGCAAAAAGCTTTTCCACTCTGTCTGGCAAGGAGAAACTGTGCCAGCACAAAAAATATCTCCCATCGTGTTCTAGAGGCTGCACGCAGGTCTGCCGAGTGTTTTGCAAGAAGAGAAAGAAAGTTGTCCAAAATAGCTTGCAATCGAATGTTCATGTGAATAGAAAAGGCAGGAGAGTGGTCAGGTACTGTTTTCTCTCAAGTGGCGAGCTGCACACACAATCGCAGTGTTGTACAGCTTGTTTCATCACCTTTGCCAAGTTGCCGCTCTCTCCGGCTCCCGGAGACGAAGAAGCTGCTTCTTCGCGCAAAGACGATTCTGCCGCTCACAGTGCTCTGCGGTGTGCGCCTTCTGCCGAAAGACGCCCGGGAGCCGTGCTTAGCTCTGCAGAGCACCGTACCTTCGTCTTTAGCCTCTCTTCTCGTCTACATCTTAGCAAAAAGCTTTTCCACTCTGTCTGGCAAGGAGAAACTGTGCCAGCACAGAAAACATCTCCCATCGTCTTCTAGAGGCTGCACGGAGGTCTGCCGAGTGTTTTGCAAGAAGAGAAAGAAAGTTGTCCAAAACAGCTTGCAATCGAATGTTCATGTGAATAGAAAAGGCAGGAGAGTGGTCAGGTACTCTTTTCTCTCAGTTGGCAAGCTGCGCACACAATCGCAGTGTTGTACAGCTTGTTTCATCACCTTTGCGGAGTTGCCGCTCTCTCCGGCTCCCGGAGACGAAGAAGCTGCTTCTTCTCGCAAAGACGATTCTGCCGCTCACAGTGCTCTGCGGTGTGCGCCTTCTGCCGAAAGACGCCCGGGAGCGGTGCTTAGCTCTGCAGAGCACCGTACCTTCGTCTTTAGCCTCTCTTCTCGTCTACATCTTAGCAAAAAGCTTTTCCACTCTCTCTGGCAAGGAGAAACTCTGCCAGCACAGAAAACATCTCCCATCGTGTTCTAGACGCTGCACGGAGGTCTGCCGAGTGTTTTGCAAGAAGAGAAAGAAAGTTGTCCAAAACAGCTTGCAATCGAATGTTCATGTGAATAGAAAAGGCAGGAGAGTGGTCAGGTACTGTTTTCTCTCAGTTGGCACGCTGCGCACACAATCGCAGTGTTGTACAGCTTGTTTCATCACCTTTGCGAAGTTGCCACTCTCTCCGGCTCCCGGAGACGAAGAAGCTGCTTCTTCGCGCAAAGACGATTCTGCCGCTCACAGTGCTCTGCGGTGTGCGCCTTCTGCCGAAAGAGCCCCGGGAGCTGTGCTTAGCTCTGAGAAGCACCCTACGTGCTTCTTTAGCCTCTCTTCTCGTCTACATCTTAGCAAAAAGCTTTTCCACTCTGTCTGGCAAGGAGAAACTGTGCCAGCACAAAAAACATCTCCCATCGTGTTCTAGAGGCTGCACGCAGGTCTTCCGAGTGTTTTGCAAGAAGAGAAAGAAAGTTGTCCAAAACAGCTTGCAATCGAATGTTCATGTGAATAGAAAAGGCAGGAGAGTGGTCAGGTACTGTTTTCTCTCAGTTGGCAAGCTGCGCACACAATCGCAGTGTTGTACAGCTTGTTTCATCACCTTTGCCAAGTTGCCGCTCTCTCCGGCTCCTGGAGACGAAGAAGCTGCTTCTTCGCGCAAAGACGATTCTGCCGCTCACAGTGCTCTGCGGTGTGCGCATTCTGCCGAAAGACGCCCGGGAGCGGTGCTTAGCTCTGCAGAGCACCGTACCTTCGTCTTTAGCCTCTCTTCTCGTCTACATCTTAGCAAAAAGCTTTTCCACTCTGTCTGGCAAGGAGAAACTGTGCCAGCACAGAAAACATCTCCCATCGTCTTCTAGAGGCTCCACGGAGGTCTGCCGAGTGTTTTGCAAGAAGAGAAAGAAAGTTGTCCAAAACAGCTTGCAATCGAATGTTCATGTGAATAGAAAAGGCAGGAGAGTGGTCAAGTACTGTTTTCTCTCAGTTGGCACGCTGCGCACACAATCGCAGTGTTGTACAGCTTGTTTCATCACCTTTGCGAAGTTGCCGCTCTCTCCGGCTCCCGGAGACGAAGAAGCTGCTTCTTCGCGCAAAGACGATTCTGCCGCTCACAGTGCTCTGCGGTGTGCGCCTTCTGCCGAAAGACGCCCGGGAGCGGTGCTTAGCTCTGCAGAGCACCGTACCTTCGTCTTTAGCCTCTCTTCTCGTCTACATCTTAGCAAAAAGCTTTTCCACTCTGTCTGGCAAGGAGAAACTGTGCCAGCACAAAAAACATCTCCTATCCTGTTCTAGAGGCTGCACGGAAGTCTGCCGAGTGTTTTGCAAGAAGAGAAAGAAAGTTGTCCAAAACAGCTTGCAATCGAATGTTCATGTGAATAGAAAAGGCAGGAGAGTGGTCAGGTACTGTTTTCTCTCAAGTGGCGAGCTGCACACACAATCGCAGTGTTGTACAGCTTGTTTCATCACCTTTGCGAAGTTGCCGCTCTCTCCGGCTCCCGGAGACGAAGAAGCTGCTTCTTCTCGCAAAGACGATTCTGCCGCTCACAGTGCTCTGCGGTGTGCGCCTTCTGCCGAAAGACGCCCGGGAGCGGTGCTTAGCTCTGCAGAGCACCGTACCTTCGTCTTTAGCCTCTCTTTTCGTCTACATCTTAGCAAAAAGCTTTTCCACTCTGTCTGGCAAGGAGAAACTGTGCCAGCACAGAAAACATCTCCCATCGTCTTCTAGAGGCTGCACGGAGGTCTGCCGAGTGTTTTGCAAGAAGAGAAAGAAAGTTGTCCAAAACAGCTTGCAATCGAATGTTCATGTGAATAGAAAAGGCAGGAGAGTGGTCAGGTACTGTTTACTCTCACTTGGCAAGCTGCGCACACAATCGCAGTCTTGTACAGCTTGTTTCATCACCTTTGCGAAGTTGCCGCTCTCTCCGGCTCCCGGAGACGAAGAAGCTGCTTCTTCGCGCAAAGACGATTCTGCCGCTCACAGTGCTCTGCGGTGTGCGCCTTCTGCCGAAAGAGGTCCGGGTGCGGTGCTTAGCTCTGCAGAGCACCGTACCTTCGTCTTTAGCCTCTCTTCTCGTCTACATCTTAGCAAAAAGCTTTTCCACTCTGTCTGGCAAGGAGAAACTGTGCCAGCACAGAAAACATCTCCCATCGTGTTCTAGAGGCTGCACGCAGGTCTGCCGAGTGTTTTGCAAGAAGAGAAAGAAAGTTGTCCAAAACAGCTTGCAATCGAATGTTCATGTGAATAGAAAAGGCAGGAGAGTGGTCAGGTACTGTTTTCTCTCAGTTGGCAAGCTGCGCACACAATCGCAGTCTTGTACAGCTTGTTTCATCACCTTTGCGAAGTTGCCGCTCTCTCCGGCTCCCGGAGACGAAGAAGCTGCTTCTTCGCGCAAAGACGATTCTGCCGCTCACAGTGCTCTGCGGTGTGCGCCTTCTGCCGAAAGAGGTCCGGGTGCGGTGCTTAGCTCTGCAGAGCACCGTACCTTCGTCTTTAGCCTCTCTTCTCGTCTACATCTTAGCAAAAAGCTTTTCCACTCTGTCTGGCAAGGAGAAACTGTGCCAGCACAGAAAACATCTCCCATCGTGTTCTAGAGGCTGCACGGAGGTCTGCCGAGTGTTTTGCAAGAAGAGAAAGAAAGTTGTCCAAAACAGCTTGCAATCGAATGTTCATGTGAATAGAAAAGGCAGGAGAGTGGTCAGGTACTGTTTACTCTCACTTGGCAAGCTGCGCACACAATCGCAGTCTTGTACAGCTTGTTTCATCACCTTTGCGAAGTTGCCGCTCTCTCCGGCTCCCGGAGACGAAGAAGCTGCTTCTTCGCGCAAAGACGATTCTGCCGCTCACAGTGCTCTGCGGTGTGCGCCTTCTGCCGAAAGAGGTCCGGGTGCGGTGCTTAGCTCTGCAGAGCACCGTACCTTCGTCTTTAGCCTCTCTTCTCGTCTACATCTTAGCAAAAAGCTTTTCCACTCTGTCTGGCAAGGAGAAACTGTGCCAGCACAGAAAACATCTCCCATCGTGTTCTAGAGGCTGCACGCAGGTCTTCCGAGTGTTTTGCAAGAAGAGAAAGAAAGTTGTCCAAAACAGCTTGCAATCGAATGTTCATGTGAATAGAAAAGGCAGGAGAGTGGTCAGGTACTGTTTACTCTCACTTGGCAAGCTGCGCACACAATCGCAGTCTTGTACAGCTTGTTTCATCACCTTTGCGAAGTTGGCGTTCAATCCGGCTCCCGGAGACGAAGAAGCTGCTTCTTCGCGCAAAGACGATTCTGCCGCTCACAGTGCTCTGCGGTGTGCGCCTTCTGCCGAAAGAAGCCCGGGAGCGGTGCTTAGCTCTGCAGAGCACCGTACCTTCGTCTTTAGCCTCTCTTCTCGTCTACATCTTAGCAAAAAGCTTTTCCACTCTGTCTGGCGAGGAGAAACTGTGCCAGCACAAAAAACATCTCCCATCGTGTTCTAGAGGCTGCACGGAGGTCTGCCGAGTGTTTTTCAAGAAGAGAAAGAAAGTTGTCCAAAACAGCTTGCAATCGAATGTTCATGTGAATAGAAAAGGCAGGAGAGTGGTCAGGTACTGTTTTCTCTCACTTGGCACGCTGCGCACACAATCGCAGTGTTGTACAGCTTGTTTCATCACCTTTGCGAAGTTGCCGCTCTCTCCGGCTCCCGGAGACAAAGAAGCTGCTTCTTCGCGCAAAGACGATTCTGCCGCTCACAGTGCTCTGCGGTGTGCGCCTTCTGCCGAAAGAGGTCCGGGAGCTGTGCTTAGCTCTGCAGAGCACCGTACCTTCGTCTTTAGCCTCTCTTCTCGTCTACATCTTAGCAAAAAGCTTTTCCACTCTGTCTGGCAAGGAGAAACTGTGCCAGCACAAAAAACATCTCCCATCGTGTTCTAGAGGCTGCACGCAGGTCTGCCGAGTTTTTTCAAGAAGAGAAAGAAAGTTGTCCAAAACAGCTTGCAATCGAATGTTCATGTGAATAGAAAAGGCAGGAGAGTGGTCAGGTACTGTTTTCTCTCAGTTGGCAAGCTGCACACACAATCGCAGTGTTGTACAGCTTGTTTCATCACCTTTGCGAAGTTGCCGCTCTCTCCGGCTCCCGGAGACGAAGAAGCTGCTTCTTCGCGCAAAGACGATTCTGCCGCTCACAGTGCTCTGCGGTGTGCGCCTTCTGCCGAAAGACGCCCGGGAGCGGTGCTTAGCTCTGCAGAGCACCGTACCTTCGTCTTTAGCCTCTCTTCTCGTCTACATCTTAGCAAAAAGCTTTTCCACTCTGTCTGGCAAGGAGAAACTGTGCCAGCACAGAAAACATCTCCCATCGTGTTCTAGAGGCTCCACGGAGGCCTGCCGAGTATTTTGCAAGAAGAGAAAGAAAGTTGTCCAAAACAGCTTGCAATCGAATGTTCATGTGAATAGAAAAGGCAGGAGAGTGGTCAGGTACTGTTTTCTCTCAGTTGGCAAGCTGCGCACACAATCGCAGTGTTGTACAGCTTGTTTCATCACCTTTGCGAAGCTGCCGCTCTCTCCGGCTCCCGGAGACGAAGAAGCTGCTTCTTCGCGCAAAGACGATTCTGCCGCTCACAGTGCTCTGCTGTGTGCGCCTTCTGCCGAAAGAGGCCCGGGAGCGGTGCTTAGCTCTGCAGAGCACCGTACCTTCGTCTTTAGCCTCTCTTCTCGTCTACATCTTAGCAAAAAGCTTTTCCACTGTGTCTGGCAAGGACAAACTGTGCCAGCACAAAAAACATCTCCCATCGTATTCTAGAGGCTGCACGCAGGTCTGCCGAGTGTTTTGCAAGAAGAGAATGAAAGTTGTCCAAAACAGCTTGCAATCGAATGTTCATGTGAATAGAAAAGGCAGGAGAGTGGTCAGGTACTGTTTTCTCTCAGTTGGCAAGCGGCGCACACAATCGCAGTGTTGTACAGCTTGTTTCATCACCTTTGCGAAGTTGCCGCTCTCTCCGGCTCCCGGAGACGAAGAAGCTGCTTCTTCGCGCAAAGACGATTCTGCCGCTCACTGTGCTCTGCTGTGTGCGCCTTCTGCCGAAAGAGGCCCGGGTGCGGTGCTTAGCTCTGCAGAGCACCGTACCTTCGTCTTTAGCCTCTCTTCTCGTCTACATCTTAGCAAAAAGCTTTTCCACTCTGTCTGGCAAGGAGAAACTGTGCCAGCACAGAAAACATCTCCCATCGTGTTCTAGAGGCTGCACGGAGGTCTGCCGAGTGTTTTGCAAGAAGAGAAAGAAAGTTGTCCAAAACAGCTTGCAATCGAATGTTCATGTGAATAGAAAACGCAGGAGAGTGGTCAGGTACTGTTTTCTCTCACTTGGCAAGCTGCGCACACAATCGCAGTGTTGTACAGCTTGTTTCATCACCTTTGCGAAGTTGCCGCTCTCTCCGGCTCCCGGAGACGAAGAAGCTGCTTCTTCTCGCAAAGACGATTCTGCCGCTCACAGTGCTCTGCGGTGTGCGCCTTCTGCCGAAAGAGGCCCGGGTGCGGTGCTTAGCTCTGCAGAGCACCGTACCTTCGTCTTTAGCCTCTCTTCTCGTCTACATCTTAGCAAAAAGCTTTTCCACTCTGTCTGGCAAGGAGAAACTGTGCCAGCACAGAAAACATCTCCCATCGTGTTCTAGACGCTGCACGGAGGTCTGCCGAGTGTTTTGCAAGAAGAGAAAGAAAGTTGTCCAAAACAGCTTGCAATCGAATGTTCATGTGAATAGAAAAGGCAGGAGAGTGGTCAGGTACTGTTTACTCTCACTTGGCAAGCTGCGCACACAATCGCAGTCTTGTACAGCTTGTTTCATCACCTTTGCGAAGTTGCCGCTCTCTCCGGCTCCCGGAGACGAAGAAGCTGCTTCTTCGCGCAAAGACGATTCTGCCGCTCACAGTGCTCTGCGGTGTGCGCCTTCTGCCGAAAGAGGTCCGGGTGCGGTGCTTAGCTCTGCAGAGCACCGTACCTTCGTCTTTAGCCTCTCTTCTCGTCTACATCTTAGCAAAAAGCTTTTCCACTCTGTCTGGCAAGGAGAAACTGTGCCAGCACAGAAAACATCTCCCATCGTGTTCTAGAGGCTGCACGCAGGTCTGCCGAGTGTTTTGCAAGAAGAGAAAGAAAGTTGTCCAAAACAGCTTGCAATCGAATGTTCATGTGAATAGAAAAGGCAGGAGAGTGGTCAGGTACTGTTTTCTCTCAGTTGGCAAGCTGCGCACACAATCGCAGTCTTGTACAGCTTGTTTCATCACCTTTGCGAAGTTGCCGCTCTCTCCGGCTCCCGGAGACGAAGAAGCTGCTTCTTCGCGCAAAGACGATTCTGCCGCTCACAGTGCTCTGCGGTGTGCGCCTTCTGCCGAAAGAGGTCCGGGTGCGGTGCTTAGCTCTGCAGAGCACCGTACCTTCGTCTTTAGCCTCTCTTCTCGTCTACATCTTAGCAAAAAGCTTTTCCACTCTGTCTGGCAAGGAGAAACTGTGCCAGCACAGAAAACATCTCCCATCGTGTTCTAGAGGCTGCACGGAGGTCTGCCGAGTGTTTTGCAAGAAGAGAAAGAAAGTTGTCCAAAACAGCTTGCAATCGAATGTTCATGTGAATAGAAAAGGCAGGAGAGTGGTCAGGTACTGTTTACTCTCACTTGGCAAGCTGCGCACACAATCGCAGTCTTGTACAGCTTGTTTCATCACCTTTGCGAAGTTGCCGCTCTCTCCGGCTCCCGGAGACGAAGAAGCTGCTTCTTCGCGCAAAGACGATTCTGCCGCTCACAGTGCTCTGCGGTGTGCGCCTTCTGCCGAAAGAAGCCCGGGAGCGGTGCTTAGCTCTGCAGAGCACCGTACCTTCGTCTTTAGCCTCTCTTCTCGTCTACATCTTAGCAAAAAGCTTTTCCACTCTGTCTGGCGAGGAGAAACTGTGCCAGCACAAAAAACATCTCCCATCGTGTTCTAGAGGCTGCACGGAGGTCTGCCGAGTGTTTTTCAAGAAGAGAAAGAAAGTTGTCCAAAACAGCTTGCAATCGAATGTTCATGTGAATAGAAAAGGCAGGAGAGTGGTCAGGTACTGTTTTCTCTCACTTGGCACGCTGCGCACACAATCGCAGTGTTGTACAGCTTGTTTCATCACCTTTGCGAAGTTGCCGCTCTCTCCGGCTCCCGGAGACAAAGAAGCTGCTTCTTCGCGCAAAGACGATTCTGCCGCTCACAGTGCTCTGCGGTGTGCGCCTTCTGCCGAAAGAGGTCCGGGAGCTGTGCTTAGCTCTGCAGAGCACCGTACCTTCGTCTTTAGCCTCTCTTCTCGTCTACATCTTAGCAAAAAGCTTTTCCACTCTGTCTGGCAAGGAGAAACTGTGCCAGCACAAAAAACATCTCCCATCGTGTTCTAGAGGCTGCACGCAGGTCTGCCGAGTTTTTTCAAGAAGAGAAAGAAAGTTGTCCAAAACAGCTTGCAATCGAATGTTCATGTGAATAGAAAAGGCAGGAGAGTGGTCAGGTACTGTTTTCTCTCAGTTGGCAAGCTGCACACACAATCGCAGTGTTGTACAGCTTGTTTCATCACCTTTGCGAAGTTGCCGCTCTCTCCGGCTCCCGGAGACGAAGAAGCTGCTTCTTCGCGCAAAGACGATTCTGCCGCTCACAGTGCTCTGCGGTGTGCGCCTTCTGCCGAAAGACGCCCGGGAGCGGTGCTTAGCTCTGCAGAGCACCGTACCTTCGTCTTTAGCCTCTCTTCTCGTCTACATCTTAGCAAAAAGCTTTTCCACTCTGTCTGGCAAGGAGAAACTGTGCCAGCACAGAAAACATCTCCCATCGTGTTCTAGAGGCTCCACGGAGGCCTGCCGAGTATTTTGCAAGAAGAGAAAGAAAGTTGTCCAAAACAGCTTGCAATCGAATGTTCATGTGAATAGAAAAGGCAGGAGAGTGGTCAGGTACTGTTTTCTCTCAGTTGGCAAGCTGCGCACACAATCGCAGTGTTGTACAGCTTGTTTCATCACCTTTGCGAAGCTGCCGCTCTCTCCGGCTCCCGGAGACGAAGAAGCTGCTTCTTCGCGCAAAGACGATTCTGCCGCTCACAGTGCTCTGCTGTGTGCGCCTTCTGCCGAAAGAGGCCCGGGAGCGGTGCTTAGCTCTGCAGAGCACCGTACCTTCGTCTTTAGCCTCTCTTCTCGTCTACATCTTAGCAAAAAGCTTTTCCACTGTGTCTGGCAAGGAGAAACTGTGCCAGCACAAAAAACATCTCCCATCGTATTCTAGAGGCTGCACGCAGGTCTGCCGAGTGTTTTGCAAGAAGAGAATGAAAGTTGTCCAAAACAGCTTGCAATCGAATGTTCATGTGAATAGAAAAGGCAGGAGAGTGGTCAGGTACTGTTTTCTCTCAGTTGGCAAGCGGCGCACACAATCGCAGTGTTGTACAGCTTGTTTCATCACCTTTGCGAAGTTGCCGCTCTCTCCGGCTCCCGGAGACGAAGAAGCTGCTTCTTCGCGCAAAGGCGATTCTGCCGCTCACTGTGCTCTGCTGTGTGCGCCTTCTGCCGAAAGAGGCCCGGGTGCGGTGCTTAGCTCTGCAGAGCACCGTACCTTCGTCTTTAGCCTCTCTTCTCGTCTACATCTTAGCAAAAAGCTTTTCCACTCTGTCTGGCAAGGAGAAACTGTGCCAGCACAGAAAACATCTCCCATCGTGTTCTAGAGGCTGCACGGAGGTCTGCCGAGTGTTTTGCAAGAAGAGAAAGAAAGTTGTCCAAAACAGCTTGCAATCGAATGTTCATGTGAATAGAAAAGGCAGGAGAGTGGTCAGGTACTGTTTTCTCTCACTTGGCAAGCTGCGCACACAATCGCAGTGTTGTACAGCTTGTTTCATCACCTTTGCGAAGTTGCCGCTCTCTCCGGCTCCCGGAGACGAAGAAGCTGCTTCTTCGCGCAAAGACGATTCTGCCGCTCACAGTGCTCTGCGGTGTGCGCCTTCTGCCGAAAGAGGCCCGGGTGCGGTGCTTAGCTCTGCAGAGCACCGTACCTTCGTCTTTAGCCTCTCTTCTCGTCTACATCTTAGCAAAAAGCTTTTCCACTCTGTCTGGCAAGGAGAAACTGTGCCAGCACAGAAAACATCTCCCATCGTGTTCTAGACGCTGCACGCAGGTCTGCCGAGTATTTTGCAAGAAGAGAAAGAAAGTTGTCCAAAACAGCTTGCAATCGAATGTTCATGTGAATAGAAAAGGCAGGAGAGTGGTCAGGTACTGTTTTCTCTCAGTTGGCAAGCTGCGCACACAATCGCAGTCTTGTACAGCTTGTTTCATCACCTTTGCCAAGTTGCCGCTCTCTCCGGCTCCCGGAGACGAAGAAGCTGCTTCTTCGCGCAAAGACGATTCTGCCGCTCACAGTGCTCTGCGGTGTGCGCCTTCTGCCGAAAGAGGTCCGGGTGCGGTGCTTAGCTCTGCAGAGCACCGTACCTTCGTCTTTAGCCTCTCTTCTCGTCTACATCTTAGCAAAAAGCTTTTCCACTCTGTCTGGCAAGGAGAAACTGTGCCAGCACAAAAAACATCTCCCATCCTGTTCTAGAGGCTGCACGGAGGTCTGCCGAGTGTTTTGCAAGAAGAGAAAGAAAGTTGTCCAAAACAGCTTGCAATCGAATGTTCAAGTGAATAGAAAAGGCAGGAGAGTGGTCAGGTACTGTTTTCTCTCACTTGGCAAGCTGCGCACACAATCGCAGTGTTGTACAGCTTGTTTCATCACCTTTGCGAAGCTGTCGCTCTCTCCGGCTCCCGGAGACGAAGAAGCTGCTTCTTCGCGCAAAGACGATTCTGCCGCTCACAGTGATCTGCTGTGTGCGCCTTCTGCCGAAAGAGGCCCGGGAGCGGTGCTTAGCTCTGCAGAGCACCGTACCTTCGTCTTTAGCCTCTCTTCTCGTCTACATCTTAGCAAAAAGCTTTTCCACTCTGTCTGGCAAGGAGAAACTGTGCCAGCACAAAAAACATCTCCCATCGTGTTCTAGAGGCTGCACGGAGGTCGGCCGAGTGTTTTGCAAGAAGAGAAAGAAAGTGGTCCAAAACAGCTTGCAATCGAATGTTCATGTGAATAGAAAAGGCAGGAGAGTGGTCAGGTACTGTTTTCTCTCAGTTGGCACGCTGCGCACACAATCGCAGTGTTGTACAGCTTGTTTCATCACCTTTGCGAAGTTGCCGCTCTCTCCGGCTCCCGGAGACGAAGAAGCTGCTTCTTCGCGCAAAGACGATTCTGCCGCTCACAGTGCTCTGCGGTGTGCGCCTTCTGCCGAAAGAGGTCCGGGTGCGGTGCTTAGCTCTGCAGAGCACCGTACCTTCGTCTTTAGCCTCTCTTCTCGTCTACATCTTAGCAAAAAGCTTTTCCACTCTGTCTGGCAAGGAGAAACTGTGCCAGCACAGAAAACATCTCCCATCGTGTTCTAGAGGCTGCACGCAGGTCTGCCGAGTGTTTTGCAAGAAGAGAAAGAAAGTTGTCCAAAACAGCTTGCAATCGAATGTTCATGTGAATAGAAAAGGCAGGAGAGTGGTCAGGTACTGTTTACTCTCACTTGGCAAGCTGCGCACACAATCGCAGTCTTGTACAGCTTGTTTCATCACCTTTGCGAAGTTGCCGCTCTCTCCGGCTCCCGGAGACGAAGAAGCTGCTTCTTCGCGCAAAGACGATTCTGCCGCTCACAGTGCTCTGCGGTGTGCGCCTTCTGCCGAAAGAGGTCCGGGTGCGGTGCTTAGCTCTGCAGAGCACCGTACCTTCGTCTTTAGCCTCTCTTCTCGTCTACATCTTAGCAAAAAGCTTTTCCACTCTGTCTGGCAAGGAGAAACTGTGCCAGCACAGAAAACATCTCCCATCGTGTTCTAGAGGCTGCACGGAGGTCTGCCGAGTGTTTTGCAAGAAGAGAAAGAAAGTTGTCCAAAACAGCTTGCAATCGAATGTTCATGTGAATAGAAAAGGCAGGAGAGTGGTCAGGTACTGTTTTCTCTCACTTGGCAAGCTGCGCACACAATCGCAGTGTTGTACAGCTTGTTTAATCACCTTTGCGGAGTTGCCGCTCTCTCCGGCTCCCGGAGACGAAGAAGCTGCTTCTTCGCGCAAAGACGATTCTGCCGCTCACAGTGCTCTGCGGTGTGCGCCTTCTGCCGAAAGACGCCCGGGAGCGGTGCTTAGCTCTGCAGAGCACCGTACCTTCGTCTTTAGCCTCTCTTCTCGTCTACATCTTAGCAAAAAGCTTTTCCACTCTGTCTGGCAAGGAGAAACTCTGCCAGCACAGAAAACATCTCCCATCGTGTTCTAGACGCTGCACGGAGGTCTGCCGAGTGTTTTGCAAGAAGAGAAAGAAAGTTGTCCAAAACAGCTTGCAATCGAATGTTCATGTGAATAGAAAAGGCAGGAGAGTGGTCAGGTACTGTTTTCTCTCAGTTGGCACGCTGCGCACACAATCGCAGTGTTGTACAGCTTGTTTCATCACCTTTGCGAAGTTGCCACTCTCTCCGGCTCCCGGAGACGAAGAAGCTGCTTCTTCGCGCAAAGACGATTCTGCCGCTCACAGTGCTCTGCGGTGTGCGCCTTCTGCCGAAAGAGCCCCGGGAGCTGTGCTTAGCTCTGAGAAGCACCCTACGTGCTTCTTTAGCCTCTCTTCTCGTCTACATCTTAGCAAAAAGCTTTTCCACTCTGTCTGGCAAGGAGAAACTGTGCCAGCACAAAAAACATCTCCCATCGTGTTCTAGAGGCTGCACGCAGGTCTTCCGAGTGTTTTGCAAGAAGAGAAAGAAAGTTGTCCAAAACAGCTTGCAATCGAATGTTCATGTGAATAGAAAAGGCAGGAGAGTGGTCAGGTACTGTTTTCTCTCAGTTGGCAAGCTGCGCACACAATCGCAGTGTTGTACAGCTTGTTTCATCACCTTTGCCAAGTTGCCGCTCTCTCCGGCTCCTGGAGACGAAGAAGCTGCTTCTTCGCGCAAAGACGATTCTGCCGCTCACAGTGCTCTGCGGTGTGCGCCTTCTGCTGAAAGACGCCCAGGAGCGGTGCTTAGCTCTGCAGAGCACCGTACCTTCGTCTTTAGCCTCTCTTCTCGTCTACATCTTAGCAAAAAGCTTTTCCACTCTGTCTGGCAAGGAGAAACTGTGCCAGCACAGAAAACATCTCCCATCGTCTTCTAGAGGCTCCACGGAGGTCTGCCGAGTGTTTTGCAAGAAGAGAAAGAAAGTTGTCCAAAACAGCTTGCAATCGAATGTTCATGTGAATAGAAAAGGCAGGAGAGTGGTCAGGTACTGTTTTCTCTCAGTTGGCACGCTGCGCACACAATCGCAGTGTTGTACAGCTTGTTTCATCACCTTTGCGAAGTTGCCACTCTCTCCGGCTCCCGGAGACGAAGAAGCTGCTTCTTCGCGCAAAGACGATTCTGCCGCTCACAGTGCTCTGCGGTGTGCGCCTTCTGCCGAAAGACGCCCGGGAGCGGTGCTTAGCTCTGCAGAGCACCGTACCTTCGTCTTTAGCCTCTCTTCTCGTCTACATCTTAGCAAAAAGCTTTTCCACTCTGTCTGGCAAGGAGAAACTGTGCCAGCACAGAAAACATCTCCTATCCTGTTCTAGAGGCTGCACGGAAGTCTGCCGAGTGTTTTGCAAGAAGAGAAAGAAAGTTGTCCAAAACAGCTTGCAATCGAATGTTCATGTGAATAGAAAAGGCAGGAGAGTGGTCAGGTACTGTTTTCTCTCAAGTGGCGAGCTGCACACACAATCGCAGTGTTGTACAGCTTGTTTCATCACCTTTGCGAAGTTGCCGCTCTCTCCGGCTCCCGGAGACGAAGAAGCTGCTTCTTCTCGCAAAGACGATTCTGCCGCTCACAGTGCTCTGCGGTGTGCGCCTTCTGCCGAAAGACGCCCGGGAGCGGTGCTTAGCTCTGCAGAGCACCGTACCTTCGTCTTTAGCCTCTCTTTTCGTCTACATCTTAGCAAAAAGCTTTTCCACTCTGTCTGGCAAGGAGAAACTGTGCCAGCACAGAAAACATCTCCCATCGTCTTCTAGAGGCTCCACGGAGGTCTGCCGAGTGTTTTGCAAGAAGAGAAAGAAAGTTGTCCAAAACAGCTTGCAATCGAATGTTCATGTGAATAGAAAAGGCAGGAGAGTGGTCAGGTACTGTTTACTCTCACTTGGCAAGCTGCGCACACAATCGCAGTCTTGTACAGCTTGTTTCATCACCTTTGCGAAGTTGCCGCTCTCTCCGGCTCCCGGAGACGAAGAAGCTGCTTCTTCGCGCAAAGACGATTCTGCCGCTCACAGTGCTCTGCGGTGTGCGCCTTCTGCCGAAAGAGGTCCGGGTGCGGTGCTTAGCTCTGCAGAGCACCGTACCTTCGTCTTTAGCCTCTCTTCTCGTCTACATCTTAGCAAAAAGCTTTTCCACTCTGTCTGGCAAGGAGAAACTGTGCCAGCACAGAAAACATCTCCCATCGTGTTCTAGAGGCTGCACGCAGGTCTGCCGAGTGTTTTGCAAGAAGAGAAAGAAAGTTGTCCAAAACAGCTTGCAATCGAATGTTCATGTGAATAGAAAAGGCAGGAGAGTGGTCAGGTACTGTTTACTCTTGGCACGCTGCGCACACAATCGCAGTGTTGTACAGCTTGTTTCATCACCTTTGCGAAGTTGCCACTCTCTCCGGCTCCCGGAGACGAAGAAGCTGCTTCTTCGCGCAAAGACGATTCTGCCGCTCACAGTGCTCTGCGGTGTGCGCCTTCTGCCGAAAGAGCCCCGGGAGCTGTGCTTAGCTCTGAGAAGCACCCTACGTGCTTCTTTAGCCTCTCTTCTCGTCTACATCTTAGCAAAAAGCTTTTCCACTCTGTCTGGCAAGGAGAAACTGTGCCAGCACAGAAAACATCTCCCATCGTGTTCTAGAGGCTGCACGGAGGTCTGCCGAGTGTTTTGCAAGAAGAGAAAGAAAGTTGTCCAAAACAGCTTGCAATCGAATGTTCATGTGAATAGAAAAGGCAGGAGAGTGGTCAGGTACTGTTTACTCTCACATGGCAAGCTGCGCACACAATCGCAGTGTCGTACAGCTTGTTTCATCACCTTTGCCAAGTTGCCGCTCTCTCCGGCTCCCGGAGACGAAGAAGCTGCTTCTTCGCGCAAAGACGATTCTGCCGCTCACAGTGCTCTGCGGTGTGCGCCTTCTGCCGAAAGAGGTCCGGGTGCGGTGCTTAGCTCTGCAGAGCACCGTACCTTCGTCTTTAGCCTCTCTTCTCGTCTACATCTTAGCAAAAAGCTTTTCCACTCTGTCTGGCAAGGAGAAACTGTGCCAGCACAAAAAACATCTCCCATCGTGTTCTAGAGGCTGCACGCAGGTCTTCCGAGTGTTTTGCAAGAAGAGAAAGAAAGTTGTCCAAAACAGCTTGCAATCGAATGTTCATGTGAATAGAAAAGGCAGGAGAGTGGTCAGGTACTGTTTTCTCTCAGTTGGCAAGCTGCGCACACAATCGCAGTGTTGTACAGCTTGTTTCATCACCTTTGCGAAGTTGGCGTTTCTATCCGGCTCCCGGAGACGAAGAAGCTGCTTCTTCGCGCAAAGACGATTCTGCCGCTCACAGTGCTCTGCGGTGTGCGCCTTCTGCCGAAAGACGCCCGGGAGCGGTGCTTAGCTCTGCAGAGCACCGTACCTTCGTCTTTAGCCTCTCTTCTCGTCTACATCTTAGCAAAAAGCTTTTCCACTCTGTCTGGCAAGGAGAAACTGTGCCAGCACAGAAAAACATCTCCCATCGTCTTCTAGAGGCTGCACGGAGGTCTGCCGAGTGTTTTTGCAAGAAGAGAAAGAAAGTTGTCCAAAACAGCTTGCAATCGAATGTTCATGTGAATAGAAAAGGCAGGAGAGTGGTCAGGTACTGTTTTTCTCTCAGTTGGCACGCTGCGCACACAATCGCAGTGTTGTACAGCTTGTTTCATCACCTTTGCGAAGTTTCCACTCTCTCCGGCTCCCGGAGACGAAGAAGCTGCTTCTTCGCGCAAAGACGATTCTGCCGCTCACAGTGCTCTGCGGTGTGCGCCTTCTGCCGAAAGAGGTCCGGGAGCGGTGCTTAGCTCTGCAGAGCACCGTACCTTCGTCTTTAGCCTCTCTTCTCGTCTACATCTTAGCAAAAAGCTTTTCCACTCTGTCCTGGCAAGGAGAAAACTGTGCCAGCACAAAAAAACATCTCCCATCGTGTTCTAGAGGCTGCACGCAGGTCTGCCGAGTGTTTTGCAAGAAGAGAAAGAAAGTTGTCCAAAACAGCTTGCAATCGAATGTTCATGTGAATAGAAAAGGCAGGAGAGTGGTCAGGTACTGTTTTCTCTCAGTTGGCAAGCTGCGCACACAATCGCAGTGTTGTACAGCTTGTTTCATCACCTTTGACAAGTTGCCGCTCTCTCCGGCTCCCGGGACGAAGAAGCTGCTTCTTCGCGCAAAGACGATTCTGCCGCTCACAGTGCTCTGCGGTGTGCGCCTTCTGCCGAAAGACGCCCGGGAGCGGTGCTTAGCTCTGCAGAGCACCGTACCTTCGTCTTTAGCCTCTCTTCTCGTCTACATCTTAGCAAAAAGCTTTTCCACTCTGGCAAGGAGAAAACTCTGCCAGCACAGAAAACATCTCCTATCGTGTTTAGAGGCTGCACGCAGGTCTGCCGAGTGTTTTGCAAGAAGAGAAAGAAAGTTGTCCAAAAACAGCTTGCAATCGAATGTTCATGTGAATAGAAAAGGCAGGAGAGTGGTCAGGTACTGTTTTCTCTCACTTGGCAAGCTGCGCACACAATCGCAGTGTTGTACAGCTTGTTTCATCACCTTTGCCAAGTTGCCGCTCTCTCCGGCTCCCGGAGACGAAGAAGCTGCTTCTTCGCGCAAAGACGATTCTGCCGCTCACAGTGCTCTGCGGTGTGCGCCTTCTGCCGAAAGAGCCCCGGTAGCTGTGCTTAGCTCTGCAGAGCACCGTACCTTCGTCTTTAGCCTCTCTTCTCGTCTACATCTTAGCAAAAAGCTTTTCCACTCTGTCTGGCAAGGAGAAACTGTGCCAGCACAAAAAACATCTCCCATCGTGTTCTAGAGGCTGCACGGAGGTCTGCCGAGTGTTTTGCAAGAAGAGAAAGAAAGTTGTCCAAAACAGCTTGCAATCGAATGTTCATGTGAATAGAAAAGGCAGGAGAGTGGTCAGGTACTGTTTTCTCTCAAGTGGCGAGCTGCGCACACATTCGCAGTGTTGTACAGCTTGTTTCATCACCTTTGCGAAGTTGCCGCTCTCTCCGGCTCCCGGAGACGAAGAAGCTGCTTCTTCTCGCAAAGACGATTCTGCCGCTCACAGTGCTCTGCGGTGTGCGCCTTCTGCCGAAAGACGCCCGGGAGCCGTGCTTAGCTCTGCAGAGCACCGTACCTTCGTCTTTAGCCTCTCTTCTCGTCTACATCTTAGCAAAAAGCTTTTCCACTCTGTCTGGCAAGGAGAAACTGTGCCAGCACAGAAAACATCTCCCATCGTCTTCTAGAGGCTGCACGGAGGTCTGCCGAGTGTTTTGCAAGAAGAGAAAGAAAGTTGTCCAAAACAGCTTGCAATCGAATGTTCATGTGAATAGAAAAGGCAGGAGAGTGGTCAGGTACTGTTTTCTCTCAGTTGGCACGCTGCGCACACAATCGCAGTGTTGTACAGCTTGTTTCATCACCTTTGCGAAGTTTCCACTCTCTCCGGCTCCCGGAGACGAAGAAGCTGCTTCTTCGCGCAAAGACGATTCTGCCGCTCACAGTGCTCTGCGGTGTGCGCCTTCTGCCGAAAGAGGTCCGGGTGCGGTGCTTAGCTCTGCAGAGCACCGTACCTTCGTCTTTAGCCTCTCTTCTCGTCTACATCTTAGCAAAAAGCTTTTCCACTCTGTCTGGCAAGGAGAAACTGTGCCAGCACAAAAAACATCTCCCATCGTGTTCTAGAGGCTGCACGCAGGTCTTCCGAGTGTTTTGCAAGAAGAGAAAGAAAGTTGTCCAAAACAGCTTGCAATCGAATGTTCATGTGAATAGAAAAGGCAGGAGAGTTGTCAGGTACTGTTTTCTCTCACTTGGCAAGCTGCGCACACAATCGCAGTGTTGTACAGCTTGTTTCATCACCTTTGCGAAGTTGCCGCTCTCTCCGGCTCCCGGAGACGAAGAAGCTGCTTCTTCGCGCAAAGACGATTCTGCCGCTCACAGTTCTCTGCGGTGTGCGCCTTCTGCCGAAAGAGCCCCGGGAGCGGTGCTTAGCTCTGCAGAGCACCGTACCTTCGTCTTTAGCCTCTCTTCTCGTCTACATCTTAGCAAAAAGCTTTTCCACTCTGTCTGGCAAGGAGAAACTGTGCCAGCACAAAAAACATCTCCCATCGTGTTCTAGAGGCTGCACGCAGGTCTGCCGAGTGTTTTGCAAGAAGAGAAAGAAAGTTGTCCAAAACAGCTTGCAATCGAATGTTCATGTGAATAGAAAAGGCAGGAGAGTGGTCAGGTACTGTTTTCTCTCAAGTGGCGAGCTGCACACACAATCGCAGTGTTGTACAGCTTGTTTCATCACCTTTGCGAAGTTGCCGCTCTCTCCGGCTCCCGGAGACGAAGAAGCTGCTTCTTCTCGCAAAGACGATTCTGCCGCTCACAGTGCTCTGCGGTGTGCGCCTTCTGCCGAAAGACGCCCGGGAGCGGTGCTTAGCTCTGCAGAGCACCGTACCTTCGTCTTTAGCCTCTCTTCTCGTCTACATCTTAGCAAAAAGCTTTTCCACTCTGTCTGGCAAGGAGAAACTGTGCCAGCACAGAAAACATCTCCCATCGTCTTCTAGAGGCTGCGCGGAGGTCTGCCGAATGTTTTGCAAGAAGAGAAAGAAAGTTGTCCAAAACAGCTTGCAATCGAATGTTCATGTGAATAGAAAAGGCAGGAGAGTGGTCAGGTACTGTTTTCTCTCAGTTGGCACGCTGCGCACACAATCGCAGTGTTGTACAGCTTGTTTCATCACCTTTGCGAAGTTGCAGCTCTCTCTGGCTCCCGGAGACGAAGAAGCTGCTTCTTCGCGCAAAGACGATTCTGCCGCTCACAGTGCTCTGCGGTGTGCGCCTTCTGCCGAAAGAGCCCCGGGAGCTGTGCTTAGCTCTGAGAAGCACCATACGTGCTTCTTTAGCCTCTCTTCTCGTCTACATCTTAGCAAAAAGCTTTTCCACTCTGTCTGGCAAGGAGAAACTGTGCCAGCACAGAAAACATCTCCCATCGTCTTCTAGAGGCTGCACGGAGGTCTGCCGAGTGTTTTGCAAGAAGAGAAAGAAAGTTGTCCAAAATAGCTTGCAATCGAATGTTCATGTGAATAGAAAAGGCAGGAGAGTGGTCAGGTACTGTTTTCTCTCAGTTGGCAAGCTGCGCACACAATCGCAGTGTTGTACAGCTTGTTTCATCACCTTTGCCAAGTTGCCGCTCTCTCCGGCTCCCGGAGACGAAGAAGCTGCTTCTTCGCGCAAAGACGATTCTGCCGCTCACAGTGCTCTGCGGTGTGCGCCTTCTGCCGAAAGACGCCCGGGAGCGGTGCTTAGCTCTGCAGAGCACCGTACCTTCGTCTTTAGCCTCTCTTCTCGTCTACATCTTAGCAAAAAGCTTTTCCACTCTGTCTGGCAAGGAGAAACTGTGCCAGCACAAAAAACATCTCCCATCGTGTTCTAGAGGCTGCACGGAAGTCTGCCGAGTGTTTTGCAAGAAGAGAAAGAAAGTTGTCCAAAACAGCTTGCAATCGAATGTTCATGTGAATAGAAAAGGCAGGAGAGTGGTCAGGTACTGTTTTCTCTCAGTTGGCAAGCTGCGCACACAATCGCAGTGTTGTACAGCTTGTTTCATCACCTTTGCGAAGTTGCCGTTCTATCTGGCTCCCGGGGACGAAGAAGCTGCTTCTTCGCGCAAAGACCATTCTGCCGCTCACAGTGCTCTGCGGTGTGCGCCTTCTGCCGAAAGACGCCCGGGAGCGGTGCTTAGCTCTGCAGAGCACCGTACCTTCGTCTTTAGCCTCTCTTCTCGTCTACATCTTAGCAAAAAGCTTTTCCACTCTGTCTGGCAAGGAGAAACTGTGCCAGCACAAAAAACATCTCCCATCGTGTTCTAGAGGCTGCACGGAGGTCTGCCGAGTGTTTTGCAAGAAGAGAAAGAAAGTTGTCCAAAACAGCTTGCAATCGAATGTTCATGTGAATAGAAAAGGCAGGAGAGTGGTCAGGTACTGTTTTCTCTCAAGTGGCGAGCTGCGCACACATTCGCAGTGTTGTACAGCTTGTTTCATCACCTTTGCGAAGTTGCCGCTCTCTCCGGCTCCCGGAGACGAAGAAGCTGCTTCTTCTCGCAAAGACGATTCTGCCGCTCACAGTGCTCTGCGGTGTGCGCCTTCTGCCGAAAGACGCCCGGGAGCCGTGCTTAGCTCTGCAGAGCACCGTACCTTCGTCTTTAGCCTCTCTTCTCGTCTACATCTTAGCAAAAAGCTTTTCCACTCTGTCTGGCAAGGAGAAACTGTGCCAGCACAGAAAACATCTCCCATCGTCTTCTAGAGGCTGCACGGAGGTCTGCCGAGTGTTTTGCAAGAAGAGAAAGAAAGTTGTCCAAAACAGCTTGCAATCGAATGTTCATGTGAATAGAAAAGGCAGGAGAGTGGTCAGGTACTGTTTTCTCTCAGTTGGCACGCTGCGCACACAATCGCAGTGTTGTACAGCTTGTTTCATCACCTTTGCGAAGTTTCCACTCTCTCCGGCTCCCGGAGACGAAGAAGCTGCTTCTTCGCGCAAAGACGATTCTGCCGCTCACAGTGCTCTGCGTTGTGCGCCTTCTGCCGAAAGACGCCCGGGAGCGGTGCTTAGCTCTGCAGAGCACCGTACCTTCGTCTTTAGCCTCTCTTCTCGTCTACATCTTAGCAAAAAGCTTTTCCACTCTGTCTGGCAAGGAGAAACTGTGCCAGCACAGAAAACATCTCCCATCGTGTTCTAGACGCTGCACGGAGGTCTGCCGAGTGTTTTGCAAGAAGAGAAAGAAAGTTGTCCAAAACAGCTTGCAATCGAATGTTCATGTGAATAGAAAAGGCAGGAGAGTGGTCAGGTACTGTTTTCTCTCAGTTGGCACGCTGCGCACACAATCGCAGTGTTGTACAGCTTGTTTCATCACCTTTGCGAAGTTGCCACTCTCTCCGGCTCCCGGAGACGAAGAAGCTGCTTCTTCGCGCAAAGACGATTCTGCCGCTCACAGTGCTCTGCGGTGTGCGCCTTCTGCCGAAAGAGCCCCGGGAGCTGTGCTTAGCTCTGAGAAGCACCCTACGTGCTTCTTTAGCCTCTCTTCTCGTCTACATCTTAGCAAAAAGCTTTTCCACTCTGTCTGGCAAGGAGAAACTGTGCCAGCACAGAAAACATCTCCCATCGTGTTCTAGAGGCTGCACGGAGGTCTGCCGAGTGTTTTGCAAGAAGAGAAAGAAAGTTGTCCAAAACAGCTTGCAATCGAATGTTCATGTGAATAGAAAAGGCAGGAGAGTGGTCAGGTACTGTTTACTCTCACATGGCAAGCTGCGCACACAATCGCAGTGTCGTACAGCTTGTTTCATCACCTTTGCCAAGTTGCCGCTCTCTCCGGCTCCCGGAGACGAAGAAGCTGCTTCTTCGCGCAAAGACGATTCTGCCGCTCACAGTGCTCTGCGGTGTGCGCCTTCTGCCGAAAGAGGTCCGGGTGCGGTGCTTAGCTCTGCAGAGCACCGTACCTTCGTCTTTAGCCTCTCTTCTCGTCTACATCTTAGCAAAAAGCTTTTCCACTCTGTCTGGCAAGGAGAAACTGTGCCAGCACAAAAAACATCTCCCATCGTGTTCTAGAGGCTGCACGCAGGTCTTCCGAGTGTTTTGCAAGAAGAGAAAGAAAGTTGTCCAAAACAGCTTGCAATCGAATGTTCATGTGAATAGAAAAGGCAGGAGAGTGGTCAGGTACTGTTTTCTCTCAGTTGGCAAGCTGCGCACACAATCGCAGTGTTGTACAGCTTGTTTCATCACCTTTGCGAAGTTGGCGTTCTATCCGGCTCCCGGAGACGAAGAAGCTGCTTCTTCGCGCAAAGACGATTCTGCCGCTCACAGTGCTCTGCGGTGTGCGCCTTCTGCCGAAAGACGCCCGGGAGCGGTGCTTAGCTCTGCAGAGCACCGTACCTTCGTCTTTAGCCTCTCTTCTCGTCTACATCTTAGCAAAAAGCTTTTCCACTCTGTCTGGCAAGGAGAAACTGTGCCAGCACAGAAAACATCTCCCATCGTCTTCTAGAGGCTGCACGGAGGTCTGCCGAGTGTTTTGCAAGAAGAGAAAGAAAGTTGTCCAAAACAGCTTGCAATCGAATGTTCATGTGAATAGAAAAGGCAGGAGAGTGGTCAGGTACTGTTTTCTCTCAGTTGGCACGCTGCGCACACAATCGCAGTGTTGTACAGCTTGTTTCATCACCTTTGCGAAGTTTCCACTCTCTCCGGCTCCCGGAGACGAAGAAGCTGCTTCTTCGCGCAAAGACGATTCTGCCGCTCACAGTGCTCTGCGGTGTGCGCCTTCTGCCCAAAGAGGTCCGGGAGCGGTGCTTAGCTCTGCAGAGCACCGTACCTTCGTCTTTAGCCTCTCTTCTCGTCTACATCTTAGCAAAAAGCTTTTCCACTCTGTCTGGCAAGGAGAAACTGTGCCAGCACAAAAAACATCTCCCATCGTGTTCTAGAGGCTGCACGCAGGTCTGCCGAGTGTTTTGCAAGAAGAGAAAGAAAGTTGTCCAAAACAGCTTGCAATTGAATGTTCATGTGAATAGAAAAGGCAGGAGAGTGGTCAGGTACTGTTTTCTCTCAGTTGGCAAGCTGCGCACACAATCGCAGTGTTGTACAGCTTGTTTCATCACCTTTGCGAAGTTGCCGCTCTCTCCGGCTCCCGGGGACGAAGAAGCTGCTTCTTCGCGCAAAGACGATTCTGCCGCTCACAGTGCTCTGCGGTGTGCGCCTTCTGCCGAAAGAGGCCCGGGAGCGGTGCTTAGCTCTGCAGAGCACCGTACCTTCGTCTTTAGCCTCTCTTCTCGTCTACATCTTAGCAAAAAGCTTTTCCACTCTGTCTGGCAAGGAGAAACTGTGCCAGCACAGAAAACATCTCCCATCGTGTTCTAGAGGCTGCACGCAGGTCTGCCGAGTGTTTTGCAAGAAGAGAAAGAAAGTTGTCCAAAACAGCTTGCAATCGAATGTTCATGTGAATAGAAAAGGCAGGAGAGTTGTCAGGTACTGTTTTCTCTCACTTGGCAAGCTGCGCACACAATCGCAGTGTTGTACAGCTTGTTTCATCACCTTTGCGAAGTTGCCGCTCTCTCCGGCTCCCGGAGACGAAGAAGCTGCTTCTTCGCGCAAAGACGATTCTGCCGCTCACAGTTCTCTGCGGTGTGCGCCTTCTGCCGAAAGAGCCCCGGGAGCGGTGCTTAGCTCTGCAGAGCACCGTACCTTCGTCTTTAGCCTCTCTTCTCGTCTACATCTTAGCAAAAAGCTTTTCCACTCTGTCTGGCAAGGAGAAACTGTGCCAGCACAAAAAACATCTCCCATCGTGTTCTAGAGGCTGCACGCAGGTCTGCCGAGTGTTTTGCAAGAAGAGAAAGAAAGTTGTCCAAAACAGCTTGCAATCGAATGTTCATGTGAATAGAAAAGGCAGGAGAGTGGTCAGGTACTGTTTTCTCTCAAGTGGCGAGCTGCACACACAATCGCAGTGTTGTACAGCTTGTTTCATCACCTTTGCGAAGTTGCCGCTCTCTCCGGCTCCCGGAGACGAAGAAGCTGCTTCTTCTCGCAAAGACGATTCTGCCGCTCACAGTGCTCTGCGGTGTGCGCCTTCTGCCGAAAGACGCCCGGGAGCGGTGCTTAGCTCTGCAGAGCACCGTACCTTCGTCTTTAGCCTCTCTTCTCGTCTACATCTTAGCAAAAAGCTTTTCCACTCTGTCTGGCAAGGAGAAACTGTGCCAGCACAGAAAACATCTCCCATCGTCTTCTAGAGGCTGCGCGGAGGTCTGCCGAATGTTTTGCAAGAAGAGAAAGAAAGTTGTCCAAAACAGCTTGCAATCGAATGTTCATGTGAATAGAAAAGGCAGGAGAGTGGTCAGGTACTGTTTTCTCTCAGTTGGCACGCTGCGCACACAATCGCAGTGTTGTACAGCTTGTTTCATCACCTTTGCGAAGTTGCAGCTCTCTCTGGCTCCCGGAGACGAAGAAGCTGCTTCTTCGCGCAAAGACGATTCTGCCGCTCACAGTGCTCTGCGGTGTGCGCCTTCTGCCGAAAGAGCCCCGGGAGCTGTGCTTAGCTCTGAGAAGCACCATACGTGCTTCTTTAGCCTCTCTTCTCGTCTACATCTTAGCAAAAAGCTTTTCCACTCTGTCTGGCAAGGAGAAACTGTGCCAGCACAGAAAACATCTCCCATCGTCTTCTAGAGGCTGCACGGAGGTCTGCCGAGTGTTTTGCAAGAAGAGAAAGAAAGTTGTCCAAAATAGCTTGCAATCGAATGTTCATGTGAATAGAAAAGGCAGGAGAGTGGTCAGGTACTGTTTTCTCTCAGTTGGCAAGCTGCGCACACAATCGCAGTGTTGTACAGCTTGTTTCATCACCTTTGCCAAGTTGCCGCTCTCTCCGGCTCCCGGAGACGAAGAAGCTGCTTCTTCGCGCAAAGACGATTCTGCCGCTCACAGTGCTCTGCGGTGTGCGCCTTCTGCCGAAAGACGCCCGGGAGCGGTGCTTAGCTCTGCAGAGCACCGTACCTTCGTCTTTAGCCTCTCTTCTCGTCTACATCTTAGCAAAAAGCTTTTCCACTCTGTCTGGCAAGGAGAAACTGTGCCAGCACAAAAAACATCTCCCATCGTGTTCTAGAGGCTGCACGGAAGTCTGCCGAGTGTTTTGCAAGAAGAGAAAGAAAGTTGTCCAAAACAGCTTGCAATCGAATGTTCATGTGAATAGAAAAGGCAGGAGAGTGGTCAGGTACTGTTTTCTCTCAGTTGGCAAGCTGCGCACACAATCGCAGTGTTGTACAGCTTGTTTCATCACCTTTGCGAAGTTGCCGTTCTATCTGGCTCCCGGGGACGAAGAAGCTGCTTCTTCGCGCAAAGACCATTCTGCCGCTCACAGTGCTCTGCGGTGTGCGCCTTCTGCCGAAAGACGCCCGGGAGCGGTGCTTAGCTCTGCAGAGCACCGTACCTTCGTCTTTAGCCTCTCTTCTCGTCTACATCTTAGCAAAAAGCTTTTCCACTCTGTCTGGCAAGGAGAAACTGTGCCAGCACAGAAAACATCTCCCATCGTGTTCTAGAGGCTGCACGGAGGTCTGCCGAGTGTTTTGCAAGAAGAGAAAGAAAGTTGTCCAAAACAGCTTGCAATCGAATGTTCATGTGAATAGAAAAGGCAGGAGAGTGGTCAGGTACTGTTTTCTCTCAGTTGGCACGCTGCGCACACAATCGCAGTGTTGTACAGCTTGTTTCATCACCTTTGCGAAGTTGCCACTCTCTCCGGCTCCCGGAGACGAAGAAGCTGCTTCTTCGCGCAAAGACGATTCTGCCGCTCACAGTGCTCTGCGGTGTGCGCCTTCTGCCGAAAGACGTCCGGGAGCTGTGCTTAGCTCTGAGAAGCACCCTACGTGCTTCTTTAGCCTCTCTTCTCGTCTACATCTTAGCAAAAAGCTTTTCCACTCTGTCTGGCAAGGAGAAACTGTGCCAGCACAGAAAACATCTCCCATCGTCTTCTAGAGGCTGCACGGAGGTCTGCCGAGTGTTTTGCAAGAAGAGAAAGAAAGTTGTCCAAAACAGCTTGCAATCGAATGTTCATGTGAATAGAAAAGGCAGGAGAGTGGTCAGGTACTGTTTTCTCTCAGTTGGCAAGCTGCGCACACAATCGCAGTGTTGTACAGCTTGTTTCATCACCTTTGCCAAGTTGCCGCTCTCTCCGGCTCCCGGAGACGAAGAAGCTGCTTCTTCGCGCAAAGACGATTCTGCCGCTCACAGTGCTCTGCGGTGTGCGCCTTCTGCCGAAAGGCGCCCGGGAGCGGTGCTTAGCTCTGCAGAGCACCGTACCTTCGTCTTTAGCCTCTCTTCTCGTCTACATCTTAGCAAAAAGCTTTTCCACTCTGTCTGGCAAGGAGAAACTGTGCCAGCACAAAAAACATCTCCCATCGTGTTCTAGAGGCTGCACGCAGGTCTTCCGAGTGTTTTGCAAGAAGAGAAAGAAAGTTGTCCAAAACAGCTTGCAATCGAATGTTCATGTGAATAGAAAAGGCAGGAGAGTGGTCAGGTACTGTTTTCTCTCACTTGGCAAGCTGCGCACACAATCGCAGTGTTGTACAGCTTGTTTCATCACCTTTGCGAAGTTGCCCTTCTCTCCGGCTCCCGGAGACGAAGAAGCTGCTTCTTCGCGCAAAGACGATTCTGCCGCTCACAGTGCTCTGCGGTGTGCGCCTTCTGCCGAAAGACGCCCGGGAGCGGTGCTTAGCTCTGCAGAGCACCGTACCTTCGTCTTTAGCCTCTCTTCTCGTCTACATCTTAGCAAAAAGCTTTTCCACTCTGTCTGGCAAGGAGAAACTGTGCCAGCACAGAAAACATCTTCCATCGTCTTCTAGAGGCTGCACGGAGGTCTGCCGAGTGTTTTGCAAGAAGAGAAAGAAAGTTGTCCAAAACAGCTTGCAATCGAATGTTCATGTGAATAGAAAAGGCAGGAGAGTGGTCAGGTACTGTTTTCTCTCAGTTGGCACGCTGCGCACACAATCGCAGTGTTGTACAGCTTGTTTCATCACCTTTGCGAAGTTTCCACTCTCTCCGGCTCCCGGAGACGAAGAAGCTGCTTCTTCGCGCAAAGACGATTCTGCCGCTCACAGTGCTCTGCGGTGTGCGCCTTCTGCCCAAAGAGGTCCGGGAGCGGTGCTTAGCTCTGCAGAGCACCGTACCTTCGTCTTTAGCCTCTCTTCTCGTCTACATCTTAGCAAAAAGCTTTTCCACTCTGTCTGGCAAGGAGAAACTGTGCCAGCACAAAAAACATCTCCCATCGTGTTCTAGAGGCTGCACGCAGGTCTGCCGAGTGTTTTGCAAGAAGAGAAAGAAAGTTGTCCAAAACAGCTTGCAATCGAATGTTCATGTGAATAGAAAAGGCAGGAGAGTGGTCAGGTACTGTTTTCTCTCAGTTGGCAAGCTGCGCACACAATCGCAGTGTTGTACAGCTTGTTTCATCACCTTTGACAAGTTGCCGCTCTCTCCGGCTCCCGGGGACGAAGAAGCTGCTTCTTCGCGCAAAGACGATTCTGCCGCTCACAGTGCTCTGCGGTGTGCGCCTTCTGCCGAAAGACGCCCGGGAGCGGTGCTTAGCTCTGCAGAGCACCGTACCTTCGTCTTTAGCCTCTCTTCTCGTCTACATCTTAGCAAAAAGCTTTTCCACTCTGTCTGGCAAGGAGAAACTCTGCCAGCACAGAAAACATCTCCTATCGTGTTTAGAGGCTGCACGCAGGTCTGCCGAGTGTTTTGCAAGAAGAGAAAGAAAGTTGTCCAAAACAGCTTGCAATCGAATGTTCATGTGAATAGAAAAGGCAGGAGAGTGGTCAGGTACTGTTTTCTCTCACTTGGCAAGCTGCGCACACAATCGCAGTGTTGTACAGCTTGTTTCATCACCTTTGCCAAGTTGCCGCTCTCTCCGGCTCCCGGAGACGAAGAAGCTGCTTCTTCGCGCAAAGACGATTCTGCCGCTCACAGTGCTCTGCGGTGTGCGCCTTCTGCCGAAAGAGCCCCGGTAGCTGTGCTTAGCTCTGCAGAGCACCGTACCTTCGTCTTTAGCCTCTCTTCTCGTCTACATCTTAGCAAAAAGCTTTTCCACTCTGTCTGGCAAGGAGAAACTGTGCCAGCACAAAAAACATCTCCCATCGTGTTCTAGAGGCTGCACGGAGGTCTGCCGAGTGTTTTGCAAGAAGAGAAAGAAAGTTGTCCAAAACAGCTTGCAATCGAATGTTCATGTGAATAGAAAAGGCAGGAGAGTGGTCAGGTACTGTTTTCTCTCAGTTGGCACGCTGCGCACACAATCGCAGTGTTGTACAGCTTGTTTCATCACCTTTGCGAAGTTTCCACTCTCTCCGGCTCCCGGAGACGAAGAAGCTGCTTCTTCGCGCAAAGACGATTCTGCCGCTCACAGTGCTCTGCGGTGTGCGCCTTCTGCCGAAAGAGGTCCGGGAGCGGTGCTTAGCTCTGCAGAGCACCGTACCTTCGTCTTTAGCCTCTCTTCTCGTCTACATCTTAGCAAAAAGCTTTTCCACTCTGTCTGGCAAGGAGAAACTGTGCCAGCACAAAAAACATCTCCCATCGTGTTCTAGAGGCTGCACGCAGGTCTGCCGAGTGTTTTGCAAGAAGAGAAAGAAAGTTGTCCAAAACAGCTTGCAATTGAATGTTCATGTGAATAGAAAAGGCAGGAGAGTGGTCAGGTACTGTTTTCTCTCAGTTGGCAAGCTGCGCACACAATCGCAGTGTTGTACAGCTTGTTTCATCACCTTTGCGAAGTTGCCGCTCTCTCCGGCTCCCGGGGACGAAGAAGCTGCTTCTTCGCGCAAAGACGATTCTGCCGCTCACAGTGCTCTGCGGTGTGCGCCTTCTGCCGAAAGAGGCCCGGGAGCGGTGCTTAGCTCTGCAGAGCACCGTACCTTCGTCTTTAGCCTCTCTTCTCGTCTACATCTTAGCAAAAAGCTTTTCCACTCTGTCTGGCAAGGAGAAACTGTGCCAGCACAGAAAACATCTCCCATCGTGTTCTAGAGGCTGCACGCAGGTCTGCCGAGTGTTTTGCAAGAAGAGAAAGAAAGTTGTCCAAAACAGCTTGCAATCGAATGTTCATGTGAATAGAAAAGGCAGGAGAGTTGTCAGGTACTGTTTTCTCTCACTTGGCAAGCTGCGCACACAATCGCAGTGTTGTACAGCTTGTTTCATCACCTTTGCGAAGTTGCCGCTCTCTCCGGCTCCCGGAGACGAAGAAGCTGCTTCTTCGCGCAAAGACGATTCTGCCGCTCACAGTTCTCTGCGGTGTGCGCCTTCTGCCGAAAGAGCCCCGGGAGCGGTGCTTAGCTCTGCAGAGCACCGTACCTTCGTCTTTAGCCTCTCTTCTCGTCTACATCTTAGCAAAAAGCTTTTCCACTCTGTCTGGCAAGGAGAAACTGTGCCAGCACAAAAAACATCTCCCATCGTGTTCTAGAGGCTGCACGCAGGTCTGCCGAGTGTTTTGCAAGAAGAGAAAGAAAGTTGTCCAAAACAGCTTGCAATCGAATGTTCATGTGAATAGAAAAGGCAGGAGAGTGGTCAGGTACTGTTTTCTCTCAAGTGGCGAGCTGCACACACAATCGCAGTGTTGTACAGCTTGTTTCATCACCTTTGCGAAGTTGCCGCTCTCTCCGGCTCCCGGAGACGAAGAAGCTGCTTCTTCTCGCAAAGACGATTCTGCCGCTCACAGTGCTCTGCGGTGTGCGCCTTCTGCCGAAAGACGCCCGGGAGCGGTGCTTAGCTCTGCAGAGCACCGTACCTTCGTCTTTAGCCTCTCTTCTCGTCTACATCTTAGCAAAAAGCTTTTCCACTCTGTCTGGCAAGGAGAAACTGTGCCAGCACAGAAAACATCTCCCATCGTCTTCTAGAGGCTGCGCGGAGGTCTGCCGAATGTTTTGCAAGAAGAGAAAGAAAGTTGTCCAAAACAGCTTGCAATCGAATGTTCATGTGAATAGAAAAGGCAGGAGAGTGGTCAGGTACTGTTTTCTCTCAGTTGGCACGCTGCGCACACAATCGCAGTGTTGTACAGCTTGTTTCATCACCTTTGCGAAGTTGCAGCTCTCTCTGGCTCCCGGAGACGAAGAAGCTGCTTCTTCGCGCAAAGACGATTCTGCCGCTCACAGTGCTCTGCGGTGTGCGCCTTCTGCCGAAAGAGCCCCGGGAGCTGTGCTTAGCTCTGAGAAGCACCATACGTGCTTCTTTAGCCTCTCTTCTCGTCTACATCTTAGCAAAAAGCTTTTCCACTCTGTCTGGCAAGGAGAAACTGTGCCAGCACAGAAAACATCTCCCATCGTCTTCTAGAGGCTGCACGGAGGTCTGCCGAGTGTTTTGCAAGAAGAGAAAGAAAGTTGTCCAAAATAGCTTGCAATCGAATGTTCATGTGAATAGAAAAGGCAGGAGAGTGGTCAGGTACTGTTTTCTCTCAGTTGGCAAGCTGCGCACACAATCGCAGTGTTGTACAGCTTGTTTCATCACCTTTGCCAAGTTGCCGCTCTCTCCGGCTCCCGGAGACGAAGAAGCTGCTTCTTCGCGCAAAGACGATTCTGCCGCTCACAGTGCTCTGCGGTGTGCGCCTTCTGCCGAAAGACGCCCGGGAGCGGTGCTTAGCTCTGCAGAGCACCGTACCTTCGTCTTTAGCCTCTCTTCTCGTCTACATCTTAGCAAAAAGCTTTTCCACTCTGTCTGGCAAGGAGAAACTGTGCCAGCACAAAAAACATCTCCCATCGTGTTCTAGAGGCTGCACGGAAGTCTGCCGAGTGTTTTGCAAGAAGAGAAAGAAAGTTGTCCAAAACAGCTTGCAATCGAATGTTCATGTGAATAGAAAAGGCAGGAGAGTGGTCAGGTACTGTTTTCTCTCAGTTGGCAAGCTGCGCACACAATCGCAGTGTTGTACAGCTTGTTTCATCACCTTTGCGAAGTTGCCGTTCTATCTGGCTCCCGGGGACGAAGAAGCTGCTTCTTCGCGCAAAGACCATTCTGCCGCTCACAGTGCTCTGCGGTGTGCGCCTTCTGCCGAAAGACGCCCGGGAGCGGTGCTTAGCTCTGCAGAGCACCGTACCTTCGTCTTTAGCCTCTCTTCTCGTCTACATCTTAGCAAAAAGCTTTTCCACTCTGTCTGGCAAGGAGAAACTGTGCCAGCACAGAAAACATCTCCCATCGTGTTCTAGAGGCTGCACGGAGGTCTGCCGAGTGTTTTGCAAGAAGAGAAAGAAAGTTGTCCAAAACAGCTTGCAATCGAATGTTCATGTGAATAGAAAAGGCAGGAGAGTGGTCAGGTACTGTTTTCTCTCAGTTGGCACGCTGCGCACACAATCGCAGTGTTGTACAGCTTGTTTCATCACCTTTGCGAAGTTGCCACTCTCTCCGGCTCCCGGAGACGAAGAAGCTGCTTCTTCGCGCAAAGACGATTCTGCCGCTCACAGTGCTCTGCGGTGTGCGCCTTCTGCCGAAAGACGTCCGGGAGCTGTGCTTAGCTCTGAGAAGCACCCTACGTGCTTCTTTAGCCTCTCTTCTCGTCTACATCTTAGCAAAAAGCTTTTCCACTCTGTCTGGCAAGGAGAAACTGTGCCAGCACAGAAAACATCTCCCATCGTCTTCTAGAGGCTGCACGGAGGTCTGCCGAGTGTTTTGCAAGAAGAGAAAGAAAGTTGTCCAAAACAGCTTGCAATCGAATGTTCATGTGAATAGAAAAGGCAGGAGAGTGGTCAGGTACTGTTTTCTCTCAGTTGGCAAGCTGCGCACACAATCGCAGTGTTGTACAGCTTGTTTCATCACCTTTGCCAAGTTGCCGCTCTCTCCGGCTCCCGGAGACGAAGAAGCTGCTTCTTCGCGCAAAGACGATTCTGCCGCTCACAGTGCTCTGCGGTGTGCGCCTTCTGCCGAAAGGCGCCCGGGAGCGGTGCTTAGCTCTGCAGAGCACCGTACCTTCGTCTTTAGCCTCTCTTCTCGTCTACATCTTAGCAAAAAGCTTTTCCACTCTGTCTGGCAAGGAGAAACTGTGCCAGCACAAAAAACATCTCCCATCGTGTTCTAGAGGCTGCACGCAGGTCTTCCGAGTGTTTTGCAAGAAGAGAAAGAAAGTTGTCCAAAACAGCTTGCAATCGAATGTTCATGTGAATAGAAAAGGCAGGAGAGTGGTCAGGTACTGTTTTCTCTCACTTGGCAAGCTGCGCACACAATCGCAGTGTTGTACAGCTTGTTTCATCACCTTTGCGAAGTTGCCCTTCTCTCCGGCTCCCGGAGACGAAGAAGCTGCTTCTTCGCGCAAAGACGATTCTGCCGCTCACAGTGCTCTGCGGTGTGCGCCTTCTGCCGAAAGACGCCCGGGAGCGGTGCTTAGCTCTGCAGAGCACCGTACCTTCGTCTTTAGCCTCTCTTCTCGTCTACATCTTAGCAAAAAGCTTTTCCACTCTGTCTGGCAAGGAGAAACTGTGCCAGCACAGAAAACATCTTCCATCGTCTTCTAGAGGCTGCACGGAGGTCTGCCGAGTGTTTTGCAAGAAGAGAAAGAAAGTTGTCCAAAACAGCTTGCAATCGAATGTTCATGTGAATAGAAAAGGCAGGAGAGTGGTCAGGTACTGTTTTCTCTCAGTTGGCACGCTGCGCACACAATCGCAGTGTTGTACAGCTTGTTTCATCACCTTTGCGAAGTTTCCACTCTCTCCGGCTCCCGGAGACGAAGAAGCTGCTTCTTCGCGCAAAGACGATTCTGCCGCTCACAGTGCTCTGCGGTGTGCGCCTTCTGCCCAAAGAGGTCCGGGAGCGGTGCTTAGCTCTGCAGAGCACCGTACCTTCGTCTTTAGCCTCTCTTCTCGTCTACATCTTAGCAAAAAGCTTTTCCACTCTGTCTGGCAAGGAGAAACTGTGCCAGCACAAAAAACATCTCCCATCGTGTTCTAGAGGCTGCACGCAGGTCTGCCGAGTGTTTTGCAAGAAGAGAAAGAAAGTTGTCCAAAACAGCTTGCAATCGAATGTTCATGTGAATAGAAAAGGCAGGAGAGTGGTCAGGTACTGTTTTCTCTCAGTTGGCAAGCTGCGCACACAATCGCAGTGTTGTACAGCTTGTTTCATCACCTTTGACAAGTTGCCGCTCTCTCCGGCTCCCGGGGACGAAGAAGCTGCTTCTTCGCGCAAAGACGATTCTGCCGCTCACAGTGCTCTGCGGTGTGCGCCTTCTGCCGAAAGACGCCCGGGAGCGGTGCTTAGCTCTGCAGAGCACCGTACCTTCGTCTTTAGCCTCTCTTCTCGTCTACATCTTAGCAAAAAGCTTTTCCACTCTGTCTGGCAAGGAGAAACTCTGCCAGCACAGAAAACATCTCCTATCGTGTTTAGAGGCTGCACGCAGGTCTGCCGAGTGTTTTGCAAGAAGAGAAAGAAAGTTGTCCAAAACAGCTTGCAATCGAATGTTCATGTGAATAGAAAAGGCAGGAGAGTGGTCAGGTACTGTTTTCTCTCACTTGGCAAGCTGCGCACACAATCGCAGTGTTGTACAGCTTGTTTCATCACCTTTGCCAAGTTGCCGCTCTCTCCGGCTCCCGGAGACGAAGAAGCTGCTTCTTCGCGCAAAGACGATTCTGCCGCTCACAGTGCTCTGCGGTGTGCGCCTTCTGCCGAAAGAGCCCCGGTAGCTGTGCTTAGCTCTGCAGAGCACCGTACCTTCGTCTTTAGCCTCTCTTCTCGTCTACATCTTAGCAAAAAGCTTTTCCACTCTGTCTGGCAAGGAGAAACTGTGCCAGCACAAAAAACATCTCCCATCGTGTTCTAGAGGCTGCACGGAGGTCTGCCGAGTGTTTTGCAAGAAGAGAAAGAAAGTTGTCCAAAACAGCTTGCAATCGAATGTTCATGTGAATAGAAAAGGCAGGAGAGTGGTCAGGTACTGTTTTCTCTCAAGTGGCGAGCTGCGCACACATTCGCAGTGTTGTACAGCTTGTTTCATCACCTTTGCGAAGTTTCCACTCTCTCCGGCTCCCGGAGACGAAGAAGCTGCTTCTTCGCGCAAAGACGATTCTGCCGCTCACAGTGCTCTGCGTTGTGCGCCTTCTGCCGAAAGACGCCCGGGAGCGGTGCTTAGCTCTGCAGAGCACCGTACCTTCGTCTTTAGCCTCTCTTCTCGTCTACATCTTAGCAAAAAGCTTTTCCACTCTGTCTGGCAAGGAGAAACTGTGCCAGCACAGAAAACATCTCCCATCGTGTTCTAGACGCTGCACGGAGGTCTGCCGAGTGTTTTGCAAGAAGAGAAAGAAAGTTGTCCAAAACAGCTTGCAATCGAATGTTCATGTGAATAGAAAAGGCAGGAGAGTGGTCAGGTACTGTTTTCTCTCAGTTGGCACGCTGCGCACACAATCGCAGTGTTGTACAGCTTGTTTCATCACCTTTGCGAAGTTGCCACTCTCTCCGGCTCCCGGAGACGAAGAAGCTGCTTCTTCGCGCAAAGACGATTCTGCCGCTCACTGTGCTCTGCGGTGTGCGCCTTCTGCCGAAAGAGCCCCGGGAGCTGTGCTTAGCTCTGAGAAGCACCCTACGTGCTTCTTTAGCCTCTCTTCTCGTCTACATCTTAGCAAAAAGCTTTTCCACTCTGTCTGGCAAGGAGAAACTGTGCCAGCACAGAAAACATCTCCCATCGTGTTCTAGAGGCTGCACGCAGGTCTGCCGAGTGTTTTGCAAGAAGAGAAAGAAAGTTGTCCAAAACAGCTTGCAATCGAATGTTCATGTGAATAGAAAAGGCAGGAGAGTGGTCAGGTACTGTTTACTCTCACATGGCAAGCTGCGCACACAATCGCAGTGTCGTACAGCTTGTTTCATCACCTTTGCCAAGTTGCCGCTCTCTCCGGCTCCCGGAGACGAAGAAGCTGCTTCTTCGCGCAAAGACGATTCTGCCGCTCACAGTGCTCTGCGGTGTGCGCCTTCTGCCGAAAGAGGTCCGGGTGCGGTGCTTAGCTCTGCAGAGCACCGTACCTTCGTCTTTAGCCTCTCTTCTCGTCTACATCTTAGCAAAAAGCTTTTCCACTCTGTCTGGCAAGGAGAAACTGTGCCAGCACAAAAAACATCTCCCATCGTGTTCTAGAGGCTGCACGCAGTTCTTCCGAGTGTTTTGCAAGAAGAGAAAGAAAGTTGTCCAAAACAGCTTGCAATCGAATGTTCATGTGAATAGAAAAGGCAGGAGAGTGGTCAGGTACTGTTTTCTCTCAGTTGGCAAGCTGCGCACACAATCGCAGTGTTGTACAGCTTGTTTCATCACCTTTGCGAAGTTGGCGTTCTATCCGGCTCCCGGAGACGAAGAAGCTGCTTCTTCGCGCAAAGACGATTCTGCCGCTCACAGTGCTCTGCGGTGTGCGCCTTCTGCCGAAAGACGCCCGGGAGCGGTGCTTAGCTCTGCAGAGCACCGTACCTTCGTCTTTAGCCTCTCTTCTCGTCTACATCTTAGCAAAAAGCTTTTCCACTCTGTCTGGCAAGGAGAAACTGTGCCAGCACAGAAAACATCTCCCATCGTGTTCTAGAGGCTGCACGGAGGTCTGCCGAGTGTTTTGCAAGAAGAGAAAGAAAGTTGTCCAAAACAGCTTGCAATCGAATGTTCATGTGAATAGAAAAGGCAGGAGAGTGGTCAGGTACTGTTTTCTCTCAGTTGGCACGCTGCGCACACAATCGCAGTGTTGTACAGCTTGTTTCATCACCTTTGCGAAGTTTCCACTCTCTCCGGCTCCCGGAGACGAAGAAGCTGCTTCTTCGCGCAAAGACGATTCTGCCGCTCACAGTGCTCTGCGGTGTGCGCCTTCTGCCGAAAGAGGTCCGGGAGCGGTGCTTAGCTCTGCAGAGCACCGTACCTTCGTCTTTAGCCTCTCTTCTCGTCTACATCTTAGCAAAAAGCTTTTCCACTCTGTCTGGCAAGGAGAAACTGTGCCAGCACAAAAAACATCTCCCATCGTGTTCTAGAGGCTGCACGCAGGTCTGCCGAGTGTTTTGCAAGAAGAGAAAGAAAGTTGTCCAAAACAGCTTGCAATTGAATGTTCATGTGAATAGAAAAGGCAGGAGAGTGGTCAGGTACTGTTTTCTCTCAGTTGGCAAGCTGCGCACACAATCGCAGTGTTGTACAGCTTGTTTCATCACCTTTGCGAAGTTGCCGCTCTCTCCGGCTCCCGGGGACGAAGAAGCTGCTTCTTCGCGCAAAGACGATTCTGCCGCTCACAGTGCTCTGCGGTGTGCGCCTTCTGCCGAAAGACGCCCGGGAGCGGTGCTTAGCTCTGCAGAGCACCGTACCTTCGTCTTTAGCCTCTCTTCTCGTCTACATCTTAGCAAAAAGCTTTTCCACTCTGTCTGGCAAGGAGAAACTGTGCCAGCACAAAAAACATCTCCCATCGTGTTCTAGAGGCTGCACGCAGGTCTGCCGAGTGTTTTGCAAGAAGAGAAAGAAAGTTGTCCAAAACAGCTTGCAATCGAATGTTCATGTGAATAGAAAAGGCAGGAGAGTGGTCAGGTACTGTTTTCTCTCACTTGGAGAGCTGCGCACACAATCGCAGTGTTGTACAGCTTGTTTCATCACCTTTGCGAAGTTGCCGCTCTCTCCGGCTCCCGGAGACGAAGAAGCTGCTTCTTCGCGCAAAGACGATTCTGCCGCTCACAGTGCTCTGCGGTGTGCGCCTTCTGCCGAAAGAGGTCCGGGAGCGGTGCTTAGCTCTGCAGAGCACCGTACCTTCGTCTTTAGCCTCTCTTCTCGTCTACATCTTAGCGAAAAGCTTTTCCACTCTGTCTGGCAAGGAGAAACTGTGCCAGCACAGAAAACATCTCCCATCGTGTTCTAGAGGCTGCACGGAGGTCTGCCGAGTGTTTTGCAAGAAGAGAAAGAAAGTTGTCCAAAACAGCTTGCAATCGAATGTTCATGTGAATAGAAAAGGCAGGAGAGTGGTCAGGTACTGTTTTCTCTCAGTTGGCAAGCTGCGCACACAATCGCAGTCTTGTACAGCTTGTTTCATCACCTTTGCGAAGTTGCCGCTCTCTCCGGCTCCCGGAGACGAAGAAGATGCTTCTTCGCGCAAAGACGATTCTGCCGCTCACTGTGCTCTGCGGTGTGCGCCTTCTGCCGAAAGAGCCCCGGGAGCTGTGCTTAGCTCTGAGAAGCACCCTACGTGCTTCTTTAGCCTCTCTTCTCGTCTACATCTTAGCAAAAAGCTTTTCCACTCTGTCTGGCAAGGAGAAACTGTGCCAGCACAGAAAACATCTCCCATCGTGTTCTAGAGGCTGCACGGAGGTCTGCCGAGTGTTTTGCAAGAAGAGAAAGAAAGTTGTCCAAAACAGCTTGCAATCGAATGTTCATGTGAATAGAAAAGGCAGGAGAGTGGTCAGGTACTGTTTACTCTCACATGGCAAGCTGCGCACACAATCGCAGTGTCGTACAGCTTGTTTCATCACCTTTGCCAAGTTGCCGCTCTCTCCGGCTCCCGGAGACGAAGAAGCTGCTTCTTCGCGCAAAGACGATTCTGCCGCTCACAGTGCTCTGCGGTGTGCGCCTTCTGCCGAAAGAGGTCCGGGTGCGGTGCTTAGCTCTGCAGAGCACCGTACCTTCGTCTTTAGCCTCTCTTCTCGTCTACATCTTAGCAAAAAGCTTTTCCACTCTGTCTGGCAAGGAGAAACTGTGCCAGCACAAAAAACATCTCCCATCGTGTTCTAGAGGCTGCACGCAGTTCTTCCGAGTGTTTTGCAAGAAGAGAAAGAAAGTTGTCCAAAACAGCTTGCAATCGAATGTTCATGTGAATAGAAAAGGCAGGAGAGTGGTCAGGTACTGTTTTCTCTCAGTTGGCAAGCTGCGCACACAATCGCAGTGTTGTACAGCTTGTTTCATCACCTTTGCGAAGTTGGCGTTCTATCCGGCTCCCGGAGACGAAGAAGCTGCTTCTTCGCGCAAAGACGATTCTGCCGCTCACAGTGCTCTGCGGTGTGCGCCTTCTGCCGAAAGACGCCCGGGAGCGGTGCTTAGCTCTGCAGAGCACCGTACCTTCGTCTTTAGCCTCTCTTCTCGTCTACATCTTAGCAAAAAGCTTTTCCACTCTGTCTGGCAAGGAGAAACTGTGCCAGCACAGAAAACATCTCCCATCGTGTTCTAGAGGCTGCACGGAGGTCTGCCGAGTGTTTTGCAAGAAGAGAAAGAAAGTTGTCCAAAACAGCTTGCAATCGAATGTTCATGTGAATAGAAAAGGCAGGAGAGTGGTCAGGTACTGTTTTCTCTCAGTTGGCACGCTGCGCACACAATCGCAGTGTTGTACAGCTTGTTTCATCACCTTTGCGAAGTTTCCACTCTCTCCGGCTCCCGGAGACGAAGAAGCTGCTTCTTCGCGCAAAGACGATTCTGCCGCTCACAGTGCTCTGCGGTGTGCGCCTTCTGCCGAAAGAGGTCCGGGAGCGGTGCTTAGCTCTGCAGAGCACCGTACCTTCGTCTTTAGCCTCTCTTCTCGTCTACATCTTAGCAAAAAGCTTTTCCACTCTGTCTGGCAAGGAGAAACTGTGCCAGCACAAAAAACATCTCCCATCGTGTTCTAGAGGCTGCACGCAGGTCTGCCGAGTGTTTTGCAAGAAGAGAAAGAAAGTTGTCCAAAACAGCTTGCAATTGAATGTTCATGTGAATAGAAAAGGCAGGAGAGTGGTCAGGTACTGTTTTCTCTCAGTTGGCAAGCTGCGCACACAATCGCAGTGTTGTACAGCTTGTTTCATCACCTTTGCGAAGTTGCCGCTCTCTCCGGCTCCCGGGGACGAAGAAGCTGCTTCTTCGCGCAAAGACGATTCTGCCGCTCACAGTGCTCTGCGGTGTGCGCCTTCTGCCGAAAGACGCCCGGGAGCGGTGCTTAGCTCTGCAGAGCACCGTACCTTCGTCTTTAGCCTCTCTTCTCGTCTACATCTTAGCAAAAAGCTTTTCCACTCTGTCTGGCAAGGAGAAACTGTGCCAGCACAAAAAACATCTCCCATCGTGTTCTAGAGGCTGCACGCAGGTCTGCCGAGTGTTTTGCAAGAAGAGAAAGAAAGTTGTCCAAAACAGCTTGCAATCGAATGTTCATGTGAATAGAAAAGGCAGGAGAGTGGTCAGGTACTGTTTTCTCTCACTTGGCAAGCTGCGCACACAATCGCAGTGTTGTACAGCTTGTTTCATCACCTTTGCGAAGTTGCCGCTCTCTCCGGCTCCCGGAGACGAAGAAGCTGCTTCTTCGCGCAAAGACGATTCTGCCGCTCACAGTGCTCTGCGGTGTGCGCCTTCTGCCGAAAGAGGTCCGGGAGCGGTGCTTAGCTCTGCAGAGCACCGTACCTTCGTCTTTAGCCTCTCTTCTCGTCTACATCTTAGCGAAAAGCTTTTCCACTCTGTCTGGCAAGGAGAAACTGTGCCAGCACAGAAAACATCTCCCATCGTGTTCTAGAGGCTGCACGGAGGTCTGCCGAGTATTTTGCAAGAAGAGAAAGAAAGTTGTCCAAAACAGCTTGCAATCGAATGTTCATGTGAATAGAAAAGGCAGGAGAGTGGTCAGGTACTGTTTTCTCTCAGTTGGCAAGCTGCGCACACAATCGCAGTCTTGTACAGCTTGTTTCATCACCTTTGCGAAGTTGCCGCTCTCTCCGGCTCCCGGAGACGAAGAAGCTGCTTCTTCGCGCAAAGACGATTCTGCCGCTCACAGTGCTCTGCTGTGTGCGCCTTCTACCGAAAGAGGCCCGGGAGCTGTGCTTATCTCTGCAGAGCACCGTACCTTCGTCTTTAGCCTCTCTTCTCGTCTACATCTTAGCAAAAAGCTTTTCCACTCTGTCTGGCAAGGAGAAAATTTACCAGCACAGAAAACATCTCCCATCGTGTTCTAGAGGCTGCACGGAGGTCTGCCAAGTGTTTTGCAAGAAGAGAAAGAAAGTTGTCCAAAACAGCTTGCAATTGAATGTTCATGTGAATAGAAAAGGCAGGAGAGTGGTCAGGTACTGTTTTCTCTCCGTTGGCAAGCTGCGCACACAATCGCAGTGTTGTACAGCTTGTTTCATCACCTTTGCGAAGTTGCCGCTCTCTCCGGCTCCCGGGGACGAAGAAGCTGCTTCTTCGCGCAAAGACGATTCTGCCGCTCACAGTGCTCTGCGGTGTGCGCCTTCTGCCGAAAGAGGCCCGGGAGCGGTGCTTAGCTCTGCAGAGCACCGTACCTTCGTCTTTAGCCTCTCTTCTCGTCTACATCTTAGCAAAAAGCTTTTCCACTCTGTCTGGCAAGGAGAAACTGTGCCAGTACAGAAAACATCTCCCATCGTGTTCTAGAGGCTGCACGGAGGTCTGCCAAGTGTTTTGCAAGAAGAGAAAGAAAGTTGTCCAAAACAGCTTGCAATCGAATGTTCATGTGAATAGAAAAGGCAGGAGAGTGGTCAGGTACTGTTTTCTCTCACTTGGCAAGCTGCGCACACAATCGCAGTGTTGTACAGCTTGTTTCATCACCTTTGCGAAGTTGCCGCTCTCTCCGGCTCCCGGAGACGAAGAAGCTGCTTCTTCGCGCAAAGACGATTCTGCCGCTCACAGTTCTCTGCGGTGTGCGCCTTCTGCCGAAAGAGCCCCGGGAGCTGTGCTTAGCTCTGCAGAGCACCGTACCTTCGTCTTTAGCCTCTCTTCTCGTCTACATCTTAGCAAAAAGCTTTTCCACTCTGTCTGGCAAGGAGAAACTGTGCCAGCACAGAAAACATCTCCCATCGTCTTCTAGAGGCTGCGCGGAGGTCTGCCGAATGTTTTGCAAGAAGAGAAAGAAAGTTGTCCAAAACAGCTTGCAATCGAATGTTCATGTGAATAGAAAAGGCAGGAGAGTGGTCAGGTACTGTTTTCTCTCAGTTGGCACGCTGCGCACACAATCGCAGTGTTGTACAGCTTGTTCCATCACCTTTGCGAAGTTGCAGCTCTCTCTGGCTCCCGGAGACGAAGAAGCTGCTTCTTCGCGCAAAGACGATTCTGCCGCTCACAGTGCTCTGCGGTGTGCGCCTTCTGCCGAAAGAGCCCCGGGAGCTGTGCTTAGCTCTGAGAAGCACCATACGTGCTTCTTTAGCCTCTCTTCTCGTCTACATCTTAGCAAAAAGCTTTTCCACTCTGTCTGGCAAGGAGAAACTGTGCCAGCACAGAAAACATCTCCCATCGTGTTCTAGAGGCTGCACGGAGGTCTGCCGAGTGTTTTGCAAGAAGAGAAAGAAAGTTGTCCAAAATAGCTTGCAATCGAATGTTCATGTGAATAGAAAAGGCAGGAGAGTGGTCAGGTACTGTTTTCTCTCAGTTGGCAAGCTGCGCACACAATCGCAGTGTTGTACAACTTGTTTCATCACCTTTGCCAAGTTGCCGCTCTCTCCGGCTCCCGGAGACGAAGAAGCTGCTTCTTCGCGCAAAGACGATTCTGCCGCTCACAGTGCTCTGCGGTGTGCGCCTTCTGCCGAAAGACGCCCGGGAGCGGTGCTTAGCTCTGCAGAGCACCGTACCTTCGTCTTTAGCCTCTCTTCTCGTCTACATCTTAGCAAAAAGCTTTTCCACTCTGTCTGGCAAGGAGAAACTGTGCCAGCACAAAAAACATCTCCCATGGTGTTCTAGAGGCTGCACGGAAGTCTGCCGAGTGTTTTGCAAGAAGAGAAAGAAAGTTGTCCAAAACAGCTTGCAATCGAATGTTCATGTGAATAGAAAAGGCAGGAGAGTGGTCAGGTACTGTTTTCTCTCAGTTGGCAAGCTGCGCACACAATCGCAGTGTTGTACAGCTTGTTTCATCACCTTTGCGAAGTTGCCGTTCTATCTGGCTCCCGGGGACGAAGAAGCTGCTTCTTCGCGCAAAGACCATTCTGCCGCTCACAGTGCTCTGCGGTGTGCGCCTTCTGCCGAAAGACGCCCGGGAGCCGTGCTTAGCTCTGCAGAGCACCGTACCTTCGTCTTTAGCCTCTCTTCTCGTCTACATCTTAGCAAAAAACTTTTCCACTCTGTCTGGCAAGGAGAAACTGTGCCAGCACAGAAAACATCTCCCATCGTGTTCTAGAGGCTGCACGGAGGTCTGCCGAGTGTTTTGCAAGAAGAGAAAGAAAGTTGTCCAAAACAGCTTGCAATCGAATGTTCATGTGAATAGAAAAGGCAGGAGAGTGGTCAGGTACTGTTTTCTCTCAGTTGGCACGCTGCGCACACAATCGCAGTGTTGTACAGCTTTTTTCATCACCTTTGCGAAGTTGCCACTCTCTCCGGCTCCCGGAGACGAAGAAGCTGCTTCTTCGCGCAAAGACGATTCTGCCGCTCACAGTGCTCTGCGGTGTGCGCCTTCTGCCGAAAGACGTCCGGGAGCTGTGCTTAGCTCTGAGAAGCACCCTACGTGCTTCTTTAGCCTCTCTTCTCGTCTACATCTTAGCAAAAAGCTTTTCCACTCTGTCTGGCAAGGAGAAACTGTGCCAGCACAGAAAACATCTCCCATCGTCTTCTAGAGGCTGCACGGAGGTCTGCCGAGTGTTTTGCAAGAAGAGAAAGAAAGTTGTCCAAAACAGCTTGCAATCGAATGTTCATGTGAATAGAAAAGGCAGGAGAGTGGTCAGGTACTGTTTTCTCTCAGTTGGCACGCTGCGCACACAATCGCAGTGTTGTACAGCTTGTTTCATCACCTTTGCCAAGTTGCCGCTCTCTCCGGCTCCCGGAGACGAAGAAGCTGCTTCTTCGCGCAAAGACGATTCTGCCGCTCACAGTGCTCTGCGGTGTGCGCCTTCTGCCCAAAGAGGTCCGGGAGCGGTGCTTAGCTCTGCAGAGCACCGTACCTTCGTCTTTAGCCTCTCTTCTCGTCTACATCTTAGCAAAAAGCTTTTCCACTCTGTCTGGCAAGGAGAAACTGTGCCAGCACAAAAAACATCTCCCATCGTGTTCTAGAGGCTGCACGCAGGTCTGCCGAGTGTTTTGCAAGAAGAGAAAGAAAGTTGTCCAAAACAGCTTGCAATCGAATGTTCATGTGAATAGAAAAGGCAGGAGAGTGGTCAGGTACTGTTTTCTCTCAGTTGGCAAGCTGCGCACACAATCGCAGTGTTGTACAGCTTGTTTCATCACCTTTGACAAGTTGCCGCTCTCTCCGGCTCCCGGGGACGAAGAAGCTGCTTCTTCACGCAAAGACGATTCTGCCGCTCACAGTGCTCTGCGGTGTGCGCCTTCTGCCGAAAGACGCCCGGGAGCGGTGCTTAGCTCTGCAGAGCACCGTACCTTCGTCTTTAGCCTCTCTTCTCGTCTACATCTTAGCAAAAAGCTTTTCCACTCTGTCTGGCAAGGAGAAACTGTGCCAGCACAGAAAACATCTCCCATCGTCTTCTAGAGGCTCCACGGAGGTCTGCCGAGTGTTTTGCAAGAAGAGAAAGAAAGTTGTCCAAAACAGCTTGCAATCGAATGTTCATGTGAATAGAAAAGGCAGGAGAGTGGTCAGGTACTGTTTTCTCTCAGTTGGCAAGCTGCGCACACAATCGCAGTGTTGTACAGCTTGTTTCATCACCTTTGCGAAGTTGCCACTCTCTCCGGCTCCCGGAGACGAAGAAGCTGCTTCTTCGCGCAAAGACGATTCTGCCGCTCACAGTGCTCTGCGGTGTGCGCCTTCTGCCGAAAGAGCCCCGGGAGCTGTGCTTAGCTCTGAGAAGCACCCTACGTGCTTCTTTAGCCTCTCTTCTCGTCTACATCTTAGCAAAAAGCTTTTCCACTCTGTCTGGCAAGGAGAAACTGTGCCAGCACAGAAAACATCTCCCATCGTGTTCTAGAGGCTGCACGGAGGTCTGCCGAGTGTTTTGCAAGAAGAGAAAGAAAGTTGTCCAAAACAGCTTGCAATCGAATGTTCATGTGAATAGAAAAGGCAGGAGAGTGGTCAGGTACTGTTTTCTCTCAGTTGGCACGCTGCGCACACAATCGCAGTGTTGTACAGCTTGTTTCATCACCTTTGCGAAGTTTCCACTCTCTCCGGCTCCCGGAGACGAAGAAGCTGCTTCTTCGCGCAAAGACGATTCTGCCGCTCACAGTGCTCTGCGGTGTGCGCCTTCTGCCGAAAGAGGTCCGGGAGCGGTGCTTAGCTCTGCAGAGCACCGTACCTTCGTCTTTAGCCTCTCTTCTCGTCTACATCTTAGCAAAAAGCTTTTCCACTCTGTCTGGCAAGGAGAAACTGTGCCAGCACAAAAAACATCTCCTATCCTGTTCTAGAGGCTGCACGGAAGTCTGCCGAGTGTTTTGCAAGAAGAGAAAGAAAGTTGTCCAAAACAGCTTGCAATCGAATGTTCATGTGAATAGAAAAGGCAGGAGAGTGGTCAGGTACTGTTTTCTCTCAAGTGGCGAGCGGCGCACACAATCGCAGTGTTGTACAGCTTGTTTCATCACCTTTGCGAAGTTGCCGCTCTCTCCGGCTCCCGGAGACGAAGAAGCTGCTTCTTCTCGCAAAGACGATTCTGCCGCTCACAGTGCTCTGCGGTGTGCGCCTTCTGCCGAAAGACGCCCGGGAGCGGTGCTTAGCTCTGCAGAGCACCGTACCTTCGTCTTTAGCCTCTCTTCTCGTCTACATCTTAGCAAAAAGCTTTTCCACTGTGTCTGGCAAGGAGAAACTGTGCCAGCACAGAAAACATCTCCCATCGTGTTCTAGAGGCTGCACGGAGGTCTGCCGAGTGTTTTGCAAGAAGAGAAAGAAAGTTGTCCAAAACAGCTTGCAATCGAATGTTCATGTGAATAGAAAAGGCAGGAGAGTGGTCAGGTACTGTTTTCTCTCCGTTGGCAAGCTGCGCACACAATCGCAGTGTTGTACAGCTTGTTTCATCACCTTTGCGGAGTTGCCGCTCTCTCCGGCTCCCGGAGACGAAGAAGCTGCTTCTTCTCGCAAAGACGATTCTGCCGCTCACAGTGCTCTGCGGTGTGCGCCTTCTGCCGAAAGACGCCCGGGAGCGGTGCTTAGCTCTGCAGAGCACCGTACCTTCGTCTTTAGCCTCTCTTCTCGTCTACATCTTAGCAAAAAGCTTTTCCACTCTGTCTGGCAAGGAGAAACTGTGCCAGCACAGAAAACATCTCCCATCGTGTTCTAGAGGCTCCACGGAGGTCTGCCGAGTGTTTTGCAAGAAGAGAAAGAAAGTTGTCCAAAACAGCTTGCAATCGAATGTTCATGTGAATAGAAAAGGCAGGAGAGTGGTCAGGTACTGTTTTCTCTCAGTTGGCAAGCTGCGCACACAATCGCAGTGTTGTACAGCTTGTTTCATCACCTTTGCGGAGTTGCCGCTCTCTCCGGCTCCCGGAGACGAAGAAGCTGCTTCTTCGCGCAAAGACGATTCTGCCGCTCACAGTGCTCTGCGGTGTGCGCCTTCAGCCGAAAGACGCCCGGGAGCGGTGCTTAGCTCTGCAGAGCACCGTACCTTCGTCTTTAGCCTCTCTTCTCGTCTACATCTTAGCAAAAAGCTTTTCCACTCTGTCTGGCAAGGAGAAACTCTGCCAGCACAGAAAACATCTCCCATCGTGTTCTAGAGGCTGCACGGAGGTCTGCCGAGTGTTTTGCAAGAAGAGAAAGAAAGTTGTCCAAAACAGCTTGCAATCGAATGTTCATGTGAATAGAAAAGGCAGGAGAGTGGTCAGGTACTGTTTTCTCTCAGTTGGCAAGCTGCGCACACAATCGCAGTGTTGTACAGCTTGTTTCATCACCTTTGCGAAGTTGCCACTCTCTCCGGCTCCCGGAGACGAAGAAGCTGCTTCTTCGCGCAAAGACGATTCTGCCGCTCACAGTGCTCTGCGGTGTGCGCCTTCTGCCGAAAGAGCCCCGGGAGCTGTGCTTAGCTCTGAGAAGCACCCTACGTGCTTCTTTAGCCTCTCTTCTCGTCTACATCTTAGCAAAAAGCTTTTCCACTCTGTCTGGCAAGGAGAATCTGTGCCAGCACAGAAAACATCTCCCATCGTGTTCTAGACGCTGCACGGAGGTCTGCCGAGTGTTTTGCAAGAAGAGAAAGAAAGTTGTCCAAAACAGCTTGCAATCGAATGTTCATGTGAATAGAAAAGGCAGGAGAGTGGTCAGGTACTGTTTTCTCTCAGTTGGCAAGCTGCGCACACAATCGCAGTGTTGTACAGCTTGTTTCATCACCTTTGCGAAGTTGCCGCTCTCTCCGGCTCCCGGAGACGAAGAAGCTGCTTCTTCGCGCAAAGACGATTCTGCCGCTCACAGTGCTCTGCGGTGTGCGCCTTCTGCCGAAAGAGGTCCGGGTGCGGTCCTTATCTCTGCAGAGCACCGTACCTTCGTCTTTAGCCTCTCTTCTCGTCTACATCTTAGCAAAAAGCTTTTCCACTCTGTCTGGCAAGGAGAAACTGTGCCAGCACAAAAAACATCTCCCATCGTGTTCTAGAGGCTGCACGCAGGTCTTCCGAGTGTTTTGCAAGAAGAGAAAGAAAGTTGTCCAAAACAGCTTGCAATCGAATGTTCATGTGAATAGAAAAGGCAGGAGAGTGGTCAGGTACTGTTTTCTCTCACTTGGCAAGCTGCGCACACAATCGCAGTGTTGTACAGCTTGTTTCATCACCTTTGCGAAGTTGGCGTTCTATCCGGCTCCCGGAGACGAAGAAGCTGCTTCTTCGCGCAAAGACGATTCTGCCGCTCACAGTGCTCTGCGGTGTGCGCCTTCTGCCGAAAGACGCCCGGGAGCGGTGCTTAGCTCTGCAGAGCACCGTACCTTCGTCTTTAGCCTCTCTTCTCGTCTACATCTTAGCAAAAAGCTTTTCCACTCTGTCTGGCAAGGAGAAACTGTGCCAGCACAGAAAACATCTCCCATCGTGTTCTAGAGGCTCCACGGAGGTCTGCCGAGTGTTTTGCAAGAAGAGAAAGAAAGTTGTCCAAAACAGCTTGCAATCGAATGTTCATGTGAATAGAAAAGGCAGGAGAGTGGTCAGGTACAGTTTTCTCTCAGTTGGCACGCTGCGCACACAATCGCAGTGTTGTACAGCTTGTTTCATCACCTTTGCGAAGTTTCCACTCTCTCTGGCTCCCGGAGACGAAGAAGCTGCTTCTTCGCGCAAAGACGATTCTGCCGCTCACAGTGCTCTGCGGTGTGCGGCTTCTGCCGAAAGAGGTCCGGGAGCGGTGCTTAGCTCTGCAGAGCACCGTACCTTCGTCTTTAGCCTCTCTTCTCGTCTACATCTTAGCAAAAAGCTTTTCCACTCTGTCTGGCAAGGAGAAACTGTGCCAGCACAAAAAACATCTCCTATCCTGTTCTAGAGGCTGCACGGAAGTCTGCCGAGTGTTTTGCAAGAAGAGAAAGAAAGTTGTCCAAAACAGCTTGCAATCGAATGTTCATGTGAATAGAAAAGGCAGGAGAGTGGTCAGGTACTGTTTTCTCTCAAGTGGCGAGCGGCGCACACAATCGCAGTGTTGTACAGCTTGTTTCATCACCTTTGCGAAGTTGCCGCTCTCTCCGGCTCCCGGAGACGAAGAAGCTGCTTCTTCTCGCAAAGACAATTCTGCCGCTCACAGTGCTCTGCGGTGTGCGCCTTCTGCCGAAAGACGCCCGGGAGCGGTGCTTAGCTCTGCAGAGCACCGTACCTTCGTCTTTAGCCTCTCTTCTCGTCTACATCTTAGCAAAAAGCTTTTCCACTCTGTCTGGCAAGGAGAAACTGTGCCAGCACAGAAAACATCTCCCATCGTCTTCTAGAGGCTGCACGGAGGTCTGCCGAGTGTTTTGCAAGAAGAGAAAGAAAGTTGTCCAAAACAGCTTGCAATCGAATGTTCATGTGAATAGAAAAGGCAGGAGAGTGGTCAGGTACTGTTTTCTCTCAGTTGGCAAGCTGCGCACACAATCGCAGTGTTGTACAGCTTGTTTCATCACCTTTGCGGAGTTGCCGCTCTCTCCGGCTCCCGGAGACGAAGAAGCTGCTTCTTCGCGCAAAGACGATTCTGCCGCTCACAGTGCTCTGCGGTGTGCGCCTTCTGCCGAAAGACGCCCGGGAGCGGTGCTTAGCTCTGCAGAGCACCGTACCTTCGTCTTTAGCCTCTCTTCTCGTCTACATCTTAGCAAAAAGCTTTTCCACTCTGTCTGGCAAGGAGAAACTGTGCCAGCACAGAAAACATCTCCCATCGTGTTCTAGACGCTGCACGGAGGTCTGCCGAGTGTTTTGCAAGAAGAGAAAGAAAGTTGTCCAAAACAGCTTGCAATCGAATGTTCATGTGAATAGAAAAGGCAGGAGAGTGGTCAGGTACTGTTTTCTCTCACTTGGCAAGCTGCGCACACAATCGCAGTGTTGTACAGCTTGTTTCATCACCTTTGCCAAGTTGCCGCTCTCTCCGGCTCCCGGAGACGAAGAAGCTGCTTCTTCGCGCAAAGACGATTCTGCCGCTCACAGTGCTCTGCGGTGTGCGCCTTCTGCCGAAAGAGGCCCGGGAGCTGTGCTTAGCTCTGCAGAGCACCGTACCTTCGTCTTTAGCCTCTCTTCTCGTCTACATCTTAGCAAAAAGCTTTTCCACTCTGTCTGGCAAGGAGAAACTGTGCCAGCACAAAAAACATCTCCCATCGTGTTCTAGAGGCTGCACGCAGGTCTGCCGAGTGTTTTGCAAGAAGAGAAAGAAAGTTGTCCAAAACAGCTTGCAATCGAATGTTCATGTGAATAGAAAAGGCAGGAGAGTGGTCAGGTACTGTTTTCTCTCAAGTGGCGAGCTGCGCACACATTCGCAGTGTTGTACAGCTTGTTTCATCACCTTTGCGAAGTTGCCGCTCTCTCCGGCTCCCGGAGACGAAGAAGCTGCTTCTTCTCGCAAAGACGATTCTGCCGCTCACAGTGCTCTGCGGTGTGCGCCTTCTGCCGAAAGACGCCCGGGAGCCGTGCTTAGCTCTGCAGAGCACCGTACCTTCGTCTTTAGCCTCTCTTCTCGTCTACATCTTAGCAAAAAGCTTTTCCACTCTGTCTGGCAAGGAGAAACTGTGCCAGCACAGAAAACATCTCCCATCGTCTCCTAGAGGCTCCACGGAGGTCTGCCGAGTGTTTTGCAAGAAGAGAAAGAAAGTTGTCCAAAACAGCTTGCAATCGAATGTTCATGTGAATAGAAAAGGCAGGAGAGTGGTCAGGTACTGTTTTCTCTCAGTTGGCAAGCTGCACACACAATCGCAGTGTTGTACAGCTTGTTTCATCACCTTTGCGAAGTTGCCACTCTCTCCGGCTCCCGGAGACGAAGAAGCTGCTTCTTCGCGCAAAGACGATTCTGCCGCTCACAGTGCTCTGCGGTGTGCGCCTTCTGCCGAAAGAGCCCCGGGAGCTGTGCTTAGCTCTGAGAAGCACCCTACGTGCTTCTTTAGCCTCTCTTCTCGTCTACATCTTAGCAAAAAGCTTTTCCACTCTGTCTGGCAAGGAGAAACTGTGCCAGCACAGAAAACATCTCCCATCGTGTTCTAGAGGCTGCACGGAGGTCTGCCGAGTGTTTTGCAAGAAGAGAAAGAAAGTTGTCCAAAACAGCTTGCAATCGAATGTTCATGTGAATAGAAAAGGCAGGAGAGTGGTCAGGTACTGTTTTCTCTCAGTTGGCAAGCTGCGCACACAATCGCAGTGTTGTACAGCTTGTTTCATCACCTTTGCCAAGTTGCCGCTCTCTCCGGCTCCCGGAGACGAAGAAGCTGCTTCTTCGCGCAAAGACGATTCTGCCGCTCACAGTGCTCTGCGGTGTGCGCCTTCTGCCGAAAGAGGTCCGGGTGCGGTGCTTAGCTCTGCAGAGCACCGTACCTTCGTCTTTAGCCTCTCTTCTCGTCTACATCTTAGCAAAAAGCTTTTCCACTCTGTCTGGCAAGGAGAAACTGTGCCAGCACAAAAAACATCTCCCATCGTGTTCTAGAGGCTGCACGCAGGTCTTCCGAGTGTTTTGCAAGAAGAGAAAGAAAGTTGTCCAAAACAGCTTGCAATCGAATGTTCATGTGAATAGAAAAGGCAGGAGAGTGGTCAGGTACTGTTTTCTCTCACTTGGCAAGCTGCGCACACAATCGCAGTGTTGTACAGCTTGTTTCATCACCTTTGCGAAGTTGGCGTTCTATCCGGCTCCCGGAGACGAAGAAGCTGCTTCTTCGCGCAAAGACGATTCTGCCGCTCACAGTGCTCTGCGGTGTGCGCCTTCTGCCGAAAGACGCCCGGGAGCGGTGCTTAGCTCTGCAGAGCACCGTACCTTCGTCTTTAGCCTCTCTTCTCGTCTACATCTTAGCAAAAAGCTTTTCCACTCTGTCTGGCAAGGAGAAACTGTGCCAGCACAGAAAACATCTCCCATCGTCTTCTAGAGGCTCCACGGAGGTCTGCCGAGTGTTTTGCAAGAAGAGAAAGAAAGTTGTCCAAAACAGCTTGCAATCGAATGTTCATGTGAATAGAAAAGGCAGGAGAGTGGTCAGGTACTGTTTTCTCTCAAGTGGCGAGCGGCGCACACAATCGCAGTGTTGTACAGCTTGTTTCATCACCTTTGCCAAGTTTCCACTCTCTCCGGCTCCCGGAGACGAAGAAGCTGCTTCTTCGCGCAAAGACGATTCTGCCGCTCACAGTGCTCTGCGGTGTGCGCCTTCTGCCGAAAGACGCCCGGGAGCGGTGCTTAGCTCTGCAGAGCACCGTACCTTCGTCTTTAGCCTCTCTTCTCGTCTACATCTTAGCAAAAAGCTTTTCCACTCTGTCTGGCAAGGAGAAACTGTGCCAGCACAGAAAACATCTCCCATCGTGTTCTAGACGCTGCACGGAGGTCTGCCGAGTGTTTTGCAAGAAGAGAAAGAAAGTTGTCCAAAACAGCTTGCAATCGAATGTTCATGTGAATAGAAAAGGCAGGAGAGTGGTCAGGTACTGTTTTCTCTCAGTTGGCAAGCTGCGCACACAATCGCAGTGTTGTACAGCTTGTTTCATCACCTTTGCGAAGTTGCCCTTCTCTCCGGCTCCCGGAGACGAAGAAGCTGCTTCTTCGCGCAAAGACGATTCTGCCGCTCACAGTGCTCTGCGGTGTGCGCCTTCTGCCGAAAGACGCCCGGGAGCGGTGCTTAGCTCTGCAGAGCACCGTACCTTCGTCTTTAGCCTCTCTTCTCGTCTACATCTTAGCAAAAAGCTTTTCCACTCTGTCTGGCAAGGAGAAACTTTGCCAGCACAGAAAACATCTCCCATCGTCTTCTAGAGGCTGCACGGATGACTGCCGAGTGTTTTGCAAGAAGAGAAAGAAAGTTGTCCAAAACAGCTTGCAATCGAATGTTCATGTGAATAGAAAAGGCAGGAGAGTGGTCAGGTACTGTTTTCTCTCAGTTGGCACGCTGCGCACACAATCGGAGTGTTGTACAGCTTGTTTCATCACCTTTGCGAAGTTTCCACTCTCTCCGGCTCCCGGAGACGAAGAAGCTGCTTCTTCGCGCAAAGACGATTCTGCCGCTCACAGTGCTCTGCGGTGTGCGCCTTCTGCCGAAAGAGGTCCGGGAGCGGTGCTTAGCTCTGCAGAGCACCGTACCTTCGTCTTTAGCCTCTCTTCTCGTCTACATCTTAGCAAAAAGCTTTTCCACTCTGTCTGGCAAGGAGAAACTGTGCCAGCACAAAAAACATCTCCCATCGTGTTCTAGAGGCTGCACGGAGGTCTGCCGAGTGTTTTGCAAGAAGAGAAAGAAAGTTGTCCAAAACAGCTTGCAATCGAATGTTCATGTGAATAGAAAAGGCAGGAGAGTGGTCAGGTACTGTTTTCTCTCAAGTGGCGAGCGGCGCACACAATCGCAGTGTTGTACAGCTTGTTTCATCACCTTTGCCAAGTTTCCACTCTCTCCGGCTCCCGGAGACGAAGAAGCTGCTTCTTCTCGCAAAGACGATTCTGCCGCTCACAGTGCTCTGCGGTGTGCGCCTTCTGCCGAAAGACGCCCGGGAGCGGTGCTTAGCTCTGCAGAGCACCGTACCTTCGTCTTTAGCCTCTCTTCTCGTCTACATCTTAGCAAAAAGCTTTTACACTCTGTCTGGCAAGGAGAAACTGTGCCAGCACAGAAAACATCTCCCATCGTGTTCTAGAGGCTGCACGGAGGTCTGCCGAGTGTTTTGCAAGAAGAGAAAGAAAGTTGTCCAAAACAGCTTGCAATCGAATGTTCATGTGAATAGAAAAGGCAGGAGAGTGGTCAGGTACTGTTTTCTCTCACTTGGCAAGCTGCGCACACAATCGCAGTGTTGTACAGCTTGTTTCATCACCTTTGCGGAGTTGCCGCTCTCTCCGGCTCCCGGAGACGAAGAAGCTGCTTCTTCGCGCAAAGACGATTCTGCCGCTCACAGTGCTCTGCGGTGTGCGCCTTCTGCCGAAAGACGCCCGGGAGCGGTGCTTAGCTCTGCAGAGCACCGTACCTTCGTCTTTAGCCTCTCTTCTCGTCTACATCTTAGCAAAAAGCTTTTCCACTCTCTCTGGCAAGGAGAAACTGTGCCAGCACAGAAAACATCTCCCATCGTGTTCTAGACGCTGCACGGAGGTCTGCCGAGTGTTTTGCAAGAAGAGAAAGAAAGTTGTCCAAAACAGCTTGCAATCGAATGTTCATGTGAATAGAAAAGGCAGGAGAGTGGTCAGGTACTGTTTTCTCTCAGTTGGCAAGCTGCGCACACAATCGCAGTGTTGTACAGCTTGTTTCATCACCTTTGCGAAGTTGCCCTTCTCTCCGGCTCCCGGAGACGAAGAAGCTGCTTCTTCGCGCAAAGACGATTCTGCCGCTCACAGTGCTCTGCGGTGTGCGCCTTCTGCCGAAAGACGCCCGGGAGCGGTGCTTAGCTCTGCAGAGCACCGTACCTTCGTCTTTAGCCTCTCTTCTCGTCTACATCTTAGCAAAAAGCTTTTCCACTCTGTCTGGCAAGGAGAAACTTTGCCAGCACAGAAAACATCTCCCATCGTCTTCTAGAGGCTGCACGGAGGTCTGCCGAGTGTTTTGCAAGAAGAGAAAGAAAGTTGTCCAAAACAGCTTGCAATCGAATGTTCATGTGAATAGAAAAGGCAGGAGAGTGGTCAGGTACTGTTTTCTCTCAGTTGGCACGCTGCGCACACAATCGCAGTGTTGTACAGCTTGTTTCATCACCTTTGCGAAGTTTCCACTCTCTCCGGCTCCCGGAGACGAAGAAGCTGCTTCTTCGCGCAAAGACGATTCTGCCGCTCACAGTGCTCTGCGGTGTGCGCCTTCTGCCGAAAGAGGTCCGGGAGCGGTGCTTAGCTCTGCAGAGCACCGTACCTTCGTCTTTAGCCTCTCTTCTCGTCTACATCTTAGCAAAAAGCTTTTCCACTCTGTCTGGCAAGGAGAAACTGTGCCAGCACAAAAAACATCTCCCATCGTGTTCTAGAGGCTGCACGCAGGTCTGCCGAGTGTTTTGCAAGAAGAGAAAGAAAGTTGTCCAAAACAGCTTGCAATCGAATGTTCATGTGAAAAGGCAGGAGAGTGGTCAGGTACTGTTTTCTCTCACTTGGCAAGCTGCGCACACAATCGCAGTGTTGTACAGCTTGTTTCATCACCTTTGCGAAGTTGCCGCTCTCTCCGGCTCCCGGGGACGAAGAAGCTGCTTCTTCGCGCAAAGACGATTCTGCCGCTCACAGTGCTCTGCGGTGTGCGCCTTCTGCCGAAAGACGCCCGGGAGCGGTGCTTAGCTCTGCAGAGCACCGTACCTTCGTCTTTAGCCTCTCTTCTCGTCTACATCTTAGCAAAAAGCTTTTCCACTCTGTCTGGCAAGGAGAAACTGTGCCAGCACAGAAAACATCTCCCATCGTGTTCTAGACGCTGCACGGAGGTCTGCCGAGTGTTTTGCAAGAAGAGAAAGAAAGTTGTCCAAAACAGCTTGCAATCGAATGTTCATGTGAATAGAAAAGGCAGGAGAGTGGTCAGGTACTGTTTTCTCTCAGTTGGCAAGCTGCGCACACAATCGCAGTGTTGTACAGCTTGTTTCATCACCTTTGCGAAGTTGCCGCTCTCTCCGGCTCCCGGAGACGAAGAAGCTGCTTCTTCGCGCAAAGACGATTCTGCCGCTCACAGTGCTCTGCGGTGTGCGCCTTCTGCCGAAAGAGCCCCGGGAGCTGTGCTTAGCTCTGAGAAGCACCATACGTGCTTCTTTAGCCTCTCTTCTCGTCTACATCTTAGCAAAAAGCTTTTCCACTCTGTCTGGCATGGAGAAACTGTGCCAGCACAGAAAACATCTCCCATCGTGTTCTAGAGGCTGCACGCAGGTCTGCCGAGTGTTTTGCAAGAAGAGAAAGAAAGTTGTCCAAAATAGCTTGCAATCGAATGTTCATGTGAATAGAAAAGGCAGGAGAGTGGTCAGGTACTGTTTTCTCTCAGTTGGCAAGCTGCGCACACAATCGCAGTGTTGTACAGCTTGTTTCATCACCTTTGCCAAGTTGCCGCTCTCTCCGGCTCCCGGAGACGAAGAAGCTGCTTCTTCGCGCAAAGACGATTCTGCCGCTCACAGTGCTCTGCGGTGTGCGCCTTCTGCCGAAAGACGCCCGGGAGCGGTGCTTAGCTCTGCAGAGCACCGTACCTTCGTCTTTAGCCTCTCTTCTCGTCTACATCTTAGCAAAAAGCTTTTCCACTCTGTCTGGCAAGGAGAAACTGTGCCAACACAAAAAACATCTCCCATGGTGTTCTAGAGGCTGCACGGAAGTCTGCCGAGTGTTTTGCAAGAAGAGAAAGAAAGTTGTCCAAAACAGCTTGCAATCGAATGTTCATGTGAATAGAAAAGGCAGGAGAGTGGTCAGGTACTGTTTTCTCTCAGTTGGCAAGCTGCGCACACAATCGCAGTGTTGTACAGCTTGTTTCATCACCTTTGCGAAGTTGCCGTTCTATCTGGCTCCCGGGGACGAAGAAGCTGCTTCTTCGCGCAAAGACCATTCTGCCGCTCACAGTGCTCTGCGGTGTGCGCCTTCTGCCGAAAGACGCCCGGGAGCCGTGCTTAGCTCTGCAGAGCACCGTACCTTCGTCTTTAGCCTCTCTTCTCGTCTACATCTTAGCAAAAAACTTTTCCACTCTGTCTGGCAAGGAGAAACTGTGCCAGCACAGAAAACATCTCCCATCGTGTTCTAGAGGCTGCACGGAGGTCTGCCGAGTGTTTTGCAAGAAGAGAAAGAAAGTTGTCCAAAACAGCTTGCAATCGAATGTTCATGTGAATAGAAAAGGCAGGAGAGTGGTCAGGTACTGTTTTCTCTCAGTTGGCACGCTGCGCACACAATCGCAGTGTTGTACAGCTTGTTTCATCACCTTTGCGAAGTTGCCACTCTCTCCGGCTCCCGGAGACGAAGAAGCTGCTTCTTCGCGCAAAGACGATTCTGCCGCTCACAGTGCTCTGCGGTGTGCGCCTTCTGCCGAAAGACGTCCGGGAGCTGTGCTTAGCTCTGAGAAGCACCCTACGTGCTTCTTTAGCCTCTCTTCTCGTCTACATCTTAGCAAAAAGCTTTTCCACTCTGTCTGGCAAGGAGAAACTGTGCCAGCACAGAAAACATCTCCCATCGTCTTCTAGAGGCTGCACGGAGGTCTGCCGAGTGTTTTGCAAGAAGAGAAAGAAAGTTGTCCAAAACAGCTTGCAATCGAATGTTCATGTGAATAGAAAAGGCAGGAGAGTGGTCAGGTACTGTTTTCTCTCAGTTGGCAAGCTGCGCACACAATCGCAGTGTTGTACAGCTTGTTTCATCACCTTTGCGGAGTTGCCGCTCTCTCCGGCTCCCGGAGACGAAGAAGCTGCTTCTTCGCGCAAAGACGATTCTGCCGCTCACAGTGCTCTGCGGTGTGCGCCTTCTGCCGAAAGAGGTCCGGGTGCGGTGCTTAGCTCTGCAGAGCACCGTACCTTCGTCTTTAGCCTCTCTTCTCGTCTACATCTTAGCAAAAAGCTTTTCCACTCTGTCTGGCAAGGAGAAACTGTGCCAGCACAAAAAACATCTCCCATCGTGTTCTAGAGGCTGCACGCAGGTCTTCCGAGTGTTTTGCAAGAAGAGAAAGAAAGTTGTCCAAAACAGCTTGCAATCGAATGTTCATGTGAATAGAAAAGGCAGGAGAGTGGTCAGGTACTGTTTTCTCTCAGTTGGCACGCTGCGCACACAATCGCAGTGTTGTACAGCTTGTTTCATCACCTTTGCCAAGTTGCCGCTCTCTCCGGCTCCCGGAGACGAAGAAGCTGCTTCTTCGCGCAAAGACGATTCTGCCGCTCACAGTGCTCTGCGGTGTGCGCCTTCTGCCGAAAGACGTCCGGGAGCTGTGCTTAGCTCTGAGAAGCACCCTACGTGCTTCTTTAGCCTCTCTTCTCGTCTACATCTTAGCAAAAAGCTTTTCCACTCTGTCTGGCAAGGAGAAACTGTGCCAGCACAGAAAACATCTCCCATCGTCTTCTAGAGGCTGCACGGAGGTCTGCCGAGTGTTTTGCAAGAAGAGAAAGAAAGTTGTCCAAAACAGCTTGCAATCGAATGTTCATGTGAATAGAAAAGGCAGGAGAGTGGTCAGGTACTGTTTTCTCTCAGTTGGCAAGCTGCGCACACAATCGCAGTGTTGTACAGCTTGTTTCATCACCTTTGCGAAGTTGCCGCTCTCTCCGGCTCCCGGAGACGAAGAAGCTGCTTCTTCGCGCAAAGACGATTCTGCCGCTCACAGTGCTCTGCGGTGTGCGCCTTCTGCCGAAAGAGGTCCGGGTGCGGTGCTTAGCTCTGCAGAGCACCGTACCTTCGTCTTTAGCCTCTCTTCTCGTCTACATCTTAGCAAAAAGCTTTTCCACTCTGTCTGGCAAGGAGAAACTGTGCCAGCACAAAAAACATCTCCCATCGTGTTCTAGAGGCTGCACGCAGGTCTTCCGAGTGTTTTGCAAGAAGAGAAAGAAAGTTGTCCAAAACAGCTTGCAATCGAATGTTCATGTGAATAGAAAAGGCAGGAGAGTGGTCAGGTACTGTTTTCTCTCAGTTGGCACGCTGCGCACACAATCGCAGTGTTGTACAGCTTGTTTCATCACCTTTGCCAAGTTGCCGCTCTCTCCGGCTCCCGGAGACGAAGAAGCTGCTTCTTCGCGCAAAGACGATTCTGCCGCTCACAGTGCTCTGCGGTGTGCGCCTTCTGCCGAAAGAGGTCCGGGAGCGGTGCTTAGCTCTGCAGAGCACCGTACCTTCGTCTTTAGCCTCTCTTCTCGTCTACATCTTAGCAAAAAGCTTTTCCACTCTGTCTGGCAAGGAGAAACTGTGCCAGCACAAAAAACATCTCCCATCGTGTTCTAGAGGCTGCACGCAGGTCTGCCGAGTGTTTTGCAAGAAGAGAAAGAAAGTTGTCCAAAACAGCTTGCAATCGAATGTTCATGTGAATAGAAAAGGCAGGAGAGTGGTCAGGTACTGTTTTCTCTCAGTTGGCAAGCTGCGCACACAATCGCAGTGTTGTACAGCTTGTTTCATCACCTTTGACAAGTTGCCGCTCTCTCCGGCTCCCGGGGACGAAGAAGCTGCTTCTTCGCGCAAAGACGATTCTGCCGCTCACAGTGCTCTGCGGTGTGCGCCTTCTGCCGAAAGACGCCCGGGAGCGGTGCTTAGCTCTGCAGAGCACCGTACCTTCGTCTTTAGCCTCTCTTCTCGTCTACATCTTAGCAAAAAGCTTTTCCACTCTGTCTGGCAAGGAGAAACTGTGCCAGCACAGAAAACATCTCCTATCGTGTTTAGAGGCTGCACGGAGGTCTGCCGAGTGTTTTGCAAGAAGAGAAAGAAAGTTGTCCAAAACAGCTTGCAATCGAATGTTCATGTGAATAGAAAAGGCAGGAGAGTGGTCAGGTACTGTTTTCTCTCACTTGGCAAGCTGCGCACACAATCGCAGTGTTGTACAGCTTGTTTCATCCCCTTTGCCAAGTTGCCGCTCTCTCCGGCTCCCGGAGACGAAGAAGCTGCTTCTTCGCGCAAAGACGATTCTGCCGCTCACAGTGCTCTGCGGTGTGCGCCTTCTGCCGAATGAGCCCCGGTAGCTGTGCTTAGCTCTGCAGAGCACCGTACCTTCGTCTTTAGCCTCTCTTCTCGTCTACATCTTAGCAAAAAGCTTTTCCACTCTGTCTGGCAAGGAGAAACTGTGCCAGCACAAAAAACATCTCCCATCGTGTTCTAGAGGCTGCACGCAGGTCTGCCGAGTGTTTTGCAAGAAGAGAAAGAAAGTTGTCCAAAACAGCTTGCAATTGAATGTTCATGTGAATAGAAAAGGAAGGAGAGTGGTCAGGTACTGTTTTCTCTCAAGTGGCGAGCTGCGCACACATTCGCAGTGTTGTACAGCTTGTTTCATCACCTTTGCGAAGTTGCCGCTCTCTCCGGCTCCCGGAGACGAAGAAGCTGCTTCTTCTCGCAAAGACGATTCTGCCGCTCACAGTGCTCTGCGGTGTGCGCCTTCTGCCGAAAGACGCCCGGGAGCCGTGCTTAGCTCTGCAGAGCACCGTACCTTCGTCTTTAGCCTCTCTTCTCGTCTACATCTTAGCAAAAAGCTTTTCCACTCTGTCTGGCAAGGAGAAACTGTGCCAGCACAGAAAACATCTCCCATCGTGTTCTAGAGGCTGCACGGAGGTCTGCCGAGTGTTTTGCAAGAAGAGAAAGAAAGTTGTCCAAAACAGCTTGCAATCGAATGTTCATGTGAATAGAAAAGGCAGGAGAGTGGTCAGGTACTGTTTTCTCTCAGTTGGCAAGCTGCGCACACAATCGCAGTGTTGTACAGCTTGTTTCATCACCTTTGCGGAGTTGCCGCTCTCTCCGGCTCCCGGAGACGAAGAAGCTGCTTCTTCGCGCAAAGACGATTCTGCCGCTCACAGTGCTCTGCGGTGTGCGCCTTCTGCCGAAAGACGCCCGGGAGCGGTGCTTAGCTCTGCAGAGCACCGTACCTTCGTCTTTAGCCTCTCTTCTCGTCTACATCTTAGCAAAAAGCTTTTCCACTCTGTCTGGCAAGGAGAAACTCTGCCAGCACAGAAAACATCTCCCATCGTGTTCTAGACGCTGCACGGAGGTCTGCCGAGTGTTTTGCAAGAAGAGAAAGAAAGTTGTCCAAAACAGCTTGCAATCGAATGTTCATGTGAATAGAAAAGGCAGGAGAGTGGTCAGGTACTGTTTTCTCTCAGTTGGCAAGCTGCGCACACAATCGCAGTGTTGTACAGCTTGTTTCATCACCTTTGCGAAGTTGCCACTCTCTCCGGCTCCCGGAGACGAAGAAGCTGCTTCTTCGCGCAAAGACGATTCTGCCGCTCACAGTGCTCTGCGGTGTGCGCCTTCTGCCGAAAGAGCCCCGGGAGCTGTGCTTAGCTCTGAGAAGCACCCTACGTGCTTCTTTAGCCTCTCTTCTCGTCTACATCTTAGCAAAAAGCTTTTCCACTCTGTCTGGCAAGGAGAAACTGTGCCAGCACAGAAAACATCTCCCATCGTGTTCTAGAGGCTGCACGGAGGTCTGCCGAGTGTTTTGCAAGAAGAGAAAGAAAGTTGTCCAAAACAGCTTGCAATCGAATGTTCATGTGAATAGAAAAGGCAGGAGAGTGGTCAGGTACTGTTTTCTCTCAGTTGGCACGCTGCGCACACAATCGCAGTGTTGTACAGCTTGTTTCATCACCTTTGCGAAGTTTCCACTCTCTCCGGCTCCCGGAGACGAAGAAGCTGCTTCTTCGCGCAAAGACGATTCTGCCGCTCACAGTGCTCTGCGGTGTGCGGCTTCTGCCGAAAGAGGTCCGGGAGCGGTGCTTAGCTCTGCAGAGCACCGTACCTTCGTCTTTAGCCTCTCTTCTCGTCTACATCTTAGCAAAAAGCTTTTCCACTCTGTCTGGCAAGGAGAAACTGTGCCAGCACAAAAAACATCTCCTATCCTGTTCTAGAGGCTGCACGGAAGTCTGCCGAGTGTTTTGCAAGAAGAGAAAGAAAGTTGTCCAAAACAGCTTGCAATCGAATGTTCATGTGAATAGAAAAGGCAGGAGAGTGGTCAGGTACTGTTTTCTCTCAGTTGGCAAGCTGCGCACACAATCGCAGTGTTGTACAGCTTGTTTCATCACCTTTGCGAAGTTGCCCTTCTCTCCGGCTCCCGGAGACGAAGAAGCTGCTTCTTCGCGCAAAGACGATTCTGCCGCTCACAGTGCTCTGCGGTGTGCGCCTTCTGCCGAAAGACGCCCGGGAGCGGTGCTTAGCTCTGCAGAGCACCGTACCTTCGTCTTTAGCCTCTCTTCTCGTCTACATCTTAGCAAAAAGCTTTTCCACTCTGTCTGGCAAGGAGAAACTTTGCCAGCACAGAAAACATCTCCCATCGTCTTCTAGAGGCTGCACGGAGGTCTGCCGAGTGTTTTGCAAGAAGAGAAAGAAAGTTGTCCAAAACAGCTTGCAATCGAATGTTCATGTGAATAGAAAAGGCAGGAGAGTGGTCAGGTACTGTTTTCTCTCAGTTGGCACGCTGCGCACACAATCGCAGTGTTGTACAGCTTGTTTCATCACCTTTGCCAAGCTGCCGCTCTCTCCGGCTCCCGGAGACGAAGAAGCTGCTTCTTCGCGCAAAGACGATTCTGCCGCTCACAGTGCTCTGCGGTGTGCGCCTTCTGCCGAAAGAGCCCCGGGAGCTGTGCTTAGCTCTGAGAAGCACCATACGTGCTTCTTTAGCCTCTCTTCTCGTCTACATCTTAGCAAAAAGCTTTTCCACTCTGTCTGGCATGGAGAAACTGTGCCAGCACAGAAAACATCTCCCATCGTGTTCTAGAGGCTGCACGCAGGTCTGCCGAGTGTTTTGCAAGAAGAGAAAGAAAGTTGTCCAAAATAGCTTGCAATCGAATGTTCATGTGAATAGAAAAGGCAGGAGAGTGGTCAGGTACTGTTTTCTCTCAGTTGGCAAGCTGCGCACACAATCGCAGTGTTGTACAGCTTGTTTCATCACCTTTGCCAAGTTGCCGCTCTCTCCGGCTCCCGGAGACGAAGAAGCTGCTTCTTCGCGCAAAGACGATTCTGCCGCTCACAGTGCTCTGCGGTGTGCGCCTTCTGCCGAAAGACGCCCGGGAGCGGTGCTTAGCTCTGCAGAGCACCGTACCTTCGTCTTTAGCCTCTCTTCTCGTCTACATCTTAGCAAAAAGCTTTTCCAATCTGTCTGGCAAGGAGAAACTGTGCCAGCACAAAAAACATCTCCCATGGTGTTCTAGAGGCTGCACGGAAGTCTGCCGAGTGTTTTGCAAGAAGAGAAAGAAAGTTGTCCAAAACAGCTTGCAATCGAATGTTCATGTGAATAGAAAAGGCAGGAGAGTGGTCAGGTACTGTTTTCTCTCAGTTGGCAAGCTGCGCACACAATCGCAGTGTTGTACAGCTTGTTTCATCACCTTTGCGAAGTTGCCGTTCTATCTGGCTCCCGGGGACGAAGAAGCTGCTTCTTCGCGCAAAGACCATTCTGCCGCTCACAGTGCTCTGCGGTGTGCGCCTTCTGCCGAAAGACGCCCGGGAGCGGTGCTTAGCTCTGCAGAGCACCGTACCTTCGTCTTTAGCCTCTCTTCTCGTCTACATCTTAGCAAAAAACTTTTCCACTCTGTCTGGCAAGGAGAAACTGTGCCAGCACAGAAAACATCTCCCATCGTGTTCTAGAGGCTGCACGGAGGTCTGCCGAGTGTTTTGCAAGAAGAGAAAGAAAGTTGTCCAAAACAGCTTGCAATCGAATGTTCATGTGAATAGAAAAGGCAGGAGAGTGGTCAGGTACTGTTTTCTCTCAGTTGGCACGCTGCGCACACAATCGCAGTGTTGTACAGCTTTTTTCATCACCTTTGCGAAGTTGCCACTCTCTCCGGCTCCCGGAGACGAAGAAGCTGCTTCTTCGCGCAAAGACGATTCTGCCGCTCACAGTGCTCTGCGGTGTGCGCCTTCTGCCGAAAGACGTCCGGGAGCTGTGCTTAGCTCTGAGAAGCACCCTACGTGCTTCTTTAGCCTCTCTTCTCGTCTACATCTTAGCAAAAAGCTTTTCCACTCTGTCTGGCAAGGAGAAACTGTGCCAGCACAGAAAACATCTCCCATCGTGTTCTAGAGGCTGCACGGAGGTCTGCCGAGTGTTTTGCAAGAAGAGAAAGAAAGTTGTCCAAAACAGCTTGCAATCGAATGTTCATGTGAATAGAAAAGGCAGGAGAGTGGTCAGGTACTGTTTTCTCTCAGTTGGCAAGCTGCGCACACAATCGCAGTGTTGTACAGCTTGTTTCATCACCTTTGCGAAGTTGCCGCTCTCTCCGGCTCCCGGAGACGAAGAAGCTGCTTCTTCGCGCAAAGACGATTCTGCCGCTCACAGTGCTCTGCGGTGTGCGCCTTCTGCCGAAAGAGGTCCGGGTGCGGTGCTTAGCTCTGCAGAGCACCGTACCTTCGTCTTTAGCCTCTCTTCTCGTCTACATCTTAGCAAAAAGCTTTTCCACTCTGTCTGGCAAGGAGAAACTGTGCCAGCACAAAAAACATCTCCCATCGTGTTCTAGAGGCTGCACGCAGGTCTTCCGAGTGTTTTGCAAGAAGAGAAAGAAAGTTGTCCAAAACAGCTTGCAATCGAATGTTCATGTGAATAGAAAAGGCAGGAGAGTGGTCAGGTACTGTTTTCTCTCAGTTGGCACGCTGCGCACACAATCGCAGTGTTGTACAGCTTGTTTCATCACCTTTGCCAAGTTGCCGCTCTCTCCGGCTCCCGGAGACGAAGAAGCTGCTTCTTCGCGCAAAGACGATTCTGCCGCTCACAGTGCTCTGCGGTGTGCGCCTTCTGCCGAAAGAGGTCCGGGAGCGGTGCTTAGCTCTGCAGAGCACCGTACCTTCGTCTTTAGCCTCTCTTCTCGTCTACATCTTAGCAAAAAGCTTTTCCACTCTGTCTGGCAAGGAGAAACTGTGCCAGCACAAAAAACATCTCCCATCGTGTTCTAGAGGCTGCACGCAGGTCTGCCGAGTGTTTTGCAAGAAGAGAAAGAAAGTTGTCCAAAACAGCTTGCAATCGAATGTTCATGTGAATAGAAAAGGCAGGAGAGTGGTCAGGTACTGTTTTCTCTCAGTTGGCAAGCTGCGCACACAATCGCAGTGTTGTACAGCTTGTTTCATCACCTTTGACAAGTTGCCGCTCTCTCCGGCTCCCGGGGACGAAGAAGCTGCTTCTTCGCGCAAAGACGATTCTGCCGCTCACAGTGCTCTGCGGTGTGCGCCTTCTGCCGAAAGACGCCCGGGAGCGGTGCTTAGCTCTGCAGAGCACCGTACCTTCGTCTTTAGCCTCTCTTCTCGTCTACATCTTAGCAAAAAGCTTTTCCACTCTGTCTGGCAAGGAGAAACTGTGCCAGCACAGAAAACATCTCCTATCGTGTTTAGAGGCTGCACGGAGGTCTGCCGAGTGTTTTGCAAGAAGAGAAAGAAAGTTGTCCAAACCAGCTTGCAATCGAATGTTCATGTGAATAGAAAAGGCAGGAGAGTGGTCAGGTACTGTTTTCTCTCACTTGGCAAGCTGCGCACACAATCGCAGTGTTGTACAGCTTGTTTCATCACCTTTGCCAAGTTGCCGCTCTCTCCGGCTCCCGGAGACGAAGAAGCTGCTTCTTCGCGCAAAGACGATTCTGCCGCTCACAGTGCTCTGCGGTGTGCGCCTTCTGCCGAAAGAGCCCCGGTAGCTGTGCTTAGCTCTGCAGAGCACCGTACCTTCGTCTTTAGCCTCTCTTCTCGTCTACATCTTAGCAAAAAGCTTTTCCACTCTGTCTGGCAAGGAGAAACTGTGCCAGCACAAAAAACATCTCCCATCGTGTTCTAGAGGCTGCACGCAGGTCTGACGAGTGTTTTGCAAGAAGAGAAAGAAAGTTGTCCAAAACAGCTTGCAATCGAATGTTCATGTGAATAGAAAAGGCAGGAGAGTGGTCAGGTACTGTTTTCTCTCAAGTGGCGAGCTGCGCACACATTCGCAGTGTTGTACAGCTTGTTTCATCACCTTTGCGAAGTTGCCGCTCTCTCCGGCTCCCGGAGACGAAGAAGCTGCTTCTTCTCGCAAAGACGATTCTGCCGCTCACAGTGCTCTGCGGTGTGCGCCTTCTGCCGAAAGACGCCCGGGAGCCGTGCTTACCTCTGCAGAGCACCGTACCTTCGTCTTTAGCCTCTCTTCTCGTCTACATCTTAGCAAAAAGCTTTTCCACTCTGTCTGGCAAGGAGAAACTGTGCCAGCACAGAAAACATCTCCCATCGTGTTCTAGAGGCTGCACGGAGGTCTGCCGAGTGTTTTGCAAGAAGAGAAAGAAAGTTGTCCAAAACAGCTTGCAATCGAATGTTCATGTGAATAGAAAAGGCAGGAGAGTGGTCAGGTACTGTTTTCTCTCAGTTGGCAAGCTGCGCACACAATCGCAGTGTTGTACAGCTTGTTTCATCACCTTTGCGGAGTTGCCGCTCTCTCCGGCTCCCGGAGACGAAGAAGCTGCTTCTTCGCGCAAAGACGATTCTGCCGCTCACAGTGCTCTGCGGTGTGCGCCTTCTGCCGAAAGACGCCCGGGAGCGGTGCTTAGCTCTGCAGAGCACCGTACCTTCGTCTTTAGCCTCTCTTCTCGTCTACATCTTAGCAAAAAGCTTTTCCACTCTGTCTGGCAAGGAGAAACTCTGCCAGCACAGAAAACATCTCCCATCGTGTTCTAGACGCTGCACGGAGGTCTGCCGAGTGTTTTGCAAGAAGAGAAAGAAAGTTGTCCAAAACAGCTTGCAATCGAATGTTCATGTGAATAGAAAAGGCAGGAGAGTGGTCAGGTACTGTTTTCTCTCAGTTGGCAAGCTGCGCACACAATCGCAGTGTTGTACAGCTTGTTTCATCACCTTTGCGAAGTTGCCACTCTCTCCGGCTCCCGGAGACGAAGAAGCTGCTTCTTCGCGCAAAGACGATTCTGCCGCTCACAGTGCTCTGCGGTGTGCGCCTTCTGCCGAAAGAGCCCCGGGAGCTGTGCTTAGCTCTGAGAAGCACCCTACGTGCTTCTTTAGCCTCTCTTCTCGTCTACATCTTAGCAAAAAGCTTTTCCACTCTGTCTGGCAAGGAGAAACTGTGCCAGCACAGAAAACATCTCCCATCGTGTTCTAGAGGCTGCACGGAGGTCTGCCGAGTGTTTTGCAAGAAGAGAAAGAAAGTTGTCCAAAACAGCTTGCAATCGAATGTTCATGTGAATAGAAAAGGCAGGAGAGTGGTCAGGTACTGTTTTCTCTCAGTTGGCACGCTGCGCACACAATCGCAGTGTTGTACAGCTTGTTTCATCACCTTTGCGAAGTTTCCACTCTCTCCGGCTCCCGGAGACGAAGAAGCTGCTTCTTCGCGCAAAGACGATTCTGCCGCTCACAGTGCTCTGCGGTGTGCGGCTTCTGCCGAAAGAGGTCCGGGAGCGGTGCTTAGCTCTGCAGAGCACCGTACCTTCGTCTTTAGCCTCTCTTCTCGTCTACATCTTAGCAAAAAGCTTTTCCACTCTGTCTGGCAAGGAGAAACTGTGCCAGCACAAAAAACATCTCCTATCCTGTTCTAGAGGCTGCACGGAAGTCTGCCGAGTGTTTTGCAAGAAGAGAAAGAAAGTTGTCCAAAACAGCTTGCAATCGAATGTTCATGTGAATAGAAAAGGCAGGAGAGTGGTCAGGTACTGTTTTCTCTCACTTGGCAAGCTGCGCACACAATCGCAGTGTTGTACAGCTTGTTTCATCACCTTTGCGAAGTTGCCCTTCTCTCCGGCTCCCGGAGACGAAGAAGCTGCTTCTTCGCGCAAAGACGATTCTGCCGCTCACAGTGCTCTGCGGTGTGCGCCTTCTGCCGAAAGACGCCCGGGAGCGGTGCTTAGCTCTGCAGAGCACCGTACCTTCGTCTTTAGCCTCTCTTCTCGTCTACATCTTAGCAAAAAGCTTTTCCACTCTGTCTGGCAAGGAGAAACTTTGCCAGCACAGAAAACATCTCCCATCGTCTTCTAGAGGCTGCACGGAGGTCTGCCGAGTGTTTTGCAAGAAGAGAAAGAAAGTTGTCCAAAACAGCTTGCAATCGAATGTTCATGTGAATAGAAAAGGCAGGAGAGTGGTCAGGTACTGTTTTCTCTCAGTTGGCACGCTGCGCACACAATCGCAGTGTTGTACAGCTTGTTTCATCACCTTTGCCAAGCTGCCGCTCTCTCCGGCTCCCGGAGACGAAGAAGCTGCTTCTTCGCGCAAAGACGATTCTGCCGCTCACAGTGCTCTGCGGTGTGCGCCTTCTGCCGAAAGAGCCCCGGGAGCTGTGCTTAGCTCTGAGAAGCACCATACGTGCTTCTTTAGCCTCTCTTCTCGTCTACATCTTAGCAAAAAGCTTTTCCACTCTGTCTGGCATGGAGAAACTGTGCCAGCACAGAAAACATCTCCCATCGTGTTCTAGAGGCTGCACGCAGGTCTGCCGAGTGTTTTGCAAGAAGAGAAAGAAAGTTGTCCAAAATAGCTTGCAATCGAATGTTCATGTGAATAGAAAAGGCAGGAGAGTGGTCAGGTACTGTTTTCTCTCAGTTGGCAAGCTGCGCACACAATCGCAGTGTTGTACAGCTTGTTTCATCACCTTTGCCAAGTTGCCGCTCTCTCCGGCTCCCGGAGACGAAGAAGCTGCTTCTTCGCGCAAAGACGATTCTGCCGCTCACAGTGCTCTGCGGTGTGCGCCTTCTGCCGAAAGACGCCCGGGAGCGGTGCTTAGCTCTGCAGAGCACCGTACCTTCGTCTTTAGCCTCTCTTCTCGTCTACATCTTAGCAAAAAGCTTTTCCAATCTGTCTGGCAAGGAGAAACTGTGCCAGCACAAAAAACATCTCCCATGGTGTTCTAGAGGCTGCACGGAAGTCTGCCGAGTGTTTTGCAAGAAGAGAAAGAAAGTTGTCCAAAACAGCTTGCAATCGAATGTTCATGTGAATAGAAAAGGCAGGAGAGTGGTCAGGTACTGTTTTCTCTCAGTTGGCAAGCTGCGCACACAATCGCAGTGTTGTACAGCTTGTTTCATCACCTTTGCGAAGTTTCCGTTCTATCTGGCTCCCGGGGACGAAGAAGCTGCTTCTTCGCGCAAAGACCATTCTGCCGCTCACAGTGCTCTGCGGTGTGCGCCTTCTGCCGAAAGACGCCCGGGAGCGGTGCTTAGCTCTGCAGAGCACCGTACCTTCGTCTTTAGCCTCTCTTCTCGTCTACATCTTAGCAAAAAACTTTTCCACTCTGTCTGGCAAGGAGAAACTGTGCCAGCACAGAAAACATCTCCCATCGTGTTCTAGAGGCTGCACGGAGGTCTGCCGAGTGTTTTGCAAGAAGAGAAAGAAAGTTGTCCAAAACAGCTTGCAATCGAATGTTCATGTGAATAGAAAAGGCAGGAGAGTGGTCAGGTACTGTTTTCTCTCAGTTGGCACGCTGCGCACACAATCGCAGTGTTGTACAGCTTTTTTCATCACCTTTGCGAAGTTGCCACTCTCTCCGGCTCCCGGAGACGAAGAAGCTGCTTCTTCGCGCAAAGACGATTCTGCCGCTCACAGTGCTCTGCGGTGTGCGCCTTCTGCCGAAAGACGTCCGGGAGCTGTGCTTAGCTCTGAGAAGCACCCTACGTGCTTCTTTAGCCTCTCTTCTCGTCTACATCTTAGCAAAAAGCTTTTCCACTCTGTCTGGCAAGGAGAAACTGTGCCAGCACAGAAAACATCTCCCATCGTGTTCTAGAGGCTGCACGGAGGTCTGCCGAGTGTTTTGCAAGAAGAGAAAGAAAGTTGTCCAAAACAGCTTGCAATCGAATGTTCATGTGAATAGAAAAGGCAGGAGAGTGGTCAGGTACTGTTTTCTCTCAGTTGGCAAGCTGCGCACACAATCGCAGTGTTGTACAGCTTGTTTCATCACCTTTGCGAAGTTGCCGCTCTCTCCGGCTCCCGGAGACGAAGAAGCTGCTTCTTCGCGCAAAGACGATTCTGCCGCTCACAGTGCTCTGCGGTGTGCGCCTTCTGCCGAAAGAGGTCCGGGTGCGGTGCTTAGCTCTGCAGAGCACCGTACCTTCGTCTTTAGCCTCTCTTCTCGTCTACATCTTAGCAAAAAGCTTTTCCACTCTGTCTGGCAAGGAGAAACTGTGCCAGCACAAAAACATCTCCCATCGTGTTCTAGAGGCTGCACGCAGGTCTTCCGAGTGTTTTGCAAGAAGAGAAAGAAAGTTGTCCAAAACAGCTTGCAATCGAATGTTCATGTGAATAGAAAAGGCAGGAGAGTGGTCAGGTACTGTTTTCTCTCAGTTGGCACGCTGCGCACACAATCGCAGTGTTGTACAGCTTGTTTCATCACCTTTGCCAAGTTGCCGCTCTCTCCGGCTCCCGGAGACGAAGAAGCTGCTTCTTCGCGCAAAGACGATTCTGCCGCTCACAGTGCTCTGCGGTGTGCGCCTTCTGCCGAAAGAGGTCCGGGAGCGGTGCTTAGCTCTGCAGAGCACCGTACCTTCGTCTTTAGCCTCTCTTCTCGTCTACATCTTAGCAAAAAGCTTTTCCACTCTGTCTGGCAAGGAGAAACTGTGCCAGCACAAAAAACATCTCCCATCGTGTTCTAGAGGCTGCACGCAGGTCTGCCGAGTGTTTTGCAAGAAGAGAAAGAAAGTTGTCCAAAACAGCTTGCAATCGAATGTTCATGTGAATAGAAAAGGCAGGAGAGTGGTCAGGTACTGTTTTCTCTCAGTTGGCAAGCTGCGCACACAATCGCAGTGTTGTACAGCTTGTTTCATCACCTTTGACAAGTTGCCGCTCTCTCCGGCTCCCGGGGACGAAGAAGCTGCTTCTTCGCGCAAAGACGATTCTGCCGCTCACAGTGCTCTGCGGTGTGCGCCTTCTGCCGAAAGACGCCCGGGAGCGGTGCTTAGCTCTGCAGAGCACCGTACCTTCGTCTTTAGCCTCTCTTCTCGTCTACATCTTAGCAAAAAGCTTTTCCACTCTGTCTGGCAAGGAGAAACTGTGCCAGCACAGAAAACATCTCCTATCGTGTTTAGAGGCTGCACGGAGGTCTGCCGAGTGTTTTGCAAGAAGAGAAAGAAAGTTGTCCAAACCAGCTTGCAATCGAATGTTCATGTGAATAGAAAAGGCAGGAGAGTGGTCAGGTACTGTTTTCTCTCACTTGGCAAGCTGCGCACACAATCGCAGTGTTGTACAGCTTGTTTCATCACCTTTGCCAAGTTGCCGCTCTCTCCGGCTCCCGGAGACGAAGAAGCTGCTTCTTCGCGCAAAGACGATTCTGCCGCTCACAGTGCTCTGCGGTGTGCGCCTTCTGCCGAAAGAGCCCCGGTAGCTGTGCTTAGCTCTGCAGAGCACCGTACCTTCGTCTTTAGCCTCTCTTCTCGTCTACATCTTAGCAAAAAGCTTTTCCACTCTGTCTGGCAAGGAGAAACTGTGCCAGCACAAAAAACATCTCCCATCGTGTTCTAGAGGCTGCACGCAGGTCTGACGAGTGTTTTGCAAGAAGAGAAAGAAAGTTGTCCAAAACAGCTTGCAATCGAATGTTCATGTGAATAGAAAAGGCAGGAGAGTGGTCAGGTACTGTTTTCTCTCAAGTGGCGAGCTGCGCACACATTCGCAGTGTTGTACAGCTTGTTTCATCACCTTTGCGAAGTTGCCGCTCTCTCCGGCTCCCGGAGACGAAGAAGCTGCTTCTTCTCGCAAAGACGATTCTGCCGCTCACAGTGCTCTGCGGTGTGCGCCTTCTGCCGAAAGACGCCCGGGAGCCGTGCTTAGCTCTGCAGAGCACCGTACCTTCGTCTTTAGCCTCTCTTCTCGTCTACATCTTAGCAAAAAGCTTTTCCACTCTGTCTGGCAAGGAGAAACTGTGCCAGCACAGAAAACATCTCCCATCGTGTTCTAGAGGCTGCACGGAGGTCTGCCGAGTGTTTTGCAAGAAGAGAAAGAAAGTTGTCCAAAACAGCTTACAATCGAATGTTCATGTGAATAGAAAAGGCAGGAGAGTGGTCAGGTACTGTTTTCTCTCAGTTGGCAAGCTGCGCACACAATCGCAGTGTTGTACAGCTTGTTTCATCACCTTTGCGGAGTTGCCGCTCTCTCCGGCTCCCGGAGACGAAGAAGCTGCTTCTTCGCGCAAAGACGATTCTGCCGCTCACAGTGCTCTGCGGTGTGCGCCTTCTGCCGAAAGACGCCCGGGAGCGGTGCTTAGCTCTGCAGAGCACCGTACCTTCGTCTTTAGCCTCTCTTCTCGTCTACATCTTAGCAAAAAGCTTTTCCACTCTGTCTGGCAAGGAGAAACTCTGCCAGCACAGAAAACATCTCCCATCGTGTTCTAGACGCTGCACGGAGGTCTGCCGAGTGTTTTGCAAGAAGAGAAAGAAAGTTGTCCAAAACAGCTTGCAATCGAATGTTCATGTGAATAGAAAAGGCAGGAGAGTGGTCAGGTACTGTTTTCTCTCAGTTGGCAAGCTGCGCACACAATCGCAGTGTTGTACAGCTTGTTTCATCACCTTTGCGAAGTTGCCACTCTCTCCGGCTCCCGGAGACGAAGAAGCTGCTTCTTCGCGCAAAGACGATTCTGCCGCTCACAGTGCTCTGCGGTGTGCGCCTTCTGCCGAAAGAGCCCCGGGAGCTGTGCTTAGCTCTGAGAAGCACCCTACGTGCTTCTTTAGCCTCTCTTCTCGTCTACATCTTAGCAAAAAGCTTTTCCACTCTGTCTGGCAAGGAGAAACTGTGCCAGCACAGAAAACATCTCCCATCGTGTTCTAGAGGCTGCACGGAGGTCTGCCGAGTGTTTTGCAAGAAGAGAAAGAAAGTTGTCCAAAACAGCTTGCAATCGAATGTTCATGTGAATAGAAAAGGCAGGAGAGTGGTCAGGTACTGTTTTCTCTCAGTTGGCACGCTGCGCACACAATCGCAGTGTTGTACAGCTTGTTTCATCACCTTTGCGAAGTTTCCACTCTCTCCGGCTCCCGGAGACGAAGAAGCTGCTTCTTCGCGCAAAGACGATTCTGCCGCTCACAGTGCTCTGCGGTGTGCGGCTTCTGCCGAAAGAGGTCCGGGAGCGGTGCTTAGCTCTGCAGAGCACCGTACCTTCGTCTTTAGCCTCTCTTCTCGTCTACATCTTAGCAAAAAGCTTTTCCACTCTGTCTGGCAAGGAGAAACTGTGCCAGCACAAAAAACATCTCCTATCCTGTTCTAGAGGCTGCACGGAAGTCTGCCAAGTGTTTTGCAAGAAGAGAAAGAAAGTTGTCCAAAACAGCTTGCAATCGAATGTTCATGTGAATAGAAAAGGCAGGAGAGTGGTCAGGTACTGTTTTCTCTCAAGTGGCGAGCGGCGCACACAATCGCAGTGTTGTACAGCTTGTTTCATCACCTTTGCGAAGTTGCCGCTCTCTCCGGCTCCCGGAGACGAAGAAGCTGCTTCTTCTCGCAAAGACGATTCTGCCACTCACAGTGCTCTGCGGTGTGCGCCTTCTGCCGAAAGACGCCCGGGAGCGGTGCTTAGCTCTGCAGAGCACCGTACCTTCGTCTTTAGCCTCTCTTCTCGTCTACATCTTAGCAAAAAGCTTTTCCACTCTGTCTGGCAAGGAGAAACTGTGCCAGCACAGAAAACATCTCCCATCGTCTTCTAGAGGCTGCACGGAGGTCTGCCGAGTGTTTTGCAAGAAGAGAAAGAAAGTTGTCCAAAACAGCTTGCAATCGAATGTTCATGTGAATAGAAAAGGCAGGAGAGTGGTCAGGTACTCTTTTCTCTCCGTTGGCAAGCTGCGCACACAATCGCAGTGTTGTACAGCTTGTTTCATCACCTTTGCGGAGTTGCCGCTCTCTCCGGCTCCCGGAGACGAAGAAGCTGCTTCTTCGCGCAAAGACGATTCTGCCGCTCACAGTGCTCTGCGGTGTGCGCCTTCTGCCGAAAGACGCCCGGGAGCGGTGCTTAGCTCTGCAGAGCACCGTACCTTCGTCTTTAGCCTCTCTTCTCGTCTACATCTTAGCAAAAAGCTTTTCCACTCTGTCTGGCAAGGAGAAACTGTGCCAGCACAAAAAACATCTCCCATCGTGTTCTAGAGGCTGCACGCAGGTCTGCCGAGTGTTTTGCAAGAAGAGAAAGAAAGTTGTCCAAAACAGCTTGCAATCGAATGTTCATGTGAATAGAAAAGGCAGGAGAGTGGTCAGGTACTGTTTTCTCTCAAGTGGCGAGCTGCGCACACATTCGCAGTGTTGTACAGCTTGTTTCATCACCTTTGCGAAGTTGCCGCTCTCTCCGGCTCCCGGAGACGAAGAAGCTGCTTCTTCTCGCAAAGACGATTCTGCCGCTCACAGTGCTCTGCGGTGTGCGCCTTCTGCCGAAAGACGCCCGGGAGCCGTGCTTAGCTCTGCAGAGCACCGTACCTTCGTCTTTAGCCTCTCTTCTCGTCTACATCTTAGCAAAAAGCTTTTCCACTCTGTCTGGCAAGGAGAAACTGTGCCAGCACAGAAAACATCTCCCATCGTCTTCTAGAGGCTGCACGGAGGTCTGCCGAGTGTTTTGCAAGAAGAGAAAGAAAGTTGTCCAAAACAGCTTGCAATCGAATATTCATGTGAATAGAAAAGGCAGGAGAGTGGTCAGGTACTGTTTTCTCTCAGTTGGCAAGCTGCGCACACAATCGCAGTGTTGTACAGCTTGTTTCATCACCTTTGCGGAGTTGCCGCTCTCTCCGGCTCCCGGAGACGAAGAAGCTGCTTCTTCGCGCAAAGACGATTCTGCCGCTCACAGTGCTCTGCGGTGTGCGCCTTCTGCCGAAAGAGCCCCGAGAGCTGTGCTTAGCTCTGAGAAGCACCCTACGTGCTTCTTTAGCCTCTCTTCTCGTCTACATCTTAGCAAAAAGCTTTTCCACTCTGTCTGGCAAGGAGAAACTGTGCCAGCACAGAAAACATCTCCCATCGTGTTCTAGACGCTGCACGGAGGTCTGCCGAGTGTTTTGCAAGAAGAGAAAGAAAGTTGTCCAAAACAGCTTGCAATCGAATGTTCATGTGAATAGAAAAGGCAGGAGAGTGGTCAGGTACTGTTTTCTCTCACTTGGCAAGCTGCGCACACAATCGCAGTGTTGTACAGCTTGTTTCATCACCTTTGCCAAGTTGCCGCTCTCTCCGGCTCCCGGAGACGAAGAAGCTGCTTCTTCGCGCAAAGACGATTCTGCCGCTCACAGTGCTCTGCGGTGTGCGCCTTCTGCCGAAAGAGGCCCGGGAGCTGTGCTTAGCTCTGCAGAGCACCGTACCTTCGTCTTTAGCCTCTCTTCTCGTCTACATCTTAGCAAAAAGCTTTTCCACTCTGTCTGGCAAGGAGAAACTGTGCCAGCACAAAAAACATCTCCCATCGTGTTCTAGAGGCTGCACGCAGGTCTGCCGAGTGTTTTGCAAGAAGAGAAAGAAAGTTGTCCAAAACAGCTTGCAATCGAATGTTCATGTGAATAGAAAAGGCAGGAGAGTGGTCAGGTACTGTTTTCTCTCAGTTGGCAAGCTGCGCACACAATCGCAGTGTTGTACAGCTTGTTTCATCACCTTTGCGAAGTTGCCGCTCTCTCCGGCTCCCGGAGACGAAGAAGCTGCTTCTTCGCGCAAAGACGATTCTGCCGCTCACAGTGCTCTGCGGTGTGCGCCTTCTGCCGAAAGAGGTCCGGGTGCGGTGCTTAGCTCTGCAGAGCACCGTACCTTCGTCTTTAGCCTCTCTTCTCGTCTACATCTTAGCAAAAAGCTTTTCCACTCTGTCTGGCAAGGAGAAACTGTGCCAGCACAAAAAACATCTCCCATCGTGTTCTAGAGGCTGCACGCAGGTCTTCCGAGTGTTTTGCAAGAAGAGAAAGAAAGTTGTCCAAAACAGCTTGCAATCGAATGTTCATGTGAATAGAAAAGGCAGGAGAGTGGTCAGGTACTGTTTTCTCTCACTTGGCAAGCTGCGCACACAATCGCAGTGTTGTACAGCTTGTTTCATCACCTTTGCGAAGTTGGCGTTCTATCCGGCTCCCGGAGACGAAGAAGCTGCTTCTTCGCGCAAAGACGATTCTGCCGCTCACAGTGCTCTGCGGTGTGCGCCTTCTGCCGAAAGACGCCCGGGAGCGGTGCTTAGCTCTGCAGAGCACCGTACCTTCGTCTTTAGCCTCTCTTCTCGTCTACATCTTAGCAAAAAGCTTTTCCACTCTGTCTGGCAAGGAGAAACTGTGCCAGCACAGAAAACATCTCCCATCGTCTTCTAGAGGCTCCACGGAGGTCTGCCGAGTGTTTTGCAAGAAGAGAAAGAAAGTTGTCCAAAACAGCTTGCAATCGAATGTTCATGTGAATAGAAAAGGCAGGAGAGTGGTCAGGTACTGTTTTCTCTCAAGTGGCGAGCGGCGCACACAATCGCAGTGTTGTACAGCTTGTTTCATCACCTTTGCCAAGTTTCCACTCTCTCCGGCTCCCGGAGACGAAGAAGCTGCTTCTTCTCGCAAAGACGATTCTGCCGCTCACAGTGCTCTGCGGTGTGCGCCTTCTGCCGAAAGACGCCCGGGAGCGGTGCTTAGCTCTGCAGAGCACCGTACCTTCGTCTTTAGCCTCTCTTCTCGTCTACATCTTAGCAAAAAGCTTTTACACTCTGTCTGGCAAGGAGAAACTGTGCCAGCACAGAAAACATCTCCCATCGTGTTCTAGAGGCTGCACGGAGGTCTGCCGAGTGTTTTGCAAGAAGAGAAAGAAAGTTGTCCAAAACAGCTTGCAATCGAATGTTCATGTGAATAGAAAAGGCAGGAGAGTGGTCAGGTACTGTTTTCTCTCACTTGGCAAGCTGCGCACACAATCGCAGTGTTGTACAGCTTGTTTCATCACCTTTGCGGAGTTGCCGCTCTCTCCGGCTCCCGGAGACGAAGAAGCTGCTTCTTCGCGCAAAGACGATTCTGCCGCTCACAGTGCTCTGCGGTGTGCGCCTTCTGCCGAAAGACGCCCGGGAGCGGTGCTTAGCTCTGCAGAGCACCGTACCTTCGTCTTTAGCCTCTCTTCTCGTCTACATCTTAGCAAAAAGCTTTTCCACTCTGTCTGGCAAGGAGAAACTGTGCCAGCACAGAAAACATCTCCCATCGTGTTCTAGAGGCTCCACGGAGGTCTGCCGAGTGTTTTGCAAGAAGAGAAAGAAAGTTGTCCAAAACAGCTTGCAATCGAATGTTCATGTGAATAGAAAAGGCAGGAGAGTGGTCAGGTACTGTTTTCTCTCAGTTGGCAAGCTGCGCACACAATCGCAGTGTTGTACAGCTTGTTTCATCACCTTTGCGAAGTTGCCACTCTCTCCGGCTCCCGGAGACGAAGAAGCTGCTTCTTCGCGCAAAGACGATTCTGCCGCTCACAGTGCTCTGCGGTGTGCGCCTTCTGCCGAAAGAGCCCCGGGAGCTGTGCTTAGCTCTGAGAAGCACCCTACGTGCTTCTTTAGCCTCTCTTCTCGTCTACATCTTAGCAAAAAGCTTTTCCACTCTGTCTGGCAAGGAGAAACTGTGCCAGCACAGAAAACATCTCCCATCGTGTTCTAGACGCTGCACGGAGGTCTGCCGAGTGTTTTGCAAGAAGAGAAAGAAAGTTGTCCAAAACAGCTTGCAATCGAATGTTCATGTGAATAGAAAAGGCAGGAGAGTGGTCAGGTACTGTTTTCTCTCAGTTGGCAAGCTGCGCACACAATCGCAGTGTTGTACAGCTTGTTTCATCACCTTTGCGAAGTTGCCGCTCTCTCCGGCTCCCGGAGACGAAGAAGCTGCTTCTTCGCGCAAAGACGATTCTGCCGCTCACAGTGCTCTGCGGTGTGCGCCTTCTGCCGAAAGAGGTCCGGGTGCGGTGCTTAGCTCTGCAGAGCACCGTACCTTCGTCTTTAGCCTCTCTTCTCGTCTACATCTTAGCAAAAAGCTTTTCCACTCTGTCTGGCAAGGAGAAACTGTGCCAGCACAAAAAACATCTCCCATCGTGTTCTAGAGGCTGCACGCAGGTCTTCCGAGTGTTTTGCAAGAAGAGAAAGAAAGTTGTCCAAAACAGCTTGCAATCGAATGTTCATGTGAATAGAAAAGGCAGGAGAGTGGTCAGGTACTGTTTTCTCTCACTTGGCAAGCTGCGCACACAATCGCAGTGTTGTACAGCTTGTTTCATCACCTTTGCGAAGTTGGCGTTCTATCCGGCTCCCGGAGACGAAGAAGCTGCTTCTTCGCGCAAAGACGATTCTGCCGCTCACAGTGCTCTGCGGTGTGCGCCTTCTGCCGAAAGACGCCCGGGAGCGGTGCTTAGCTCTGCAGAGCACCGTACCTTCGTCTTTAGCCTCTCTTCTCGTCTACATCTTAGCAAAAAGCTTTTCCACTCTGTCTGGCAAGGAGAAACTGTGCCAGCACAGAAAACATCTCCCATCGTCTTCTAGAGGCTCCACGGAGGTCTGCCGAGTGTTTTGCAAGAAGAGAAAGAAAGTTGTCCAAAACAGCTTGCAATCGAATGTTCATGTGAATAGAAAAGGCAGGAGAGTGGTCAGGTACTGTTTTCTCTCAAGTGGCGAGCGGCGCACACAATCGCAGTGTTGTACAGCTTGTTTCATCACCTTTGCCAAGTTTCCACTCTCTCCGGCTCCCGGAGACGAAGAAGCTGCTTCTTCTCGCAAAGACGATTCTGCCGCTCACAGTGCTCTGCGGTGTGCGCCTTCTGCCGAAAGACGCCCGGGAGCGGTGCTTAGCTCTGCAGAGCACCGTACCTTCGTCTTTAGCCTCTCTTCTCGTCTACATCTTAGCAAAAAGCTTTTACACTCTGTCTGGCAAGGAGAAACTGTGCCAGCACAGAAAACATCTCCCATCGTGTTCTAGAGGCTGCACGGAGGTCTGCCGAGTGTTTTGCAAGAAGAGAAAGAAAGTTGTCCAAAACAGCTTGCAATCGAATGTTCATGTGAATAGAAAAGGCAGGAGAGTGGTCAGGTACTGTTTTCTCTCACTTGGCAAGCTGCGCACACAATCGCAGTGTTGTACAGCTTGTTTCATCACCTTTGCGGAGTTGCCGCTCTCTCCGGCTCCCGGAGACGAAGAAGCTGCTTCTTCGCGCAAAGACGATTCTGCCGCTCACAGTGCTCTGCGGTGTGCGCCTTCTGCCGAAAGACGCCCGGGAGCGGTGCTTAGCTCTGCAGAGCACCGTACCTTCGTCTTTAGCCTCTCTTCTCGTCTACATCTTAGCAAAAAGCTTTTCCACTCTGTCTGGCAAGGAGAAACTGTGCCAGCACAGAAAACATCTCCCATCGTGTTCTAGACGCTGCACGGAGGTCTGCCGAGTGTTTTGCAAGAAGAGAAAGAAAGTTGTCCAAAACAGCTTGCAATCGAATGTTCATGTGAATAGAAAAGGCAGGAGAGTGGTCAGGTACTGTTTTCTCTCAGTTGGCAAGCTGCGCACACAATCGCAGTGTTGTACAGCTTGTTTCATCACCTTTGCGAAGTTGCCCTTCTCTCCGGCTCCCGGAGACGAAGAAGCTGCTTCTTCGCGCAAAGACGATTCTGCCGCTCACAGTGCTCTGCGGTGTGCGCCTTCTGCCGAAAGACGCCCGGGAGCGGTGCTTAGCTCTGCAGAGCACCGTACCTTCGTCTTTAGCCTCTCTTCTCGTCTACATCTTAGCAAAAAGCTTTTCCACTCTGTCTGGCAAGGAGAAACTTTGCCAGCACAGAAAACATCTCCCATCGTCTTCTAGAGGCTGCACGGAGGTCTGCCGAGTGTTTTGCAAGAAGAGAAAGAAAGTTGTCCAAAACAGCTTGCAATCGAATGTTCATGTGAATAGAAAAGGCAGGAGAGTGGTCAGGTACTGTTTTCTCTCAGTTGGCACGCTGCGCACACAATCGCAGTGTTGTACAGCTTGTTTCATCACCTTTGCGAAGTTTCCACTCTCTCCGGCTCCCGGAGACGAAGAAGCTGCTTCTTCGCGCAAAGACGATTCTGCCGCTCACAGTGCTCTGCGGTGTGCGCCTTCTGCCGAAAGAGGTCCGGGAGCGGTGCTTAGCTCTGCAGAGCACCGTACCTTCGTCTTTAGCCTCTCTTCTCGTCTACATCTTAGCAAAAAGCTTTTCCACTCTGTCTGGCAAGGAGAAACTGTGCCAGCACAAAAAACATCTCCCATCGTGTTCTAGAGGCTGCACGGAGGTCTGCCGAGTGTTTTGCAAGAAGAGAAAGAAAGTTGTCCAAAACAGCTTGCAATTGAATGTTCATGTGAATAGAAAAGGCAGGAGAGTGGTCAGGTACTGTTTTCTCTCACTTGGCAAGCTGCGCACACAATCGCAGTGTTGTACAGCTTGTTTCATCACCTTTGCGAAGTTGCCGCTCTCTCCGGCTCCCGGGGACGAAGAAGCTGCTTCTTCGCGCAAAGACGATTCTGCCGCTCACAGTGCTCTGCGGTGTGCGCCTTCTGCCGAAAGACGCCCGGGAGCGGTGCTTAGCTCTGCAGAGCACCGTACCTTCGTCTTTAGCCTCTCTTCTCGTCTACATCTTAGCAAAAAGCTTTTCCACTCTGTCTGGCAAGGAGAAACTGTGCCAGCACAAAAAACATCTCCCATCGTGTTCTAGAGGCTGCACGCAGGTCTGCCGAGTGTTTTGCAAGAAGAGAAAGAAAGTTGTCCAAAACAGCTTGCAATCGAATGTTCATGTGAATAGAAAAGGCAGGAGAGTGGTCAGGTACTGTTTTCTCTCACTTGGCAAGCTGCGCACACAATCGCAGTGTTGTACAGCTTGTTTCATCACCTTTGCGAAGTTGCCGCTCTCTCCGGCTCCCGGAGACGAAGAAGCTGCTTCTTCGCGCAAAGACGATTCTGCCGCTCACAGTGCTCTGCGGTGTGCGCCTTCTGCCGAAAGACGCCCGGGAGCGGTGCTTAGCTCTGCAGAGCACCGTACCTTCGTCTTTAGCCTCTCTTCTCGTCTACATCTTAGCAAAAAGCTTTTCCACTCTGTCTGGCAAGGAGAAACTTTGCCAGCACAAAAAACATCTCCCATCGTGTTCTAGAGGCTGCACGCAGGTCTGCCGAGTGTTTTGCAAGAAGAGAAAGAAAGTTGTCCAAAACAGCTTGCAATCGAATGTTCATGTGAATAGAAAAGGCAGGAGAGTGGTCAGGTACTGTTTTCTCTCAGTTGGCAAGCTGCGCACACAATCGCAGTGTTGTACAGCTTGTTTCATCACCTTTGCGAAGTTGCCGCTCTCTCCGGCTCCCTGGGACGAAGAAGCTGCTTCTTCGCGCAAAGACGATTCTGCCGCTCACAGTGCTCTGCGGTGTGCGCCTTCTGCCGAAAGAGGCCCGGGAGCGGTGCTTAGCTCTGCAGAGCACCGTACCTTCGTCTTTAGCCTCTCTTCTCGTCTACATCTTAGCAAAAAGCTTTTCCACTCTGTCTGGCAAGGAGAAACTGTGCCAGCACAGAAAACATCTCCCATCGTGTTCTAGAGGCTGCACGCAGGTCTGCCGAGTGTTTTGCAAGAAGAGAAAGAAAGTTGTCCAAAACAGCTTGCAATCGAATGTTCATGTGAATAGAAAAGGCAGGAGAGTGGTCAGGTACTGTTTTCTCTCACTTGGCAAGCTGCGCACACAATCGCAGTGTTGTACAGCTTGTTTCATCACCTTTGCGAAGTTGCCGCTCTCTCCGGCTCCCGGAGACGAAGAAGCTGCTTCTTCGCGCAAAGACGATTCTGCCGCTCACAGTGCTCTGCGGTGTGCGCCTTCTGCCGAAAGAGGTCCGGGAGCGGTGCTTAGCTCTGCAGAGCACCGTACCTTCGTCTTTAGCCTCTCTTCTCGTCTACATCTTAGCAAAAAGCTTTTCCACTCTGTCTGGCAAGGAGAAACTGTGCCAGCACAGAAAACATCTCCCATCGTGTTCTAGAGGCTGCACGCAGGTCTGCCGAGTGTTTTGCAAGAAGAGAAAGAAAGTTGTCCAAAACAGCTTGCAATCGAATGTTCATGTGAATAGAAAAGGCAGGAGAGTGGTCAGGTACTGTTTTCTCTCACTTGGCAAGCTGCGCACACAATCGCAGTGTTGTACAGCTTGTTTCATCACCTTTGCGAAGTTGCCGCTCTCTCCGGCTCCCGGAGACGAAGAAGCTGCTTCTTCGCGCAAAGACGATTCTGCCGCTCACAGTGCTCTGCGGTGTGCGCCTTCTGCCGAAAGAGGTCCGGGAGCGGTGCTTAGCTCTGCAGAGCACCGTACCTTCGTCTTTAGCCTCTCTTCTCGTCTACATCTTAGCAAAAAGCTTTTCCACTCTGTCTGGCAAGGAGAAACTGTGCCAGCACAGAAAACATCTCCCATCGTGTTCTAGAGGCTGCACGGAGGTCTGCCGAGTGTTTTGCAAGAAGAGAAAGAAAGTTGTCCAAAACAGCTTGCAATCGAATGTTCATGTGAATAGAAAAGGCAGGAGAGTGGTCAGTTACTGTTTTCTCTCAGTTGGCAAGCTGCGCACACAATCGCAGTCTTGTACAGCTTGTTTCATCACCTTTGCGAAGTTGCCGCTCTCTCCGGCTCCCGGAGACGAAGAAGCTGCTTCTTCGCGCAAAGACGATTCTGCCGCTCACAGTGCTCTGCTGTGTGCGCCTTCTGCCGAAAGAGGCCCGGGAGCTGTGCTTAGCTCTGCAGAGCACCGTACCTTCGTCTTTAGCCTCTCTTCTCGTCTACATCTTAGCAAAAAGCTTTTCCACTCTGTCTGGCAAGGAGAAAATTTACCAGCACAGAAAACATCTCCCATCGTGTTCTAGAGGCTGCACGGAGGTCTGCCAAGTGTTTTGCAAGAAGAGAAAGGAAGTTGTCCAAAACAGCTTGCAATCGAATGTTCATGTGAATAGAAAAGGCAGGAGAGTGGTCAGGTACTGTTTTCTCTCAGTTGGCAAGCTGCGCACACAATCGCAGTGTTGTACAGCTTGTTTCATCACCTTTGCGAAGTTGTCGCTCTCTCCGGCTCCCGGGGACGAAGAAGCTGCTTCTTCGCGCAAAGACGATTCTGCCGCTCACAGTGCTCTGCGGTGTGCGCCTTGTGCCGAAAGAGGTCCGGGTGCGGTGCTTAGCTCTGCAGAGCACCGTACCTTCGTCTTTAGCCTCTCTTCTCGTCTACATCTTAGCAAAAAGCTTTTCCACTCTGTCTGGCAAGGAGAAACTGTGCCAGCACAAAAAACATCTCCCATCGTGTTCTAGAGGCTGCACGCAGGTCTGATGAGTGTTTTGCAAGAAGAGAAAGAAAGTTGTCCAAAACAGCTTGCAATCGAATGTTCAAGTGAATAGAAAAGGCAGGAGAGTGGTCAGGTACTGTTTTCTCTCACTTGGCAAGCTGCGCACACAATCGCAGTGTTGTACAGCTTGTTTCATCACCTTTGCGAAGCTGCCGCTCTCTCCGGCTCCCGGAGACGAAGAAGCTGCTTCTTCGCGCAAAGACGATTCTGCCGCTCACAGTGATCTGCTGTGTGCGCCTTCTGCCGAAAGAGGCCCGGGAGCGGTGCTTAGCTCTGCAGAGCACCGTACCTTCGTCTTTAGCCTCTCTTCTCGTCTACATCTTAGCAAAAAGCTTTTCCACTCTGTCTGGCAAGGAGAAACTGTGCCAGCACAAAAAACATCTCCCATCGTGTTCTAAAGGCTGCACGGAGGTCTGCCGAGTGTTTTGCAAGAAGAGAAAGAAAGTTGTCCAAAACAGCTTGCAATCGAATGTTCATGTGAATAGAAAAGGCAGGAGAGTGGTCAGGTACTGTTTTCTCTCAGTTGGCACGCTGCGCACACAATCGCAGTGTTGTACAGCTTGTTTCATCACCTTTGCGAAGTTGCAGCTCTCTCTGGCTCCCGGAGACGAAGAAGCTGCTTCTTCGCGCAAAGACGATTCTGCCGCTCACAGTGCTCTGCGGTGTGCGCCTTCTGCCGAAAGAGCCCCGGGAGCTGTGCTTAGCTCTGAGAAGCACCATACGTGCTTCTTTAGCCTCTCTTCTCGTCTACATCTTAGCAAAAAGCCTTTCCACTCTGTCTGGCAAGGAGAAACTGTGCCAGCACAGAAAACATCTCCCATCGTGTTCTAGACGCTGCACGGAGGTCTGCCGAGTGTTTTGCAAGAAGAGAAAGAAAATTGTCCAAAACAGCTTGCAATCGAATGTTCATGTGAATAGAAAAGGCAGGAGAGTGGTCAGGTACTGTTTACTCTCACTTGGCAAGCTGCGCACACAATCGCAGTCTTGTACAGCTTGTTTCATCACCTTTGCGAAGTTGCCGCTCTCTCCGGCTCCCGGGGACGAAGAAGCTGCTTCTTCGCGCAAAGACGATTCTGCCGCTCACAGTGCTCTGCGGTGTGCGCCTTCTGCCGAAAGACGCCCGGGAGCGGTGCTTAGCTCTGCAGAGCACCGTACCTTCGTCTTTAGCCTCTCTTCTCGTCTACATCTTAGCAAAAAGCTTTTCCACTCTGTCTGGCAAGGAGAAACTGTGCCAGCACAAAAAACATCTCCCATCGTGTTCTAGAGGCTGCACGCAGGTCTGCCGAGTGTTTTGCAAGAAGAGAAAGAAAGTTGTCCAAAACAGCTTGCAATCGAATGTTCATGTGAATAGAAAAGGCAGGAGAGTGGTCAGGTACTGTTTTCTCTCACTTGGCAAGCTGCGCACACAATCGCAGTGTTGTACAGCTTGTTTCATCACCTTTGCGAAGTTGCCGCTCTCTCCGGCTCCCGGAGACGAAGAAGCTGCTTCTTCGCGCAAAGACGATTCTGCCGCTCACAGTGCTCTGCGGTGTGCGCCTTCTGCCGAAAGAGGTCCGGGAGCGGTGCTTAGCTCTGCAGAGCACCGTACCTTCGTCTTTAGCCTCTCTTCTCGTCTACATCTTAGCAAAAAGCTTTTCCACTCTGTCTGGCAAGGAGAAACTTTGCCAGCACAGAAAACATCTCCCATCGTGTTCTAGAGGCTGCACGGAGGTCTGCCGAGTATTTTGCAAGAAGAGAAAGAAAGTTGTCCAAAACAGCTTGCAATCGAATGTTCATGTGAATAGAAAAGGCAGGAGAGTGGTCAGGTACTGTTTTCTCTCAGTTGGCAAGCTGCGCACACAATCGCAGTCTTATACAGCTTGTTTCATCACCTTTGCGAAGTTGCCGCTCTCTCCGGCTCCCGGAGACGAAGAAGCTGCTTCTTCGCGCAAAGACGATTCTGCCGCTCACAGTGCTCTGCTGTGTGCGCCTTCTGCCGAAAGAGGCCCGGGAGCTGTGCTTAGCTCTGCAGAGCACCGTACCTTCGTCTTTAGCCTCTCTTCTCGTCTACATCTTAGCAAAAAGCTTTTCCACTCTGTCTGGCAAGGAGAAAATTTACCAGCACAGAAAACATCTCCCATCGTGTTCTAGAGGCTGCACGGAGGTCTGCCAAGTGTTTTGCAAGAAGAGAAAGGAAGTTGTCCAAAACAGCTTGCAATCGAATGTTCATGTGAATAGAAAAGGCAGGAGAGTGGTCAGGTACTGTTTTCTCTCAGTTGGCAAGCTGCGCACACAATCGCAGTGTTGTACAGCTTGTTTCATCACCTTTGCGAAGTTGTCGCTCTCTCCGGCTCCCGGGGACGAAGAAGCTGCTTCTTCGCGCAAAGACGATTCTGCCGCTCACAGTGCTCTGCGGTGTGCGCCTTGTGCCGAAAGAGGTCCGGGTGCGGTGCTTAGCTCTGCAGAGCACCGTACCTTCGTCTTTAGCCTCTCTTCTCGTCTACATCTTAGCAAAAAGCTTTTCCACTCTGTCTGGCAAGGAGAAACTGTGCCAGCACAAAAAACATCTCCCATCGTGTTCTAGAGGCTGCACGCAGGTCTGACGAGTGTTTTGCAAGAAGAGAAAGAAAGTTGTCCAAAACAGCTTGCAATCGAATGTTCAAGTGAATAGAAAAGGCAGGAGAGTGGTCAGGTACTGTTTTCTCTCACTTGGCAAGCTGCGCACACAATCGCAGTGTTGTACAGCTTGTTTCATCACCTTTGCGAAGCTGTCGCTCTCTCCGGCTCCCGGAGACGAAGAAGCTGCTTCTTCGCGCAAAGACGATTCTGCCGCTCACAGTGATCTGCTGTGTGCGCCTTCTGCCGAAAGAGGCCCGGGAGCGGTGCTTAGCTCTGCAGAGCACCGTACCTTCGTCTTTAGCCTCTCTTCTCGTCTACATCTTAGCAAAAAGCTTTTCCACTCTGTCTGGCAAGGAGAAACTGTGCCAGCACAGAAAACATCTCCCATCGTGTTCTAGAGGCTGCACGCAGGTCTGCCGAGTGTTTTGCAAGAAGAGAAAGAAAGTTGTCCAAAACAGCTTGCAATCGAATGTTCATGTGAATAGAAAAGGCAGGAGAGTGGTCAGGTACTGTTTTCTCTCACTTGGCAAGCTGCGCACACAATCGCAGTGTTGTACAGCTTGTTTCATCACCTTTGCGGAGTTGCCGCTCTCTCCGGCTCCCGGAGACGAAGAAGCTGCTTCTTCGCGCAAAGACGATTCTGCCGCTCACAGTGCTCTGCGGTGTGCGCCTTCTGCCGAAAGACGCCCGGGAGCGGTGCTTAGCTCTGCAGAGCACCGTACCTTCGTCTTTAGCCTCTCTTCTCGTCTACATCTTAGCAAAAAGCTTTTCCACTCTGTCTGGCAAGGAGAAACTGTGCCAGCACAGAAAACATCTCCCATCGTGTTCTAGACGCTGCACGGAGGTCTGCCGAGTGTTTTGCAAGAAGAGAAAGAAAGTTGTCCAAAACAGCTTGCAATCGAATGTTCATGTGAATAGAAAAGGCAGGAGAGTGGTCAGGTACTGTTTTCTCTCAGTTGGCAAGCTGCGCACACAATCGCAGTGTTGTACAGCTTGTTTCATCACCTTTGCGAAGTTGCCCTTCTCTCCGGCTCCCGGAGACGAAGAAGCTGCTTCTTCGCGCAAAGACGATTCTGCCGCTCACAGTGCTCTGCGGTGTGCGCCTTCTGCCGAAAGACGCCCGGGAGCGGTGCTTAGCTCTGCAGAGCACCGTACCTTCGTCTTTAGCCTCTCTTCTCGTCTACATCTTAGCAAAAAGCTTTTCCACTCTGTCTGGCAAGGAGAAACTTTGCCAGCACAGAAAACATCTCCCATCGTCTTCTAGAGGCTGCACGGAGGTCTGCCGAGTGTTTTGCAAGAAGAGAAAGAAAGTTGTCCAAAACAGCTTGCAATCGAATGTTCATGTGAATAGAAAAGGCAGGAGAGTGGTCAGGTACTGTTTTCTCTCAGTTGGCACGCTGCGCACACAATCGCAGTGTTGTACAGCTTGTTTCATCACCTTTGCGAAGTTTCCACTCTCTCCGGCTCCCGGAGACGAAGAAGCTGCTTCTTCGCGCAAAGACGATTCTGCCGCTCACAGTGCTCTGCGGTGTGCGCCTTCTGCCGAAAGAGGTCCGGGAGCGGTGCTTAGCTCTGCAGAGCACCGTACCTTCGTCTTTAGCCTCTCTTCTCGTCTACATCTTAGCAAAAAGCTTTTCCACTCTGTCTGGCAAGGAGAAACTGTGCCAGCACAAAAAACATCTCCCATCGTGTTCTAGAGGCTGCACGGAGGTCTGCCGAGTGTTTTGCAAGAAGAGAAAGAAAGTTGTCCAAAACAGCTTGCAATTGAATGTTCATGTGAATAGAAAAGGCAGGAGAGTGGTCAGGTACTGTTTTCTCTCACTTGGCAAGCTGCGCACACAATCGCAGTGTTGTACAGCTTGTTTCATCACCTTTGCGAAGTTGCCGCTCTCTCCGGCTCCCGGGGACGAAGAAGCTGCTTCTTCGCGCAAAGACGATTCTGCCGCTCACAGTGCTCTGCGGTGTGCGCCTTCTGCCGAAAGACGCCCGGGAGCGGTGCTTAGCTCTGCAGAGCACCGTACCTTCGTCTTTAGCCTCTCTTCTCGTCTACATCTTAGCAAAAAGCTTTTCCACTCTGTCTGGCAAGGAGAAACTGTGCCAGCACAAAAAACATCTCCCATCGTGTTCTAGAGGCTGCACGCAGGTCTGCCGAGTGTTTTGCAAGAAGAGAAAGAAAGTTGTCCAAAACAGCTTGCAATCGAATGTTCATGTGAATAGAAAAGGCAGGAGAGTGGTCAGGTACTGTTTTCTCTCACTTGGCAAGCTGCGCACACAATCGCAGTCTTGTACAGCTTGTTTCATCACCTTTGCGAAGTTGCCGCTCTCTCCGGCTCCCGGAGACGAAGAAGCTGCTTCTTCGCGCAAAGACGATTCTGCCGCTCACAGTGCTCTGCGGTGTGCGCCTTCTGCCGAAAGACGCCCGGGAGCGGTGCTTAGCTCTGCAGAGCACCGTACCTTCGTCTTTAGCCTCTCTTCTCGTCTACATCTTAGCAAAAAGCTTTTCCACTCTGTCTGGCAAGGAGAAACTTTGCCAGCACAAAAAACATCTCCCATCGTGTTCTAGAGGCTGCACGCAGGTCTGCCGAGTGTTTTGCAAGAAGAGAAAGAAAGTTGTCCAAAACAGCTTGCAATCGAATGTTCATGTGAATAGAAAAGGCAGGAGAGTGGTCAGGTACTGTTTTCTCTCAGTTGGCAAGCTGCGCACACAATCGCAGTGTTGTACAGCTTGTTTCATCACCTTTGCGAAGTTGCCGCTCTCTCCGGCTCCCTGGGACGAAGAAGCTGCTTCTTCGCGCAAAGACGATTCTGCCGCTCACAGTGCTCTGCGGTGTGCGCCTTCTGCCGAAAGAGGCCCGGGAGCGGTGCTTAGCTCTGCAGAGCACCGTACCTTCGTCTTTAGCCTCTCTTCTCGTCTACATCTTAGCAAAAAGCTTTTCCACTCTGTCTGGCAAGGAGAAACTGTGCCAGCACAGAAAACATCTCCCATCGTGTTCTAGAGGCTGCACGCAGGTCTGCCGAGTGTTTTGCAAGAAGAGAAAGAAAGTTGTCCAAAACAGCTTGCAATCGAATGTTCATGTGAATAGAAAAGGCAGGAGAGTGGTCAGGTACTGTTTTCTCTCACTTGGCAAGCTGCGCACACAATCGCAGTGTTGTACAGCTTGTTTCATCACCTTTGCGAAGTTGCCGCTCTCTCCGGCTCCCGGAGACGAAGAAGCTGCTTCTTCGCGCAAAGACGATTCTGCCGCTCACAGTGCTCTGCGGTGTGCGCCTTCTGCCGAAAGAGGTCCGGGAGCGGTGCTTAGCTCTGCAGAGCACCGTACCTTCGTCTTTAGCCTCTCTTCTCGTCTACATCTTAGCAAAAAGCTTTTCCACTCTGTCTGGCAAGGAGAAACTGTGCCAGCACAGAAAACATCTCCCATCGTGTTCTAGAGGCTGCACGGAGGTCTGCCGAGTGTTTTGCAAGAAGAGAAAGAAAGTTGTCCAAAACAGCTTGCAATCGAATGTTCATGTGAATAGAAAAGGCAGGAGAGTGGTCAGGTACTGTTTTCTCTCAGTTGGCAAGCTGCGCACACAATCGCAGTCTTGTACAGCTTGTTTCATCACCTTTGCGAAGTTGCCGCTCTCTCCGGCTCCCGGAGACGAAGAAGCTGCTTCTTCGCGCAAAGACGATTCTGCCGCTCACAGTGCTCTGCTGTGTGCGCCTTCTGCCGAAAGAGGCCCGGGAGCTGTGCTTAGCTCTGCAGAGCACCGTACCTTCGTCTTTAGCCTCTCTTCTCGTCTACATCTTAGCAAAAAGCTTTTCCACTCTGTCTGGCAAGGAGAAAATTTACCAGCACAGAAAACATCTCCCATCGTGTTCTAGAGGCTGCACGGAGGTCTGCCAAGTGTTTTGCAAGAAGAGAAAGGAAGTTGTCCAAAACAGCTTGCAATCGAATGTTCATGTGAATAGAAAAGGCAGGAGAGTGGTCAGGTACTGTTTTCTCTCAGTTGGCAAGCTGCGCACACAATCGCAGTGTTGTACAGCTTGTTTCATCACCTTTGCGAAGTTGTCGCTCTCTCCGGCTCCCGGGGACGAAGAAGCTGCTTCTTCGCGCAAAGACGATTCTGCCGCTCACAGTGCTCTGCGGTGTGCGCCTTGTGCCGAAAGAGGTCCGGGTGCGGTGCTTAGCTCTGCAGAGCACCGTACCTTCGTCTTTAGCCTCTCTTCTCGTCTACATCTTAGCAAAAAGCTTTTCCACTCTGTCTGGCAAGGAGAAACTGTGCCAGCACAGAAAACATCTCCCATCGTGTTCTAGAGGCTGCACGCAGGTCTGACGAGTGTTTTGCAAGAAGAGAAAGAAAGTTGTCCAAAACAGCTTGCAATCGAATGTTCAAGTGAATAGAAAAGGCAGGAGAGTGGTCAGGTACTCTTTTCTCTCACTTGGCAAGCTGCGCACACAATCGCAGTGTTGTACAGCTTGTTTCATCACCTTTGCGAAGCTGCCGCTCTCTCCGGCTCCCGGAGACGAAGAAGCTGCTTCTTCGCGCAAAGACGATTCTGCCGCTCACAGTGATCTGCTGTGTGCGCCTTCTGCCGAAAGAGGCCCGGGAGCGGTGCTTAGCTCTGCAGAGCACCGTACCTTCGTCTTTAGCCTCTCTTCTCGTCTACATCTTAGCAAAAAGCTTTTCCACTCTGTCTGGCAAGGAGAAACTGTGCCAGCACAAAAAACATCTCCCATCGTGTTCTAAAGGCTGCACGGAGGTCTGCCGAGTGTTTTGCAAGAAGAGAAAGAAAGTTGTCCAAAACAGCTTGCAATCGAATGTTCATGTGAATAGAAAAGGCAGGAGAGTGGTCAGGTACTGTTTTCTCTCAGTTGGCACGCTGCGCACACAATCGCAGTGTTGTACAGCTTGTTTCATCACCTTTGCGAAGTTGCAGCTCTCTCTGGCTCCCGGAGACGAAGAAGCTGCTTCTTCGCGCAAAGACGATTCTGCCGCTCACAGTGCTCTGCGGTGTGCGCCTTCTGCCGAAAGAGCCCCGGGAGCTGTGCTTAGCTCTGAGAAGCACCATACGTGCTTCTTTAGCCTCTCTTCTCGTCTACATCTTAGCAAAAAGCTTTTCCACTCTGTCTGGCAAGGAGAAACTGTGCCAGCACAAAAAACATCTCCCATCGTGTTCTAGAGGCTGCACGCAGGTCTGCCGAGTGTTTTGCAAGAAGAGAAAGAAAGTTGTCCAAAACAGCTTGCAATTGAATGTTCATGTGAATAGAAAAGGCAGGAGAGTGGTAAGTACTGTTTTCTCTCACTTGGCAAGCTGCGCACACAATCGCAGTGTTGTACAGCTTGTTTCATCACCTTTGCGAAGTTGCCGCTCTCTCCGGCTCCCGGGGACGAAGAAGCTGCTTCTTCGCGCAAAGACGATTCTGCCGCTCACAGTGCTCTGCGGTGTGCGCCTTCTGCCGAAAGACGCCCGGGAGCGGTGCTTAGCTCTGCAGAGCACCGTACCTTCGTCTTTAGCCTCTCTTCTCGTCTACATCTTAGCAAAAAGCTTTTCCACTCTGTCTGGCAAGGAGAAACTGTGCCAGCACAAAAAACATCTCCCATCGTGTTCTAGAGGCTGCACGCAGGTCTGCCGAGTGTTTTGCAAGAAGAGAAAGAAAGTTGTCCAAAACAGCTTGCAATCGAATGTTCATGTGAATAGAAAAGGCAGGAGAGTGGTCAGGTACTGTTTTCTCTCACTTGGCAAGCTGCGCACACAATCGCAGTGTTGTACAGCTTGTTTCATCACCTTTGCGAAGTTGCCGCTCTCTCCGGCTCCCGGAGACGAAGAAGCTGCTTCTTCGCGCAAAGACGATTCTGCCGCTCACAGTGCTCTGCGGTGTGCGCCTTCTGCCGAAAGACGCCCGGGAGCGGTGCTTAGCTCTGCAGAGCACCGTACCTTCGTCTTTAGCCTCTCTTCTCGTCTACATCTTAGCAAAAAGCTTTTCCACTCTGTCTGGCAAGGAGAAACTTTGCCAGCACAAAAAACATCTCCCATCGTGTTCTAGAGGCTGCACGCAGGTCTGCCGAGTGTTTTGCAAGAAGAGAAAGAAAGTTGTCCAAAACAGCTTGCAATCGAATGTTCATGTGAATAGAAAAGGCAGGAGAGTGGTCAGGTACTGTTTTCTCTCAGTTGGCAAGCTGCGCACACAATCGCAGTGTTGTACAGCTTGTTTCATCACCTTTGCGAAGTTGCCGCTCTCTCCGGCTCCCTGGGACGAAGAAGCTGCTTCTTCGCGCAAAGACGATTCTGCCGCTCACAGTGCTCTGCGGTGTGCGCCTTCTGCCGAAAGAGGCCCGGGAGCGGTGCTTAGCTCTGCAGAGCACCGTACCTTCGTCTTTAGCCTCTCTTCTCGTCTACATCTTAGCAAAAAGCTTTTCCACTCTGTCTGGCAAGGAGAAACTGTGCCAGCACAAAAAACATCTCCCATCGTGTTCTAGAGGCTGCACGCAGGTCTGACGAGTGTTTTGCAAGAAGAGAAAGAAAGTTGTCCAAAACAGCTTGCAATCGAATGTTCAAGTGAATAGAAAAGGCAGGAGAGTGGTCAGGTACTGTTTTCTCTCACTTGGCAAGCTGCGCACACAATCGCAGTGTTGTACAGCTTGTTTCATCACCTTTGCGAAGCTGTCGCTCTCTCCGGCTCCCGGAGACGAAGAAGCTGCTTCTTCGCGCAAAGACGATTCTGCCGCTCACAGTGATCTGCTGTGTGCGCCTTCTGCCGAAAGAGGCCCGGGAGCGGTGCTTAGCTCTGCAGAGCACCGTACCTTCGTCTTTAGCCTCTCTTCTCGTCTACATCTTAGCAAAAAGCTTTTCCACTCTGTCTGGCAAGGAGAAACTGTGCCAGCACAGAAAACATCTCCCATCGTGTTCTAGAGGCTGCACGCAGGTCTGCCGAGTGTTTTGCAAGAAGAGAAAGAAAGTTGTCCAAAACAGCTTGCAATCGAATGTTCATGTGAATAGAAAAGGCAGGAGAGTGGTCAGGTACTGTTTTCTCTCACTTGGCAAGCTGCGCACACAATCGCAGTGTTGTACAGCTTGTTTCATCACCTTTGCGGAGTTGCCGCTCTCTCCGGCTCCCGGAGACGAAGAAGCTGCTTCTTCGCGCAAAGACGATTCTGCCGCTCACAGTGCTCTGCGGTGTGCGCCTTCTGCCGAAAGACGCCCGGGAGCGGTGCTTAGCTCTGCAGAGCACCGTACCTTCGTCTTTAGCCTCTCTTCTCGTCTACATCTTAGCAAAAAGCTTTTCCACTCTGTCTGGCAAGGAGAAACTGTGCCAGCACAGAAAACATCTCCCATCGTGTTCTAGACGCTGCACGGAGGTCTGCCGAGTGTTTTGCAAGAAGAGAAAGAAAGTTGTCCAAAACAGCTTGCAATCGAATGTTCATGTGAATAGAAAAGGCAGGAGAGTGGTCAGGTACTGTTTTCTCTCAGTTGGCAAGCTGCGCACACAATCGCAGTGTTGTACAGCTTGTTTCATCACCTTTGCGAAGTTGCCCTTCTCTCCGGCTCCCGGAGACGAAGAAGCTGCTTCTTCGCGCAAAGACGATTCTGCCGCTCACAGTGCTCTGCGGTGTGCGCCTTCTGCCGAAAGACGCCCGGGAGCGGTGCTTAGCTCTGCAGAGCACCGTACCTTCGTCTTTAGCCTCTCTTCTCGTCTACATCTTAGCAAAAAGCTTTTCCACTCTGTCTGGCAAGGAGAAACTTTGCCAGCACAGAAAACATCTCCCATCGTCTTCTAGAGGCTGCACGGAGGTCTGCCGAGTGTTTTGCAAGAAGAGAAAGAAAGTTGTCCAAAACAGCTTGCAATCGAATGTTCATGTGAATAGAAAAGGCAGGAGAGTGGTCAGGTACTGTTTTCTCTCAGTTGGCACGCTGCGCACACAATCGCAGTGTTGTACAGCTTGTTTCATCACCTTTGCGAAGTTTCCACTCTCTCCGGCTCCCGGAGACGAAGAAGCTGCTTCTTCGCGCAAAGACGATTCTGCCGCTCACAGTGCTCTGCGGTGTGCGCCTTCTGCCGAAAGAGGTCCGGGAGCGGTGCTTAGCTCTGCAGAGCACCGTACCTTCGTCTTTAGCCTCTCTTCTCGTCTACATCTTAGCAAAAAGCTTTTCCACTCTGTCTGGCAAGGAGAAACTGTGCCAGCACAAAAAACATCTCCCATCGTGTTCTAGAGGCTGCACGGAGGTCTGCCGAGTGTTTTGCAAGAAGAGAAAGAAAGTTGTCCAAAACAGCTTGCAATTGAATGTTCATGTGAATAGAAAAGGCAGGAGAGTGGTCAGGTACTGTTTTCTCTCACTTGGCAAGCTGCGCACACAATCGCAGTGTTGTACAGCTTGTTTCATCACCTTTGCGAAGTTGCCGCTCTCTCCGGCTCCCGGGGACGAAGAAGCTGCTTCTTCGCGCAAAGACGATTCTGCCGCTCACAGTGCTCTGCGGTGTGCGCCTTCTGCCGAAAGACGCCCGGGAGCGGTGCTTAGCTCTGCAGAGCACCGTACCTTCGTCTTTAGCCTCTCTTCTCGTCTACATCTTAGCAAAAAGCTTTTCCACTCTGTCTGGCAAGGAGAAACTGTGCCAGCACAAAAAACATCTCCCATCGTGTTCTAGAGGCTGCACGGAGGTCTGCCGAGTGTTTTGCAAGAAGAGAAAGAAAGTTGTCCAAAACAGCTTGCAATCGAATGTTCATGTGAATAGAAAAGGCAGGAGAGTGGTCAGGTACTGTTTTCTCTCACTTGGCAAGCTGCGCACACAATCGCAGTCTTGTACAGCTTGTTTCATCACCTTTGCGAAGTTGCCGCTCTCTCCGGCTCCCGGAGACGAAGAAGCTGCTTCTTCGCGCAAAGACGATTCTGCCGCTCACAGTGCTCTGCGGTGTGCGCCTTCTGCCGAAAGACGCCCGGGAGCGGTGCTTAGCTCTGCAGAGCACCGTACCTTCGTCTTTAGCCTCTCTTCTCGTCTACATCTTAGCAAAAAGCTTTTCCACTCTGTCTGGCAAGGAGAAACTTTGCCAGCACAAAAAACATCTCCCATCGTGTTCTAGAGGCTGCACGCAGGTCTGCCGAGTGTTTTGCAAGAAGAGAAAGAAAGTTGTCCAAAACAGCTTGCAATCGAATGTTCATGTGAATAGAAAAGGCAGGAGAGTGGTCAGGTACTGTTTTCTCTCAGTTGGCAAGCTGCGCACACAATCGCAGTGTTGTACAGCTTGTTTCATCACCTTTGCGAAGTTGCCGCTCTCTCCGGCTCCCTGGGACGAAGAAGCTGCTTCTTCGCGCAAAGACGATTCTGCCGCTCACAGTGCTCTGCGGTGTGCGCCTTCTGCCGAAAGAGGCCCGGGAGCGGTGCTTAGCTCTGCAGAGCACCGTACCTTCGTCTTTAGCCTCTCTTCTCGTCTACATCTTAGCAAAAAGCTTTTCCACTCTGTCTGGCAAGGAGAAACTGTGCCAGCACAGAAAACATCTCCCATCGTGTTCTAGAGGCTGCACGCAGGTCTGCCGAGTGTTTTGCAAGAAGAGAAAGAAAGTTGTCCAAAACAGCTTGCAATCGAATGTTCATGTGAATAGAAAAGGCAGGAGAGTGGTCAGGTACTGTTTTCTCTCACTTGGCAAGCTGCGCACACAATCGCAGTGTTGTACAGCTTGTTTCATCACCTTTGCGAAGTTGCCGCTCTCTCCGGCTCCCGGAGACGAAGAAGCTGCTTCTTCGCGCAAAGACGATTCTGCCGCTCACAGTGCTCTGCGGTGTGCGCCTTCTGCCGAAAGAGGTCCGGGAGCGGTGCTTAGCTCTGCAGAGCACCGTACCTTCGTCTTTAGCCTCTCTTCTCGTCTACATCTTAGCAAAAAGCTTTTCCACTCTGTCTGGCAAGGAGAAACTGTGCCAGCACAGAAAACATCTCCCATCGTGTTCTAGAGGCTGCACGGAGGTCTGCCGAGTGTTTTGCAAGAAGAGAAAGAAAGTTGTCCAAAACAGCTTGCAATCGAATGTTCATGTGAATAGAAAAGGCAGGAGAGTGGTCAGGTACTGTTTTCTCTCAGTTGGCAAGCTGCGCACACAATCGCAGTCTTGTACAGCTTGTTTCATCACCTTTGCGAAGTTGCCGCTCTCTCCGGCTCCCGGAGACGAAGAAGCTGCTTCTTCGCGCAAAGACGATTCTGCCGCTCACAGTGCTCTGCTGTGTGCGCCTTCTGCCGAAAGAGGCCCGGGAGCTGTGCTTAGCTCTGCAGAGCACCGTACCTTCGTCTTTAGCCTCTCTTCTCGTCTACATCTTAGCAAAAAGCTTTTCCACTCTGTCTGGCAAGGAGAAAATTTACCAGCACAGAAAACATCTCCCATCGTGTTCTAGAGGCTGCACGGAGGTCTGCCAAGTGTTTTGCAAGAAGAGAAAGGAAGTTGTCCAAAACAGCTTGCAATCGAATGTTCATGTGAATAGAAAAGGCAGGAGAGTGGTCAGGTACTGTTTTCTCTCAGTTGGCAAGCTGCGCACACAATCGCAGTGTTGTACAGCTTGTTTCATCACCTTTGCGAAGTTGTCGCTCTCTCCGGCTCCCGGGGACGAAGAAGCTGCTTCTTCGCGCAAAGACGATTCTGCCGCTCACAGTGCTCTGCGGTGTGCGCCTTGTGCCGAAAGAGGTCCGGGTGCGGTGCTTAGCTCTGCAGAGCACCGTACCTTCGTCTTTAGCCTCTCTTCTCGTCTACATCTTAGCAAAAAGCTTTTCCACTCTGTCTGGCAAGGAGAAACTGTGCCAGCACAGAAAACATCTCCCATCGTGTTCTAGAGGCTGCACGCAGGTCTGACGAGTGTTTTGCAAGAAGAGAAAGAAAGTTGTCCAAAACAGCTTGCAATCGAATGTTCAAGTGAATAGAAAAGGCAGGAGAGTGGTCAGGTACTCTTTTCTCTCACTTGGCAAGCTGCGCACACAATCGCAGTGTTGTACAGCTTGTTTCATCACCTTTGCGAAGCTGCCGCTCTCTCCGGCTCCCGGAGACGAAGAAGCTGCTTCTTCGCGCAAAGACGATTCTGCCGCTCACAGTGATCTGCTGTGTGCGCCTTCTGCCGAAAGAGGCCCGGGAGCGGTGCTTAGCTCTGCAGAGCACCGTACCTTCGTCTTTAGCCTCTCTTCTCGTCTACATCTTAGCAAAAAGCTTTTCCACTCTGTCTGGCAAGGAGAAACTGTGCCAGCACAAAAAACATCTCCCATCGTGTTCTAAAGGCTGCACGGAGGTCTGCCGAGTGTTTTGCAAGAAGAGAAAGAAAGTTGTCCAAAACAGCTTGCAATCGAATGTTCATGTGAATAGAAAAGGCAGGAGAGTGGTCAGGTACTGTTTTCTCTCAGTTGGCACGCTGCGCACACAATCGCAGTGTTGTACAGCTTGTTTCATCACCTTTGCGAAGTTGCAGCTCTCTCTGGCTCCCGGAGACGAAGAAGCTGCTTCTTCGCGCAAAGACGATTCTGCCGCTCACAGTGCTCTGCGGTGTGCGCCTTCTGCCGAAAGAGCCCCGGGAGCTGTGCTTAGCTCTGAGAAGCACCATACGTGCTTCTTTAGCCTCTCTTCTCGTCTACATCTTAGCAAAAAGCTTTTCCACTCTGTCTGGCAAGGAGAAACTGTGCCAGCACAAAAAACATCTCCCATCGTGTTCTAGAGGCTGCACGCAGGTCTGCCGAGTGTTTTGCAAGAAGAGAAAGAAAGTTGTCCAAAACAGCTTGCAATTGAATGTTCATGTGAATAGAAAAGGCAGGAGAGTGGTAAGTACTGTTTTCTCTCACTTGGCAAGCTGCGCACACAATCGCAGTGTTGTACAGCTTGTTTCATCACCTTTGCGAAGTTGCCGCTCTCTCCGGCTCCCGGGGACGAAGAAGCTGCTTCTTCGCGCAAAGACGATTCTGCCGCTCACAGTGCTCTGCGGTGTGCGCCTTCTGCCGAAAGACGCCCGGGAGCGGTGCTTAGCTCTGCAGAGCACCGTACCTTCGTCTTTAGCCTCTCTTCTCGTCTACATCTTAGCAAAAAGCTTTTCCACTCTGTCTGGCAAGGAGAAACTGTGCCAGCACAAAAAACATCTCCCATCGTGTTCTAGAGGCTGCACGCAGGTCTGCCGAGTGTTTTGCAAGAAGAGAAAGAAAGTTGTCCAAAACAGCTTGCAATCGAATGTTCATGTGAATAGAAAAGGCAGGAGAGTGGTCAGGTACTGTTTTCTCTCACTTGGCAAGCTGCGCACACAATCGCAGTGTTGTACAGCTTGTTTCATCACCTTTGCGAAGTTGCCGCTCTCTCCGGCTCCCGGAGACGAAGAAGCTGCTTCTTCGCGCAAAGACGATTCTGCCGCTCACAGTGCTCTGCGGTGTGCGCCTTCTGCCGAAAGACGCCCGGGAGCGGTGCTTAGCTCTGCAGAGCACCGTACCTTCGTCTTTAGCCTCTCTTCTCGTCTACATCTTAGCAAAAAGCTTTTCCACTCTGTCTGGCAAGGAGAAACTGTGCCAGCACAGAAAACATCTCCCATCGTGTTCTAGAGGCTGCACGGAGGTCTGCCGAGTATTTTGCAAGAAGAGAAAGAAAGTTGTCCAAAACAGCTTGCAATCGAATGTTCATGTGAATAGAAAAGGCAGGAGAGTGGTCAGGTACTGTTTTCTCTCAGTTGGCAAGCTGCGCACACAATCGCAGTCTTATACAGCTTGTTTCATCACCTTTGCGAAGTTGCCGCTCTCTCCGGCTCCCGGAGACGAAGAAGCTGCTTCTTCGCGCAAAGACGATTCTGCCGCTCACAGTGCTCTGCTGTGTGCGCCTTCTGCCGAAAGAGGCCCGGGAGCTGTGCTTAGCTCTGCAGAGCACCGTACCTTCGTCTTTAGCCTCTCTTCTCGTCTACATCTTAGCAAAAAGCTTTTCCACTCTGTCTGGCAAGGAGAAAATTTACCAGCACAGAAAACATCTCCCATCGTGTTCTAGAGGCTGCACGGAGGTCTGCCAAGTGTTTTGCAAGAAGAGAAAGGAAGTTGTCCAAAACAGCTTGCAATCGAATGTTCATGTGAATAGAAAAGGCAGGAGAGTGGTCAGGTACTGTTTTCTCTCAGTTGGCAAGCTGCGCACACAATCGCAGTGTTGTACAGCTTGTTTCATCACCTTTGCGAAGTTGTCGCTCTCTCCGGCTCCCGGGGACGAAGAAGCTGCTTCTTCGCGCAAAGACGATTCTGCCGCTCACAGTGCTCTGCGGTGTGCGCCTTCTGCCGAAAGAGGTCCGGGTGCGGTGCTTAGCTCTGCAGAGCACCGTACCTTCGTCTTTAGCCTCTCTTCTCGTCTACATCTTAGCAAAAAGCTTTTCCACTCTGTCTGGCAAGGAGAAACTGTGCCAGCACAAAAAACATCTCCCATCGTGTTCTAGAGGCTGCACGCAGGTCTGACGAGTGTTTTGCAAGAAGAGAAAGAAAGTTGTCCAAAACAGCTTGCAATCGAATGTTCAAGTGAATAGAAAAGGCAGGAGAGTGGTCAGGTACTGTTTTCTCTCACTTGGCAAGCTGCGCACACAATCGCAGTGTTGTACAGCTTGTTTCATCACCTTTGCGAAGCTGTCGCTCTCTCCGGCTCCCGGAGACGAAGAAGCTGCTTCTTCGCGCAAAGACGATTCTGCCGCTCACAGTGCTCTGCTGTGTGCGCCTTCTGCCGAAAGAGGCCCGGGAGCGGTGCTTAGCTCTGCAGAGCACCGTACCTTCGTCTTTAGCCTCTCTTCTCGTCTACATCTTAGCAAAAAGCTTTTCCACTCTGTCTGGCAAGGAGAAACTGTGCCAGCACAAAAAACATCTCCCATCGTGTTCTAAAGGCTGCACGGAGGTCTGCCGAGTGTTTTGCAAGAAGAGAAAGAAAGTTGTCCAAAACAGCTTGCAATCGAATGTTCATGTGAATAGAAAAGGCAGGAGAGTGGTCAGGTACTGTTTTCTCTCAGTTGGCAAGCTGCGCACACAATCGCAGTGTTGTACAGCTTGTTTCATCACCTTTGCCAAGTTGCCGCTCTCTCCGGCTCCCGGAGACGAAGAAGCTGCTTCTTCGCGCAAAGACGATTCTGCCGCTCACAGTGCTCTGCGGTGTGCGCCTTCTGCCGAAAGAGCCCCGGGAGCTGTGCTTAGCTCTGAGAAGCACCATACGTGCTTCTTTAGCCTCTCTTCTCGTCTACATCTTAGCAAAAAGCTTTTCCACTCTGTCTGGCAAGGAGAAACTGTGCCAGCACAAAAAACATCTCCCATCGTGTTCTAGAGGCTGCACGCAGGTCTGCCGAGTGTTTTGCAAGAAGAGAAAGAAAGTTGTCCAAAACAGCTTGCAATCGAATGTTCATGTGAATAGAAAAGGCAGGAGAGTGGTCAGGTACTGTTTTCTCTCAGTTGGCAAGCTGCGCACACAATCGCAGTGTTGTACAGCTTGTTTCATCACCTTTGCGAAGTTTCCACTCTCTCCGGCTCCCGGAGACGAAGAAGCTGCTTCTTCGCGCAAAGACGATTCTGCCGCTCACAGTGCTCTGCGGTGTGCGCCTTCTGCCGAAAGAGGTCCGGGAGCGGTGCTTAGCTCTGCAGAGCACCGTACCTTCGTCTTTAGCCTCTCTTCTCGTCTACATCTTAGCAAAAAGCTTTTCCACTCTGTCTGGCAAGGAGAAAATTTACCAGCACAGAAAACATCTCCCATCGTGTTCTAGAGGCTGCACGGAGGTCTGCCAAGTGTTTTGCAAGAAGAGAAAGGAAGTTGTCCAAAACAGCTTGCAATCGAATGTTCATGTGAATAGAAAAGGCAGGAGAGTGGTCAGGTACTGTTTTCTCTCAGTTGGCAAGCTGCGCACACAATCGCAGTGTTGTACAGCTTGTTTCATCACCTTTGCGAAGTTGTCGCTCTCTCCGGCTCCCGGGGACGAAGAAGCTGCTTCTTCGCGCAAAGACGATTCTGCCGCTCACAGTGCTCTGCGGTGTGCGCCTTGTGCCGAAAGAGGTCCGGGTGCGGCGCTTAGCTCTGCAGAGCACCGTACCTTCGTCTTTAGCCTCTCTTCTCGTCTACATCTTAGCAAAAAGCTTTTCCACTCTGTCTGGCAAGGAGAAACTGTGCCAGCACAAAAAACATCTCCCATCGTGTTCTAGAGGCTGCACGCAGGTCTGACGAGTGTTTTGCAAGAAGAGAAAGAAAGTTGTCCAAAACAGCTTGCAATCGAATGTTCAAGTGAATAGAAAAGGCAGGAGAGTGGTCAGGTACTGTTTTCTCTCACTTGGCAAGCTGCGCACACAATCGCAGTGTTGTACAGCTTGTTTCATCACCTTTGCGAAGCTGTCGCTCTCTCCGGCTCCCGGAGACGAAGAAGCTGCTTCTTCGCGCAAAGACGATTCTGCCGCTCACAGTGATCTGCTGTGTGCGCCTTCTGCCGAAAGAGGCCCGGGAGCGGTGCTTAGCTCTGCAGAGCACCGTACCTTCGTCTTTAGCCTCTCTTCTCGTCTACATCTTAGCAAAAAGCTTTTCCACTCTGTCTGGCAAGGAGAAACTGTGCCAGCACAAAAAACATCTCCCATCGTGTTCTAAAGGCTGCACGGAGGTCTGCCGAGTGTTTTGCAAGAAGAGAAAGAAAGTTGTCCAAAACAGCTTGCAATCGAATGTTCATGTGAATAGAAAAGGCAGGAGAGTGGTCAGGTACTGTTTTCTCTCAGTTGGCACGCTGCGCACACAATCGCAGTGTTGTACAGCTTGTTTCATCACCTTTGCGAAGTTGCAGCTCTCTCTGGCTCCCGGAGACGAAGAAGCTGCTTCTTCGCGCAAAGACGATTCTGCCGCTCACAGTGCTCTGCGGTGTGCGCCTTCTGCCGAAAGAGCCCCGGGAGCTGTGCTTAGCTCTGAGAAGCACCATACGTGCTTCTTTAGCCTCTCTTCTCGTCTACATCTTAGCAAAAAGCTTTTCCACTCTGTCTGGCAAGGAGAAACTGTGCCAGCACAGAAAACATCTCCCATCGTGTTCTAGACGCTGCACGGAGGTCTGCCGAGTGTTTTGCAAGAAGAGAAAGAAAATTGTCCAAAACAGCTTGCAATCGAATGTTCATGTGAATAGAAAAGGCAGGAGAGTGGTCAGGTACTGTTTACTCTCACTTGGCAAGCTGCGCACACAATCGCAGTGTTGTACAGCTTGTTTCATCACCTTTGCGAAGTTGCCGCTCTCTCCGGCTCCCGGAGACGAAGAAGCTGCTTCTTCGCGCAAAGACGATTCTGCCGCTCACAGTGCTCTGCGGTGTGCGCCTTCTGCCGAAAGAGGTCCGGGAGCGGTGCTTAGCTCTGCAGAGCACCGTACCTTCGTCTTTAGCCTCTCTTCTCGTCTACATCTTAGCAAAAAGCTTTTCCACTCTGTCTGGCAAGGAGAAACTGTGCCAGCACAAAAAACATCTCCCATCGTGTTCTAGAGGCTGCACGCAGGTCTTCCGAGTGTTTTGCAAGAAGAGAAAGAAAGTTGTCCAAAACAGCTTGCAATCGAATGTTCATGTGAATAGAAAAGGCAGGAGAGTGGTCAGGTACTTTTTTCTCTCAGTTGGCAAGCTGCGCACACAATCGCAGTGTTGTACAGCTTGTTTCATCACCTTTGCGAAGTTGGCGTTCTATCCGGCTCCCGGAGACGAAGAAGCTGCTTCTTCGCGCAAAGACGATTCTGCCGCTCACAGTGCTCTGCGGTGTGCGCCTTCTGCCGAAAGACGCCCGGGAGCGGTGCTTAGCTCTGCAGAGCACCGTACCTTCGTCTTTAGCCTCTCTTCTCGTCTACATCTTAGCAAAAAGCTTTTCCACTCTGTCTGGCAAGGAGAAACTGTGCCAGCACAGAAAACATCTCCCATCGTCTTCTAGAGGCTCCACGGAGGTCTGCCGAGTGTTTTGCAAGAAGAGAAAGAAAGTTGTCCAAAACAGCTTGCAATCGAATGTTCATGTGAATAGAAAAGGCAGGAGAGTGGTCAGGTACTGTTTTCTCTCAGTTGGCACGCTGCGCACACAATCGCAGTGTTGTACAGCTTTTTTCATCACCTTTGCGAAGTTTCCACTCTCTCCGGCTCCCGGAGACGAAGAAGCTGCTTCTTCGCGCAAAGACGATTCTGCCGCTCACAGTGCTCTGCGGTGTGCGCCTTCTGCCGAAAGAGGTCCGGGAGCGGTGCTTAGCTCTGCAGAGCACCGTACCTTCGTCTTTAGCCTCTCTTCTCGTCTACATCTTAGCAAAAAGCTTTTCCACTCTGTCTGGCAAGGAGAAACTGTGCCAGCACAAAAAACATCTCCCATCGTGTTCTAGAGGCTGCACGCAGGTCTGCCGAGAGTTTTGCAAGAAGAGAAAGACAGTTGTCCAAAACAGCTTGCAATTGAATGTTCATGTGAATAGAAAAGGCAGGAGAGTGGTCAGGTACTGTTTTCTCTCAGTTGGCACGCTGCGCACACAATCGCAGTGTTGTACAGCTTGTTTCATCACCTTTGCGAAGTTGCCGCTCTCTCCGGCTCCCGGGGACGAAGAAGCTGCTTCTTCGCGCAAAGACGATTCTGCCGCTCACAGTGCTCTGCGGTGTGCGCCTTCTGCCGAAAGAGGCCCGGGAGCGGTGCTTAGCTCTGCAGAGCACCGTACCTTCGTCTTTAGCCTCTCTTCTCGTCTACATCTTAGCAAAAAGCTTTTCCACTCTGTCTGGCAAGGAGAAACTGTGCCAGCACAGAAAACATCTCCCATCGTGTTCTAGAGGCTGCACGCAGGTCTGCCGAGTGTTTTGCAAGAAGAGAAAGAAAGTTGTCCAAAACAGCTTGCAATCGAATGTTCATGTGAATAGAAAAGGCAGGAGAGTGGTCAGGTACTGTTTTCTCTCACTTGGCAAGCTGCGCACACAATCGCAGTGTTGTACAGCTTGTTTCATCACCTTTGCGAAGTTGCCGCTCTCTCCGGCTCCCGGAGACGAAGAAGCTGCTTCTTCGCGCAAAGACGATTCTGCCGCTCACAGTGCTCTGCGGTGTGCGCCTTCTGCCGAAAGACGCCCGGGAGCGGTGCTTAGCTCTGCAGAGCACCGTACCTTCGTCTTTAGCCTCTCTTCTCGTCTACATCTTAGCAAAAAGCTTTTCCACTCTGTCTGGCAAGGAGAAACTGTGCCAGCACAAAAAACATCTCCCATCGTGTTCTAGAGGCTGCACGCAGGTCTGCCGAGTGTTTTGCAAGAAGAGAAAGAAAGTTGTCCAAAACAGCTTGCAATCGAATGTTCATGTGAATAGAAAAGGCAGGAGAGTGGTCAGGTACTGTTTTCTCTCAAGTGGCGAGCTGCACACACAATCGCAGTGTTGTACAGCTTGTTTCATCACCTTTGCGAAGTTGCCGCTCTCTCCGGCTCCCGGAGACGAAGAAGCTGCTTCTTCTCGCAAAGACGATTCTGCCGCTCACAGTGCTCTGCGGTGTGCGCCTTCTGCCGAAAGACGCCCGGGAGCGGTGCTTAGCTCTGCAGAGCACCGTACCTTCGTCTTTAGCCTCTCTTCTCGTCTACATCTTAGCAAAAAGCTTTTCCACTCTGTCTGGCAAGGAGAAACTGTGCCAGCACAGAAAACATCTCCCATCGTCTTCTAGAGGCTGCGCGGAGGTCTGCCGAATGTTTTGCAAGAAGAGAAAGAAAGTTGTCCAAAACAGCTTGCAATCGAATGTTCATGTGAATAGAAAAGGCAGGAGAGTGGTCAGGTACTGTTTTCTCTCAGTTGGCAAGCTGCGCACACAATCGCAGTGTTGTACAGATTGTTTCATCACCTTTGCGGAGTTGCCGCTCTCTCCGGCTCCCGGAGACGAAGAAGCTGCTTCTTCGCGCAAAGACGATTCTGCCGCTCACAGTGCTCTGCGGTGTGCGCCTTCTGCCGAAAGAGGCCCGGGAGCTGTGCTTGGCTCTGAGAAGCACCATACGTGCTTCTTTAGCCTCTCTTCTCGTCTACATCTTAGCAAAAAGCTTTTCCACTCTGTCTGGGAAGGAGAAACTGTGCCAGCACAGAAAACATCTCCCATCGTGTTCTAGACGTTGATCGGAGGTCTGCCGAGTGTTTTGCAAGAAGAGAAAGAAAGTTGTCCAAAACAGCTTGCAATCGAATGTTCATGTGAATAGAAAAGGCAGGAGAGTGGTCAGGTACTGTTTTCTCTCAGTTGGCAAGCTGCGCACACAATCGCAGTCTTGTACAGCTTGTTTCATCACCTTTGCGAAGTTGCCCTTCTCTCCGGCTCCCGGAGACGAAGAAGCTGTTTCTTCGCGCAAAGACGATTCTGCCGCTCACAGTGCTCTGCGGTGTGCGCCTTCTGCCGAAAGAGGCCCGGGAGCGGTGCTTAGCTCTGCAGAGCACCGTACCTTCGTCTTTAGCCTCTCTTCTCGTCTACATCTTAGCAAAAAGCTTTTCCACTCTGTCTGGCAAGGAGAAACTATGCCAGCACAAAAAACATCTCCCATCGTGTTCTAGAGGCTGCACGCAGGTCTTCCGAGTGTTTTGCAAGAAGAGAAAGAAAGTTGTCCAAAACAGCTTGCAATCGAATGTTCATGTGAATAGAAAAGGCAGGAGAGTGGTCAGGTACTGTTTTCTCTCAGTTGGCAAGCTGCGCACACAATCGCAGTGTTGTACAGCTTGTTTCATCACCTTTGCGAAGTTGGCGTTCTATCCGGCTCCCGGAGACGAAGAAGCTGCTTCTTCGCGCAAAGACGATTCTGCCACTCACAGTGCTCTGCGGTGTGCGCCTTCTGCCGAAAGACGCCCGGGAGCGGTGCTTAGCTCTGCAGAGCACCGTACCTTCGTCTTTAGCCTCTCTTCTCGTCTACATCTTAGCAAAAAGCTTTTCCACTCTGTCTGGCAAGGAGAAACTGTGCCAGCACAGAAAACATCTCCCATCGTGTTCTAGAGGCTCCACGGAGGTCTGCCGAGTGTTTTGCAAGAAGAGAAAGAAAGTTGTACAAAACAGCTTGCAATCGAATGTTCATGTGAATAGAAAAGGCAGGAGAGTGGTCAGGTACTGTTTTCTCTCAAGTGGCGAGCGGCGCACACAATCGCAGTGTTGTACAGCTTGTTTCATCACCTTTGCGAAGTTTCCACTCTCTCCGGCTCCCGGAGACGAAGAAGCTGCTTCTTCTCGCAAAGACGATTCTGCCGCTCACAGTGCTCTGCGGTGTGCGCCTTCTGCCGAAAGACGCCCGGGAGCGGTGCTTAGCTCTGCAGAGCACCGTACCTTCGTCTTTAGCCTCTCTTCTCGTCTACATCTTAGCAAAAAGCTTTTCCACTCTGTCTGGCAAGGAGAAACTGTGCCAGCACAAAAAACATCTCCCATCGTGTTCTAGAGGCTGCACGCAGGTCTGCCGAGTGTTTTGCAAGAAGAGAAAGAAAGTTGTCCAAAACAGCTTGCAATTGAATGTTCATGTGAATAGAAAAGGCAGGAGAGTGGTCAGGTACTGTTTTCTCTCAGTTGGCAAGCTGCGCACACAATCGCAGTGTTGTACAGCTTGTTTCATCACCTTTGCGAAGTTGCCGGTCTCTCCGGCTCCCGGGGACGAAGAAGCTGCTTCTTCGCGCAAAGACGATTCTGCCGCTCACAGTGCTCTGCGGTGTGCGCCTTCTGCCGAAAGACGCCCGGGAGCGGTGCTTAGCTCTGCAGAGCACCGTACCTTCGTCTTTAGCCTCTCTTCTCGTCTACATCTTAGCAAAAAGCTTTTCCACTCTGTCTGGCAAGGAGAAACTGTGCCAGCACAAAAAACATCTCCCATCGTGTTCTAGAGGCTGCACGCAGGTCTGCCGAGTGTTTTGCAAGAAGAGAAAGAAAGTTGTCCAAAACAGCTTGCAATCGAATGTTCATGTGAATAGAAAAGGCAGGAGAGTGGTCAGGTACTGTTTTCTCTCACTTGGCAAGCTGCGCACACAATCGCAGTGTTGTACAGCTTGTTTCATCACCTTTGCGAAGTTGCCGCTCTCTCCGGCTCCCGGAGACGAAGAAGCTGCTTCTTCGCGCAAAGACGATTCTGCCGCTCACAGTGCTCTGCGGTGTGCGCCTTCTGCCGAAAGAGGTCCGGGAGCGGTGCTTAGCTCTGCAGAGCACCGTACCTTCGTCTTTAGCCTCTCTTCTCGTCTACATCTTAGCAAAAAGCTTTTCCACTCTGTCTGGCAAGGAGAAACTGTGCCAGCACAGAAAACATCTCCCATCGTGTTCTAGAGGATGCACGGAGGTCTGCCGAGTATTTTGCAAGAAGAGAAAGAAAGTTTTCCAAAACAGCTTGCAATCGAATGTTCATGTGAATAGAAAAGGCAGGAGAGTGGTCAGGTACTGTTTTCTCTCAGTTGGCAAGCTGCGCACACAATCGCAGTCTTGTACAGCTTGTTTCATCACCTTTGCGAAGTTGCCGCTCTCTCCGGCTCCCGGAGACGAAGAAGCTGCTTCTTCGCGCAAAGACGATTCTGCCGCTCACAGTGCTCTGCTGTGTGCGCCTTCTGCCGAAAGAGGCCCGGGAGCTGTGCTTAGCTCTGCAGAGCACCGTACCTTCGTCTTTAGCCTCTCTTCTCGTCTACATCTTAGCAAAAAGCTTTTCCACTCTGTCTGGCAAGGAGAAAATTTACCAGCACAGAAAACATCTCCCATCGTGTTCTAGAGGCTGCACGGAGGTCTGCCAAGTGTTTTGCAAGAAGAGAAAGGAAGTTGTCCAAAACAGCTTGCAATCGAATGTTCATGTGAATAGAAAAGGCAGGAGAGTGGTCAGGTACTGTTTTCTCTCAGTTGGCAAGCTGCGCACACAATCGCAGTGTTGTACAGCTTGTTTCATCACCTTTGCGAAGTTGTCGCTCTCTCCGGCTCCCGGGGACGAAGAAGCTGCTTCTTCGCGCAAAGACGATTCTGCCGCTCACAGTGCTCTGCGGTGTGCGCCTTGTGCCGAAAGAGGTCCGGGTGCGGTGCTTAGCTCTGCAGAGCACCGTACCTTCGTCTTTAGCCTCTCTTCTCGTCTACATCTTAGCAAAAAGCTTTTCCACTCTGTCTGGCAAGGAGAAACTGTGCCAGCACAAAAAACATCTCCCATCGTGTTCTAGAGGCTGCACGCAGGTCTGACGAGTGTTTTGCAAGAAGAGAAAGAAAGTTGTCCAAAACAGCTTGCAATCGAATGTTCATGTGAATAGAAAAGGCAGGAGAGTGGTCAGGTACTGTTTTCTCTCACTTGGCAAGCTGCGCACACAATCGCAGTGTTGTACAGCTTGTTTCATCACCTTTGCGAAGCTGTCGCTCTCTCCGGCTCCCGGAGACGAAGAAGCTGCTTCTTCGCGCAAAGACGATTCTGCCGCTCACAGTGATCTGCTGTGTGCGCCTTCTGCCGAAAGAGGCCCGGGAGCGGTGCTTAGCTCTGCAGAGCACCGTACCTTCGTCTTTAGCCTCTCTTCTCGTCTAGATCTTAGCAAAAAGCTTTTCCACTCTGTCTGGCAAGGAGAAACTGTGCCAGCACAAAAAACATCTCCCATCGTGTTCTAAAGGCTGCACGGAGGTCTGCCGAGTGTTTTGCAAGAAGAGAAAGAAAGTTGTCCAAAACAGCTTGCAATCGAATGTTCATGTGAATAGAAAAGGCAGGAGAGTGGTCAGGTACTGTTTTCTCTCAGTTGGCACGCTGCGCACACAATCGCAGTGTTGTACAGCTTGTTTCATCACCTTTGCGAAGTTGCAGCTCTCTCTGGCTCCCGGAGACGAAGAAGCTGCTTCTTCGCGCAAAGACGATTCTGCCGCTCACAGTGCTCTGCGGTGTGCGCCTTCTGCCGAAAGAGCCCCGGGAGCTGTGCTTAGCTCTGAGAAGCACCATACGTGCTTCTTTAGCCTCTCTTCTCGTCTACATCTTAGCAAAAAGCTTTTCCACTCTGTCTGGCAAGGAGAAACTGTGCCAGCACAGAAAACATCTCCCATCGTGTTCTAGAGGCTGCACGGAGGTCTGCCGAGTATTTTGCAAGAAGAGAAAGAAAGTTGTCCAAAACAGCTTGCAATCGAATGTTCATGTGAATAGAAAAGGCAGGAGAGTGGTCAGGTACTGTTTTCTCTCAGTTGGCAAGCTGCGCACACAATCGCAGTGTTGTACAGCTTGTTTCATCACCTTTGCGAAGTTGGGGTTCTATCCGGCTCCCGGAGACGAAGAAGCTGCTTCTTCGCGCAAAGACGATTCTGCCGCTCACAGTGCTCTGCGGTGTGCGCCTTCTGCCGAAAGAGGTCCGGGAGCGGTGCTTAGCTCTGCAGAGCACCGTACCTTCGTCTTTAGCCTCTCTTCTCGTCTACATCTTAGCAAAAAGCTTTTCCACTCTGTCTGGCAAGGAGAAAATTTACCAGCACAGAAAACATCTCCCATCGAGTTCTAGAGGCTGCACGGAGGTCTGCCAAGTGTTTTGCAAGAAGAGAAAGAAAGTTGTCCAAAACAGCTTGCAATTGAATGTTCATGTGAATAGAAAAGGCAGGAGAGTGGTCAGGTACTGTTTTCTCTCAGTTGGCACGCTGCGCACACAATCGCAGTGTTGTACAGCTTGTTTCATCACCTTTGCGAAGTTGCCGCTCTCTCCGGCTCCCGGGGACGAAGAAGCTGCTTCTTCGCGCAAAGACGATTCTGCCGCTCACAGTGCTCTGCGGTGTGCGCCTTCTGCCGAAAGAGGCCCGGGAGCGGTGCTTAGCTCTGCAGAGCACCGTACCTTCGTCTTTAGCCTCTCTTCTCGTCTACATCTTAGCAAAAAGCTTTTCCACTCTGTCTGGCAAGGAGAAACTGTGCCAGCACAGAAAACATCTCCCATCGTGTTCTAGAGGCTGCACGCAGGTCTGCCGAGTGTTTTGCAAGAAGAGAAAGAAAGTTGTCCAAAACAGCTTGCAATCGAATGTTCATGTGAATAGAAAAGGCAGGAGAGTGGTCAGGTACTGTTTTCTCTCACTAGGCAAGCTGCGCACACAATCGCAGTGTTGTACAGCTTGTTTCATCACCTTTGCGAAGTTGCCGCTCTCTCCGGCTCCCGGAGACGAAGAAGCTGCTTCTTCGCGCAAAGACGATTCTGCCGCTCACAGTGCTCTGCGGTGTGCGCCTTCTGCCGAAAGACGCCCGGGAGCGGTGCTTAGCTCTGCAGAGCACCGTACCTTCGTCTTTAGCCTCTCTTCTCGTCTACATCTTAGCAAAAAGCTTTTCCACTCTGTCTGGCAAGGAGAAACTGTGCCAGCACAGAAAACATCTCCCATCGTCTTCTAGAGGCTGCACGGAGGTCTGCCGAGTGTTTTGCAAGAAGAGAAAGAAAGTTGTCCAAAACAGCTTGCAATCGAATGTTCATGTGAATAGAAAAGGCAGGAGAGTGGTCAGGTACTGTTTACTCTCACATGGCAAGCTGCGCACACAATCGCAGTGTTGTACAGCTTGTTTCATCACCTTTGCCAAGTTGCCGCTCTCTCCGGCTCCCGGAGACGAAGAAGCTGCTTCTTCGCGCAAAGACGATTCTGCCGCTCACAGTGCTCTGCGGTGTGCGCCTTCTGCCGAAAGAGGTCCGGGTGCGGTGCTTAGCTCTGCAGAGCACCGTACCTTCGTCTTTAGCCTCTCTTCTCGTCTACATCTTAGCAAAAAGCTTTTCCACTCTGTCTGGCAAGGAGAAACTGTGCCAGCACAAAAAACATCTCCCATCGTGTTCTAGAGGCTGCACGGAGGTCTGCCGAGTGTTTTGCAAGAAGAGAAAGAAAGTTGTCCAAAACAGCTTGCAATCGAATGTTCATGTGAATAGAAAAGGCAGGAGAGTGGTCAGGTACTGTTTTCTCTCAGTTGGCAAGCTGCGCACACAATCGCAGTGTTGTACAGCTTGTTTCATCACCTTTGCGAAGTTGGCGTTCTATCCGGCTCCCGGAGACGAAGAAGCTGCTTCTTCGCGCAAAGACGATTCTGCCGCTCACAGTGCTCTGCGGTGTGCGCCTTCTGCCGAAAGACGCCCGGGAGCGGTGCTTAGCTCTGCAGAGCACCGTACCTTCGTCTTTAGCCTCTCTTCTCGTCTACATCTTAGCAAAAAGCTTTTCCACTCTGTCTGGCAAGGAGAAACTGTGCCAGCACAAAAAACATCTCCCATCGTGTTCTAGAGGCTGCACGCAGGTCTGCCGAGTGTTTTGCAAGAAGAGAAAGAAAGTTGTCCAAAACAGCTTGCAATCGAATGTTCATGTGAATAGAAAAGGCAGGAGAGTGGTCAGGTACTGTTTTCTCTCACTTGGCAAGCTGCGCACACAATCGCAGTGTTGTACAGCTTGTTTCATCACCTTTGCGAAGTTGCCGCTCTCTCCGGCTCCCGGAGACGAAGAAGCTGCTTCTTCGCGCAAAGACGATTCTGCCGCTCACAGTGCTCTGCGGTGTGCGCCTTCTGCCGAAAGAGGTCCGGGAGCGGTGCTTAGCTCTGCAGAGCACCGTACCTTCGTCTTTAGCCTCTCTTCTCGTCTACATCTTAGCAAAAAGCTTTTCCACTCTGTCTGGCAAGGAGAAACTGTGCCAGCACAGAAAACATCTCCCATCGTCTTCTAGAGGCTGCACGGAGGTCTGCCGAGTATTTTGCAAGAAGAGAAAGAAAGTTGTCCAAAACAGCTTGCAATCGAATGTTCATGTGAATAGAAAAGGCAGGAGAGTGGTCAGGTACTGTTTTCTCTCAGTTGGCAAGCTGCGCACACAATCGCAGTGTTGTACAGCTTGTTTCATCACCTTTGCGAAGTTGCCGCTCTCTCCGGCTCCCGGAGACGAAGAAGCTGCTTCTTCGCCCAAAGACGATTCTGCCGCTCACAGTGCTCTGCTGTGTGCGCCTTCTGCCGAAAGAGGCCCGGGAGCTGTGCTTAGCTCTGCAGAGCACCGTACCTTCGTCTTTAGCCTCTCTTCTCGTCTACATCTTAGCAAAAAGCTTTTCCACTCTGTCTGGCAAGGAGAAAATTTACCAGCACAGAAAACATCTCCCATCGTGTTCTAGAGGCTGCACGGAGGTCTGCCAAGTGTTTTGCAAGAAGAGAAAGGAAGTTGTCCAAAACAGCTTGCAATCGAATGTTCATGTGAATAGAAAAGGCAGGAGAGTGGTCAGGTACTGTTTTCTCTCAGTTGGCAAGCTGCGCACACAATCGCAGTGTTGTACAGCTTGTTTCATCACCTTTGCGAAGTTGTCGCTCTCTCCGGCTCCCGGGGACGAAGAAGCTGCTTCTTCGCGCAAAGACGATTCTGCCGCTCACAGTGCTCTGCGGTGTGCGCCTTGTGCCGAAAGAGGTCCGGGTGCGGTGCTTAGCTCTGCAGAGCACCGTACCTTCGTCTTTAGCCTCTCTTCTCGTCTACATCTTAGCAAAAAGCTTTTCCACTCTGTCTGGCAAGGAGAAACTGTGCCAGCACAAAAAACATCTCCCATCGTCTTCTAGAGGCTGCACGGAGGTCTGCCGAGTGTTTTGCAAGAAGAGAAAGAAAGTTGTCCAAAACAGCTTGCAATCGAATGTTCATGTGAATAGAAAAGGCAGGAGAGTGGTCAGGTACTGTTTTCTCTCAGTTGGCACGCTGCGCACACAATCGCAGTGTTGTACAGCTTGTTTCATCACCTTTGCGAAGTTTCCACTCTCTCCGGCTCCCGGAGACGAAGAAGCTGCTTCTTCGCGCAAAGACGATTCTGCCGCTCACAGTGCTCTGCGGTGTGCGCCTTCTGCCGAAAGAGGTCCGGGAGCGGTGCTTAGCTCTGCAGAGCACCGTACCTTCGTCTTTAGCCTCTCTTCTCGTCTACATCTTAGCAAAAAGCTTTTCCACTCTGTCTGGCAAGGAGAAAATTTACCAGCACAGAAAACATCTCCCATCGTGTTCTAGAGGCTGCACGGAGGTCTGCCAAGTGTTTTGCAAGAAGAGAAAGAAAGTTGTCCAAAACAGCTTGCAATTGAATGTTCATGTGAATAGAAAAGGCAGGAGAGTGGTCAGGTACTGTTTTCTCTCAGTTGGCACGCTGCGCACACAATCGCAGTGTTGTACAGCTTGTTTCATCACCTTTGCGAAGTTGCCGCTCTCTCCGGCTCCCGGGGACGAAGAAGCTGCTTCTTCGCGCAAAGACGATTCTGCCGCTCACAGTGCTCTGCGGTGTGCGCCTTCTGCCGAAAGAGGCCCGGGAGCGGTGCTTAGCTCTGCAGAGCACCGTACCTTCGTCTTTAGCCTCTCTTCTCGTCTACATCTTAGCAAAAAGCTTTTCCACTCTGTCTGGCAAGGAGAAACTGTGCCAGCACAGAAAACATCTCCCATCGTGTTCTAGAGGCTGCACGCAGGTCTGCCGAGTGTTTTGCAAGAAGAGAAAGAAAGTTGTCCAAAACAGCTTGCAATCGAATGTTCATGTGAATAGAAAAGGCAGGAGAGTGGTCAGGTACTGTTTTCTCTCACTAGGCAAGCTGCGCACACAATCGCAGTGTTGTACAGCTTGTTTCATCACCTTTGCGAAGTTGCCGCTCTCTCCGGCTCCCGGAGACGAAGAAGCTGCTTCTTCGCGCAAAGACGATTCTGCCGCTCACAGTGCTCTGCGGTGTGCGCCTTCTGCCGAAAGACGCCCGGGAGCGGTGCTTAGCTCTGCAGAGCACCGTACCTTCGTCTTTAGCCTCTCTTCTCGTCTACATCTTAGCAAAAAGCTTTTCCACTCTGTCTGGCAAGGAGAAACTGTGCCAGCACAGAAAACATCTCCCATCGTCTTCTAGAGGCTGCACGGAGGTCTGCCGAGTATTTTGCAAGAAGAGAAAGAAAGTTGTCCAAAACAGCTTGCAATCGAATGTTCATGTGAATAGAAAAGGCAGGAGAGTGGTCAGGTACTGTTTTCTCTCAGTTGGCAAGCTGCGCACACAATCGCAGTGTTGTACAGCTTGTTTCATCACCTTTGCGAAGTTGCCGCTCTCTCCGGCTCCCGGAGACGAAGAAGCTGCTTCTTCGCCCAAAGACGATTCTGCCGCTCACAGTGCTCTGCTGTGTGCGCCTTCTGCCGAAAGAGGCCCGGGAGCTGTGCTTAGCTCTGCAGAGCACCGTACCTTCGTCTTTAGCCTCTCTTCTCGTCTACATCTTAGCAAAAAGCTTTTCCACTCTGTCTGGCAAGGAGAAAATTTACCAGCACAGAAAACATCTCCCATCGTGTTCTAGAGGCTGCACGGAGGTCTGCCAAGTGTTTTGCAAGAAGAGAAAGGAAGTTGTCCAAAACAGCTTGCAATCGAATGTTCATGTGAATAGAAAAGGCAGGAGAGTGGTCAGGTACTGTTTTCTCTCAGTTGGCAAGCTGCGCACACAATCGCAGTGTTGTACAGCTTGTTTCATCACCTTTGCGAAGTTGTCGCTCTCTCCGGCTCCCGGGGACGAAGAAGCTGCTTCTTCGCGCAAAGACGATTCTGCCGCTCACAGTGCTCTGCGGTGTGCGCCTTGTGCCGAAAGAGGTCCGGGTGCGGTGCTTAGCTCTGCAGAGCACCGTACCTTCGTCTTTAGCCTCTCTTCTCGTCTACATCTTAGCAAAAAGCTTTTCCACTCTGTCTGGCAAGGAGAAACTGTGCCAGCACAAAAAACATCTCCCATCGTCTTCTAGAGGCTGCACGGAGGTCTGCCGAGTGTTTTGCAAGAAGAGAAAGAAAGTTGTCCAAAACAGCTTGCAATCGAATGTTCATGTGAATAGAAAAGGCAGGAGAGTGGTCAGGTACTGTTTTCTCTCAGTTGGCACGCTGCGCACACAATCGCAGTGTTGTACAGCTTGTTTCATCACCTTTGCGAAGTTTCCACTCTCTCCGGCTCCCGGAGACGAAGAAGCTGCTTCTTCGCGCAAAGACGATTCTGCCGCTCACAGTGCTCTGCGGTGTGCGCCTTCTGCCGAAAGAGGTCCGGGAGCGGTGCTTAGCTCTGCAGAGCACCGTACCTTCGTCTTTAGCCTCTCTTCTCGTCTACATCTTAGCAAAAAGCTTTTCCACTCTGTCTGGCAAGGAGAAAATTTACCAGCACAGAAAACATCTCCCATCGTGTTCTAGAGGCTGCACGGAGGTCTGCCAAGTGTTTTGCAAGAAGAGAAAGAAAGTTGTCCAAAACAGCTTGCAATTGAATGTTCATGTGAATAGAAAAGGCAGGAGAGTGGTCAGGTACTGTTTTCTCTCAGTTGGCACGCTGCGCACACAATCGCAGTGTTGTACAGCTTGTTTCATCACCTTTGCGAAGTTGCCGCTCTCTCCGGCTCCCGGGGACGAAGAAGCTGCTTCTTCGCGCAAAGACGATTCTGCCGCTCACAGTGCTCTGCGGTGTGCGCCTTCTGCCGAAAGAGGCCCGGGAGCGGTGCTTAGCTCTGCAGAGCACCGTACCTTCGTCTTTAGCCTCTCTTCTCGTCTACATCTTAGCAAAAAGCTTTTCCACTCTGTCTGGCAAGGAGAAACTGTGCCAGCACAGAAAACATCTCCCATCGTGTTCTAGAGGCTGCACGCAGGTCTGCCGAGTGTTTTGCAAGAAGAGAAAGAAAGTTGTCCAAAACAGCTTGCAATCGAATGTTCATGTGAATAGAAAAGGCAGGAGAGTGGTCAGGTACTGTTTTCTCTCACTAGGCAAGCTGCGCACACAATCGCAGTGTTGTACAGCTTGTTTCATCACCTTTGCGAAGTTGCCGCTCTCTCCGGCTCCCGGAGACGAAGAAGCTGCTTCTTCGCGCAAAGACGATTCTGCCGCTCACAGTGCTCTGCGGTGTGCGCCTTCTGCCGAAAGACGCCCGGGAGCGGTGCTTAGCTCTGCAGAGCACCGTACCTTCGTCTTTAGCCTCTCTTCTCGTCTACATCTTAGCAAAAAGCTTTTCCACTCTGTCTGGCAAGGAGAAACTGTGCCAGCACAAAAAACATCTCCCATCGTGTTCTAGAGGCTGCACGCAGGTCTGCCGAGTGTTTTGCAAGAAGAGAAAGAAAGTTGTCCAAAACAGCTTGCAATTGAATGTTCATGTGAATAGAAAAGGCAGGAGAGTGGTCAGGTACTGTTTTCTCTCAAGTGGCGAGCTGCACACACAATCGCAGTGTTGTACAGCTTGTTTCATCACCTTTGCGAAGTTGCCGCTCTCTCCGGCTCCCGGAGACGAAGAAGCTGCTTCTTCTCGCAAAGACGATTCTGCCGCTCACAGTGCTCTGCGGTGTGCGCCTTCTGCCGAAAGACGCCCGGGAGCGGTGCTTAGCTCTGCAGAGCACCGTACCTTCGTCTTTAGCCTCTCTTCTCGTCTACATCTTAGCAAAAAGCTTTTCCACTCTGTCTGGCAAGGAGAAACTGTGCCAGCACAGAAAACATCTCCCATCGTCTTCTAGAGGCTGCGCGGAGGTCTGCCGAATGTTTTGCAAGAAGAGAAAGAAAGTTGTCCAAAACAGCTTGCAATCGAATGTTCATGTGAATAGAAAAGGCAGGAGAGTGGTCAGGTACTGTTTTCTCTCACTTGGCAAGCTGCGCACACAATCGCAGTGTTGTACAGCTTGTTTCATCACCTTTGCGGAGTTGCCGCTCTCTCCGGCTCCCGGAGACGAAGAAGCTGCTTCTTCGCGCAAAGACGATTCTGCCGCTCACAGTGCTCTGCGGTGTGCGCCTTCTGCCGAAAGAGGCCCGGGAGCTGTGCTTGGCTCTGAGAAGCACCATACGTGCTTCTTTAGCCTCTCTTCTCGTCTACATCTTAGCAAAAAGCTTTTCCACTCTGTCTGGGAAGGAGAAACTGTGCCAGCACAGAAAACATCTCCCATCGTGTTCTAGACGCTGATCGGAGGTCTGCCGAGTGTTTTGCAAGAAGAGAAAGAAAGTTGTCCAAAACAGCTTGCAATCGAATGTTCATGTGAATAGAAAAGGCAGGAGAGTGGTCAGGTACTGTTTTCTCTCAGTTGGCAAGCTGCGCACACAATCGCAGTGTTGTACAGCTTGTTTCATCACCTTTGCGAAGTTGCCCTTCTCTCCGGCTCCCGGAGACGAAGAAGCTGCTTCTTCGCGCAAAGACGATTCTGCCGCTCACAGTGCTCTGCGGTGTGCGCCTTCTGCCGAAAGAGGCCCGGGAGCGGTGCTTAGCTCTGCAGAGCACCGTACCTTCGTCTTTAGCCTCTCTTCTCGTCTACATCTTAGCAAAAAGCTTTTCCACTCTGTCTGGCAAGGAGAAACTATGCCAGCACAAAAAACATCTCCCATCGTGTTCTAGAGGCTGCACGCAGGTCTTCCGAGTGTTTTGCAAGAAGAGAAAGAAAGTTGTCCAAAACAGCTTGCAATCGAATGTTCATGTGAATAGAAAAGGCAGGAGAGTGGTCAGGTACTGTTTTCTCTCACTTGGCAAGCTGCGCACACAATCGCAGTGTTGTACAGCTTGTTTCATCACCTTTGCGAAGTTGGCGTTCTATCCGGCTCCCGGAGACGAAGAAGCTGCTTCTTCGCGCAAAGACGATTCTGCCGCTCACAGTGCTCTGCGGTGTGCGCCTTCTGCCGAAAGACGCCCGGGAGCGGTGCTTAGCTCTGCAGAGCACCGTACCTTCGTCTTTAGCCTCTCTTCTCGTCTACATCTTAGCAAAAAGCTTTTCCACTCTGTCTGGCAAGGAGAAACTGTGCCAGCACAGAAAACATCTCCCATCGTCTTCTAGAGGCTCCACGGAGGTCTGCCGAGTGTTTTGCAAGAAGAGAAAGAAAGTTGTCCAAAACAGCTTGCAATCGAATGTTCATGTGAATAGAAAAGGCAGGAGAGTGGTCAGGTACTGTTTTCTCTCAAGTGGCGAGCGGCGCACACAATCGCAGTGTTGTACAGCTTGTTTCATCACCTTTGCGAAGTTTCCACTCTCTCCGGCTCCCGGAGACGAAGAAGCTGCTTCTTCTCGCAAAGACGATTCTGCCTCTCACAGTGCTCTGCGGTGTGCGCCTCCTGCCGAAAGACGCCCGGGAGCGGTGCTTAGCTCTGCAGAGCACCGTACCTTCGTCTTTAGCCTCTCTTCTCGTCTACATCTTAGCAAAAAGCTTTTACACTCTGTCTGGCAAGGAGAAACTGTGCCAGCACAGAAAACATCTCCCATCGTGTTCTAGAGGCTGCACGGAGGTCTGCCGAGTGTTTTGCAAGAAGAGAAAGAAAGTTGTCCAAAACAGCTTGCAATCGAATGTTCATGTGAATAGAAAAGGCAGGAGAGTGGTCAGGTACTGTTTTCTCTCAGTTGGCAAGCTGCGCACACAATCGCAGTGTTGTACAGCTTGTTTCATCACCTTTGCGGAGTTGCCGCTCTCTCCGGCTCCCGGAGACGAAGAAGCTGCTTCTTCGCGCAAAGACGATTCTGCCGCTCACAGTGCTCTGCGGTGTGCGCCTTCTGCCGAAAGACGCCCGGGAGCGGTGCTTAGCTCTGCAGAGCACCGTACCTTCGTCTTTAGCCTCTCTTCTCGTCTACATCTTAGCAAAAAGCTTTTCCACTCTGTCTGGCAAGGAGAAACTGTGCCAGCACAGAAAACATCTCCCATCGTGTTCTAGACGCTGCACGGAGGTCTGCCGAGTGTTTTGCAAGAAGAGAAAGAAAGTTGTCCAAAACAGCTTGCAATCGAATGTTCATGTGAATAGAAAAGGCAGGAGAGTGGTCAGGTACTGTTTTCTCTCAGTTGGCACGCTGCGCACACAATCGCAGTGTTGTACAGCTTGTTTCATCACCTTTGCGAAGTTGCCACTCTCTCCGGCTCCCGGAGACGAAGAAGCTGCTTCTTCGCGCAAAGACGATTCTGCCGCTCACAGTGCTCTGCGGTGTGCGCCTTCTGCCGAAAGAGCCCCGGGAGCTGTGCTTAGCTCTGAGAAGCACCCTACGTGCTTCTTTAGCCTCTCTTCTCGTCTACATCTTAGCAAAAAGCTTTTCCACTCTGTCTGGCAGGGAGAAACTGTGCCAGCACAGAAAACATCTCCCATCGTGTTCTAGAGGCTGCACGCAGGTCTGCCGAGTGTTTTGCAAGAAGAGAAAGAAAGTTGTCCAAAACAGCTTGCAATCGAATGTTCATGTGAATAGAAAAGGCAGGAGAGTGGTCAGGTACTGTTTTCTCTCAGTTGGCACGCTGCGCACACAATCGCAGTGTTGTACAGCTTGTTTCATCACCTTTGCGAAGTTTCCACTCTCTCCGGCTCCCGGAGACGAAGAAGCTGCTTCTTCGCGCAAAGACGATTCTGCCGCTCACAGTGCTCTGCGGTGTGCGCCTTCTGCCGAAAGAGGTCCGGGAGCGGTGCTTAGCTCTGCAGAGCACCGTACCTTCGTCTTTAGCCTCTCTTCTCGTCTACATCTTAGCAAAAAGCTTTTCCACTCTGTCTGGCAAGGAGAAACTGTGCCAGCACAAAAAACATCTCCCATCGTGTTCTAGAGGCTGCACGCAGGTCTGCCGAGTGTTTTGCAAGAAGAGAAAGAAAGTTGTCCAAAACAGCTTGCAATTGAATGTTCATGTGAATAGAAAAGGCAGGAGAGTGGTCAGGTACTGTTTTCTCTCAGTTGGCAAGCTGCGCACACAATCGCAGTGTTGTACAGCTTGTTTCATCACCTTTGCGAAGTTGCCGCTCTCTCCGGCTCCCGGGGACGAAGAAGCTGCTTCTTCGCGCAAAGACGATTCTGCCGCTCACAGTGCTCTGCGGTGTGCGCCTTCTGCCGAAAGACGCCCGGGAGCGGTGCTTAGCTCTGCAGAGCACCGTACCTTCGTCTTTAGCCTCTCTTCTCGTCTACATCTTAGCAAAAAGCTTTTACACTCTGTCTGGCAAGGAGAAACTGTGCCAGCACAAAAAACATCTCCCATCGTGTTCTAGAGGCTGCACGCAGGTCTGCCGAGTGTTTTGCAAGAAGAGAAAGAAAGTTGTCCAAAACAGCTTGCAATCGAATGTTCATGTGAATAGAAAAGGCAGGAGAGTGGTCAGGTACTGTTTTCTCTCACTTGCAAGCTGCGCACACAATCGCAGTGTGTGTACAGCTTGTTTCATCACCTTTGCGAAGTTGCCGCTCTCTCCGGCTCCCGGAGACGAAGAAGCTGCTTCTTCGCGCAAAGACGATTCTGCCGCTCACAGTGCTCTGCGGTGTGCGCCTTCTGCCGAAAGAGGTCCGGGAGCGGTGCTTAGCTCTGCAGAGCACCGTACCTTCGTCTTTAGCCTCTCTTCTCGTCTACATCTTAGCAAAAAGCTTTTCCACTCTGTCTGGCAAGGAGAAACTGTGCCAGCACAGAAAACATCTCCCATCGTGTTCTAGAGGCTGCACGGAGGTCTGCCGAGTATTTTGCAAGAAGAGAAAGAAAGTTGTCCAAAACAGCTTGCAATCGAATGTTCATGTGAATAGAAAAGGCAGGAGAGTGGTCAGGTACTGTTTTCTCTCAGTTGGCAAGCTGCGCACACAATCGCAGTCTTGTACAGCTTGTTTCATCACCTTTGCGAAGTTGCCGCACTCTCCGGCTCCCGGAGACGAAGAAGCTGCTTCTTCGCGCAAAGACGATTCTGCCGCTCACAGTGCTCTGCTGTGTGCGCCTTCTGCCGAAAGAGGCCCGGGAGCTGTGCTTAGCTCTGCAGAGCACCGTACCTTCGTCTTTAGCCTCTCTTCTCGTCTACATCTTAGCAAAAAGCTTTTCCACTCTGTCTGGCAAGGAGAAAATTTACCAGCACAGAAAACATCTCCCATCGTGTTCTAGAGGCTGCACGGAGGTCTGCCAAGTGTTTTGCAAGAAGAGAAAGGAAGTTGTCCAAAACAGCTTGCAATCGAATGTTCATGTGAATAGAAAAGGCAGGAGAGTGGTCAGGTACTGTTTTCTCTCAGTTGGCAAGCTGCGCACACAATCGCAGTGTTGTACAGCTTGTTTCATCACCTTTGCGAAGTTGTCGCTCTCTCCGGCTCCCGGGGACGAAGAAGCTGCTTCTTCGCGCAAAGACGATTCTGCCGCTCACAGTGCTCTGCGGTGTGCGCCTTGTGCCGAAAAAGGTCCGGGTGCGGTGCTTAGCTCTGCAGAGCACCGTACCTTCGTCTTTAGCCTCTCTTCTCGTCTACATCTTAGCAAAAAGCTTTTCCACTCTGTCTGGCAAGGAGAAACTGTGCCAGCACAAAAAACATCTCCCATCGTGTTCTAGAGGCTGCACGCAGGTCTGACGAGTGTTTTGCAAGAAGAGAAAGAAAGTTGTCCAAAACAGCTTGCAATCGAATGTTCAAGTGAATAGAAAAGGCAGGAGAGTGGTCAGGTACTGTTTTCTCTCACTTGGCAAGCTGCGCACACAATCGCAGTGTTGTACAGCTTGTTTCATCACCTTTGCGAAGCTGTCGCTCTCTCCGGCTCCCGGAGACGAAGAAGCTGCTTCTTCGCGCAAAGACGATTCTGCCGCTCACAGTGCTCTGCGGTGTGCGCCTTCTGCCGAAAGACGCCCGGGAGCGGTGCTTAGCTCTGCAGAGCACCGTACCTTCGTCTTTAGCCTCTCTTCTCGTCTAGATCTTAGCAAAAAGCTTTTCCACTCTGTCTGGCAAGGAGAAACTGTGCCAGCACAAAAAACATCTCCCATCGTGTTCTAGAGGCTGCACGGAGGTCTGCCGAGTGTTTTGCAAGAAGAGAAAGAAAGTTGTCCAAAACAGCTTGCAATCGAATGTTCATGTGAATAGAAAAGGCAGGAGAGTGGTCAGGTACTGTTTTCTCTCAGTTGGCACGCTGCGCACACAATCGCAGTGTTGTACAGCTTGTTTCATCACCTTTGCGAAGTTGCAGCTCTCTCTGGCTCCCGGAGACGAAGAAGCTGCTTCTTCGCGCAAAGACGATTCTGCCGCTCACAGTGCTCTGCGGTGTGCGCCTTCTGCCGAAAGAGCCCCGGGAGCTGTGCTTAGCTCTGAGAAGCACCCTACGTGCTTCTTTAGCCTCTCTTCTCGTCTACATCTTAGCAAAAAGCTTTTCCACTCTGTCTGGCAAGGAGAAACTGTGCCAGCACAGAAAACATCTCCCATCGTGTTCTAGAGGCTGCACGCAGGTCTGCCGAGTGTTTTGCAAGAAGAGAAAGAAAGTTGTCCAAAACAGCTTGCAATCGAATGTTCATGTGAATAGAAAAGGCAGGAGAGTGGTCAGGTACTGTTTTCTCTCAGTTGGCAAGCTGCGCACACAATCGCAGTGTTGTACAGCTTGTTTCATCACCTTTGCGAAGTTGGCGTTCTATCCGGCTCCCGGAGACGAAGAAGCTGCTTCTTCGCGCAAAGACGATTCTGCCGCTCACAGTGCTCTGCGGTGTGCGCCTTCTGCCGAAAGACGCCCGGGAGCGGTGCTTAGCTCTGCAGAGCACCGTACCTTCGTCTTTAGCCTCTCTTCTCGTCTACATCTTAGCAAAAAGCTTTTCCACTCTGTCTGGCAAGGAGAAACTGTGCCAGCACAGAAAACATCTCCCATCGTGTTCTAGAGGCTGCACGGAGGTCTGCCGAGTGTTTTGCAAGAAGAGAAAGAAAGTTGTCCAAAACAGCTTGCAATCGAATGTTCATGTGAATAGAAAAGGCAGGAGAGTGGTCAGGTACTGTTTTCTCTCAGTTGGCACGCTGCGCACACAATCGCAGTGTTGTACAGCTTGTTTCATCACCTTTGCGAAGTTTCCACTCTCTCCGGCTCCCGGAGACGAAGAAGCTGCTTCTTCGCGCAAAGACGATTCTGCCGCTCACAGTGCTCTGCGGTGTGCGCCTTCTGCCGAAAGAGGTCCGGGAGCGGTGCTTAGCTCTGCAGAGCACCATACCTTCGTCTTTAGCCTCTCTTCTCGTCTACATCTTAGCAAAAAGCTTTTCCACTCTGTCTGGCAAGGAGAAAATTTACCAGCACAGAAAACATCTCCATCGTGTTCTAGAGGCTGCACGGAGGTCTGCCAAGTGTTTTGCAAGAAGAGAAAGGAAGTTGTCCAAAACAGCTTGCAATCGAATGTTCATGTGAATAGAAAAGGCAGGAGAGTGGTCAGGTACTGTTTTCTCTCAGTTGGCAAGCTGCGCACACAATCGCAGTGTTGTACAGCTTGTTTCATCACCTTTGCGAAGTTGTCGCTCTCTCCGGCTCCCGGAGACGAAGAAGCTGCTTCTTCGCGCAAAGACGATTCTGCCGCTCACAGTGCTCTGCGGTGTGCGCCTTGTACCGAAAGAGGTCCGGGTGCGGTGCTTAGCTCTGCAGAGCACCGTACCTTCGTCTTTAGCCTCTCTTCTCGTCTACATCTTAGCAAAAAGCTTTTCCACTCTGTCTGGCAAGGAGAAACTGTGCCAGCACAAAAAACATCTCCCATCGTGTTCTAGAGGCTGCACGCAGGTCTGACGAGTGTTTTGCAAGAAGAGAAAGAAAGTTGTCCAAAACAGCTTGCAATCGAATGTTCAAGTGAATAGAAAAGGCAGGAGAGTTGTCAGGTACTGTTTTCTCCCACTTGGCAAGCTGCGCACACAATCGCAGTGTTGTACAGCTTGTTTCATCACCTTTGCGAAGCTGTCGCTCTCTCCGGCTCCCGGAGACGAAGAAGCTGCTTCTTCGCGCAAAGACGATTCTGCCGCTCACAGTGATCTGCTGTGTGCGCCTTCTGCCGAAAGAGGCCCGGGAGCGGTGCTTAGCTCTGCAGAGCACCGTACCTTCGTCTTTAGCCTCTCTTCTCGTCTACATCTTAGCAAAAAGCTTTTCCACTCTGTCTGGCAAGGAGAAACTGTGCCAGCACAAAAAACATCTCCCATCGTGTTCTAAACGCTGCACGGAGGTCTGCCGAGTGTTTTGCAAGAAGAGAAAGAAAGTTGTCCAAAACAGCTTGCAATCGAATGTTCATGTGAATAGAAAAGGCAGGAGAGTGGTCAGGTACTGTTTTCTCTCAGTTGGCACGCTGCGCACACAATCGCAGTGTTGTACAGCTTGTTTCATCACCTTTGCGAAGTTGCCGCTCTCTCCGGCTCCCGGAGACGAAGAAGCTGCTTCTTCGCGCAAAGACGATTCTGCCGCTCACAGTGCTCTGCGGTGTGCGCCTTCTGCCGAAAGAGGTCCGGGAGCGGTGCTTAGCTCTGCAGAGCACCGTACCTTCGTCTTTAGCCTCTCTTCTCGTCTACATCTTAGCAAAAAGCTTTTCCACTCTGTCTGGCAAGGAGAAACTGTGCCAGCACAGAAAACATCTCCCATCGTCTTCTAGAGGCTGCACGGAGGTCTGCCGAGTATTTTGCAAGAAGAGAAAGAAAGTTGTCCAAAACAGCTTGCAATCGAATGTTCATGTGAATAGAAAAGGCAGGAGAGTGGTCAGGTACTCTTTTCTCTCAGTTGGCAAGCTGCGCACACAATCGCAGTCTTGTACAGCTTGTTTCATCACCTTTGCGAAGTTGCCGCTCTCTCCGGCTCCCGGAGACGAAGAAGCTGCTTCTTCGCGCAAAGACGATTCTGCCGCTCACAGTGCTCTGCTGTGTGCGCCTTCTGCCGAAAGAGCCCCGGGAGCTGTGCTTAGCTCTGAGAAGCACCATACGTGCTTCTTTAGCCTCTCTTCTCGTCTACATCTTAGCAAAAAGCTTTTCCACTCTGTCTGGCAAGGAGAAACTGTGCCAGCACAGAAAACATCTCCCATCGTGTTCTAGAGGCTGCACGCAGGTCTGCCGAGTGTTTTGCAAGAAGAGAAAGAAAGTTGTCCAAAACAGCTTGCAATCGAATGTTCATGTGAATAGAAAAGGCAGGAGAGTGGTCAGGTACTGTTTTCTCTCAGTTGGCAAGCTGCGCACACAATCGCAGTGTTGTACAGCTTGTTTCATCACCTTTGCGAAGTTGGCGTTCTATCCGGCTCCCGGAGACGAAGAAGCTGCTTCTTCGCGCAAAGACGATTCTGCCGCTCACAGTGCTCTGCGGTGTGCGCCTTCTGCCGAAAGACGCCCGGGAGCGGTGCTTAGCTCTGCAGAGCACCGTACCTTCGTCTTTAGCCTCTCTTCTCGTCTACATCTTAGCAAAAAGCTTTTCCACTCTGTCTGGCAAGGAGAAACTGTGCCAGCACAGAAAACATCTCCCATCGTGTTCTAGAGGCTGCACGGAGGTCTGCCGAGTGTTTTGCAAGAAGAGAAAGAAAGTTGTCCAAAACAGCTTGCAATCGAATGTTCATGTGAATAGAAAAGGCAGGAGAGTGGTCAGGTACTGTTTTCTCTCAGTTGGCACGCTGCGCACACAATCGCAGTGTTGTACAGCTTGTTTCATCACCTTTGCGAAGTTTCCACTCTCTCCGGCTCCCGGAGACGAAGAAGCTGCTTCTTCGCGCAAAGACGATTCTGCCGCTCACAGTGCTCTGCGGTGTGCGCCTTCTGCCGAAAGAGGTCCGGGAGCGGTGCTTAGCTCTGCAGAGCACCATACCTTCGTCTTTAGCCTCTCTTCTCGTCTACATCTTAGCAAAAAGCTTTTCCACTCTGTCTGGCAAGGAGAAAATTTACCAGCACAGAAAACATCTCCCATCGTGTTCTAGAGGCTGCACGGAGGTCTGCCAAGTGTTTTGCAAGAAGAGAAAGGAAGTTGTCCAAAACAGCTTGCAATCGAATGTTCATGTGAATAGAAAAGGCAGGAGAGTGGTCAGGTACTGTTTTCTCTCAGTTGGCAAGCTGCGCACACAATCGCAGTGTTGTACAGCTTGTTTCATCACCTTTGCGAAGTTGTCGCTCTCTCCGGCTCCCGGAGACGAAGAAGCTGCTTCTTCGCGCAAAGACGATTCTGCCGCTCACAGTGCTCTGCGGTGTGCGCCTTGTACCGAAAGAGGTCCGGGTGCGGTGCTTAGCTCTGCAGAGCACCGTACCTTCGTCTTTAGCCTCTCTTCTCGTCTACATCTTAGCAAAAAGCTTTTCCACTCTGTCTGGCAAGGAGAAACTGTGCCAGCACAAAAAACATCTCCCATCGTGTTCTAGAGGCTGCACGCAGGTCTGACGAGTGTTTTGCAAGAAGAGAAAGAAAGTTGTCCAAAACAGCTTGCAATCGAATGTTCAAGTGAATAGAAAAGGCAGGAGAGTTGTCAGGTACTGTTTTCTCCCACTTGGCAAGCTGCGCACACAATCGCAGTGTTGTACAGCTTGTTTCATCACCTTTGCGAAGCTGTCGCTCTCTCCGGCTCCCGGAGACGAAGAAGCTGCTTCTTCGCGCAAAGACGATTCTGCCGCTCACAGTGATCTGCTGTGTGCGCCTTCTGCCGAAAGAGGCCCGGGAGCGGTGCTTAGCTCTGCAGAGCACCGTACCTTCGTCTTTAGCCTCTCTTCTCGTCTACATCTTAGCAAAAAGCTTTTCCACTCTGTCTGGCAAGGAGAAACTGTGCCAGCACAAAAAACATCTCCCATCGTGTTCTAAACGCTGCACGGAGGTCTGCCGAGTGTTTTGCAAGAAGAGAAAGAAAGTTGTCCAAAACAGCTTGCAATCGAATGTTCATGTGAATAGAAAAGGCAGGAGAGTGGTCAGGTACTGTTTTCTCTCAGTTGGCACGCTGCGCACACAATCGCAGTGTTGTACAGCTTGTTTCATCACCTTTGCGAAGTTGCCGCTCTCTCCGGCTCCCGGAGACGAAGAAGCTGCTTCTTCGCGCAAAGACGATTCTGCCGCTCACAGTGCTCTGCGGTGTGCGCCTTCTGCCGAAAGAGGTCCGGGAGCGGTGCTTAGCTCTGCAGAGCACCGTACCTTCGTCTTTAGCCTCTCTTCTCGTCTACATCTTAGCAAAAAGCTTTTCCACTCTGTCTGGCAAGGAGAAACTGTGCCAGCACAGAAAACATCTCCCATCGTCTTCTAGAGGCTGCACGGAGGTCTGCCGAGTATTTTGCAAGAAGAGAAAGAAAGTTGTCCAAAACAGCTTGCAATCGAATGTTCATGTGAATAGAAAAGGCAGGAGAGTGGTCAGGTACTCTTTTCTCTCAGTTGGCAAGCTGCGCACACAATCGCAGTCTTGTACAGCTTGTTTCATCACCTTTGCGAAGTTGCCGCTCTCTCCGGCTCCCGGAGACGAAGAAGCTGCTTCTTCGCGCAAAGACGATTCTGCCGCTCACAGTGCTCTGCTGTGTGCGCCTTCTGCCGAAAGAGGCCCGGGAGCTGTGCTTAGCTCTGCAGAGCACCGTACCTTCGTCTTTAGCCTCTCTTCTCGTCTACATCTTAGCAAAAAGCTTTTCCACTCTGTCTGGCAAGGAGAAAATTTACCAGCACAGAAAACATCTCCCATCGTGTTCTAGAGGCTGCACGGAGGTCTGCCAAGTGTTTTGCAAGAAGAGAAAGGAAGTTGTCCAAAACAGCTTGCAATCGAATGTTCATGTGAATAGAAAAGGCAGGAGAGTGGTCAGGTACTGTTTTCTCTCACTTGGCAAGCTGCGCACACAATCGCAGTGTTGTACAGCTTGTTTCATCACCTTTGCGAAGTTGTCGCTCTCTCCGGCTCCCGGGGACGAAGAAGCTGCTTCTTCGCGCAAAGACGATTCTGCCGCTCACAGTGCTCTGCGGTGTGCGCCTTGTGCCGAAAGAGGTCCGGGTGCGGTGCTTAGCTCTGCAGAGCACCGTACCTTCGTCTTTAGCCTCTCTTCTCGTCTACATCTTAGCAAAAAGCTTTTCCACTCTGTCTGGCAAGGAGAAACTGTGCCAGCACAAAAAACATCTCCCATCGTGTTCTAGAGGCTGCACGCAGGTCTGACGAGTGTTTTGCAAGAAGAGAAAGAAAGTTGTCCAAAACAGCTTGCAATCGAATGTTCAAGTGAATAGAAAAGGCAGGAGAGTGGTCAGGTACTGTTTTCTCTCACTTGGCAAGCTGCGCACACAATCGCAGTGTTGTACAGCTTGTTTCATCACCTTTGCGAAGCTGTCGCTCTCTCCGGCTCCCGGAGACGAAGAAGCTGCTTCTTCGCGCAAAGACGATTCTGCCGCTCACAGTGATCTGCTGTGTGCGCCTTCTGCCGAAAGAGGCCCGGGAGCGGTGCTTAGCTCTGCAGAGCACCGTACCTTCGTCTTTAGCCTCTCTTCTCGTCTAGATCTTAGCAAAAAGCTTTTCCACTCTGTCTGGCAAGGAGAAACTGTGCCAGCACAAAAAACATCTCCCATCGTGTTCTAAAGGCTGCACGGAGGTCTGCCGAGTGTTTTGCAAGAAGAGAAAGAAAGTTGTCCAAAACAGCTTGCAATCGAATGTTCATGTGAATAGAAAAGGCAGGAGAGTGGTCAGGTACTGTTTTCTCTCAGTTGGCACGCTGCGCACACAATCGCAGTGTTGTACAGCTTGTTTCATCACATTTGCGAAGTTGCAGCTCTCTCTGGCTCCCGGAGACGAAGAAGCTGCTTCTTCGCGCAAAGACGATTCTGCCGCTCACAGTGCTCTGCGGTGTGCGCCTTCTGCCGAAAGAGCCCCGGGAGCTGTGCTTAGCTCTGAGAAGCACCATACGTGCTTCTTTAGCCTCTCTTCTCGTCTACATCTTAGCAAAAAGCTTTTCCACTCTGTCTGGCAAGGAGAAACTGTGCCAGCACAGAAAACATCTCCCATCGTGTTCTAGAGGCTGCACGCAGGTCTGCCGAGTGTTTTGCAAGAAGAGAAAGAAAGTTGTCCAAAACAGCTTGCAATCGAATGTTCATGTGAATAGAAAAGGCAGGAGAGTGGTCAGGTACTGTTTTCTCTCAGTTGGCAAGCTGCGCACACAATCGCAGTGTTGTACAGCTTGTTTCATCACCTTTGCGAAGTTGGCGTTCTATCCGGCTCCCGGAGACGAAGAAGCTGCTTCTTCGCGCAAAGACGATTCTGCCGCTCACAGTGCTCTGCGGTGTGCGCCTTCTGCCGAAAGACGCCCGGGAGCGGTGCTTAGCTCTGCAGAGCACCGTACCTTCGTCTTTAGCCTCTCTTCTCGTCTACATCTTAGCAAAAAGCTTTTCCACTCTGTCTGGCAAGGAGAAACTGTGCCAGCACAGAAAACATCTCCCATCGTCTTCTAGAGGCTCCACGGAGGTCTGCCGAGTGTTTTGCAAGAAGAGAAAGAAAGTTGTCCAAAACAGCTTGCAATCGAATGTTCATGTGAATAGAAAAGGCAGGAGAGTGGTCAGGTACTGTTTTCTCTCAGTTGGCAAGCTGCGCACACAATCGCAGTGTTGTACAGCTTGTTTCATCACCTTTGCGAAGTTTCCACTCTCTCCGGCTCCCGGAGACGAAGAAGCTGCTTCTTCGCGCAAAGACGATTCTGCCGCTCACAGTGCTCTGCGGTGTGCGCCTTCTGCCGAAAGAGGTCCGGGAGCGGTGCTTAGCTCTGCAGAGCACCGTACCTTCGTCTTTAGCCTCTCTTCTCGTCTACATCTTAGCAAAAAGCTTTTCCACTCTGTCTGGCAAGGAGAAAATTTACCAGCACAGAAAACATCTCCCATCGTGTTCTAGAGGCTGCACGGAGGTCTGCCAAGTGTTTTGCAAGAAGAGAAAGGAAGTTGTCCAAAACAGCTTGCAATCGAATGTTCATGTGAATAGAAAAGGCAGGAGAGTGGTCAGGTACTGTTTTCTCTCAGTTGGCAAGCTGCGCACACAATCGCAGTGTTGTACAGCTTGTTTCATCACCTTTGCGAAGTTGTCGCTCTCTCCGGCTCCCGGGGACGAAGAAGCTGCTTCTTCGCGCAAAGACGATTCTGCCGCTCACAGTGCTCTGCGGTGTGCGCCTTGTGCCGAAAGAGGTCCGGGTGCGGTGCTTAGCTCTGCAGAGCACCGTACCTTCGTCTTTAGCCTCTCTTCTCGTCTACATCTTAGCAAAAAGCTTTTCCACTCTGTCTGGCAAGGAGAAACTGTGCCAGCACAAAAAACATCTCCCATCGTGTTCTAAAGGCTGCACGGAGGTCTGCCGAGTGTTTTGCAAGAAGAGAAAGAAAGTTGTCCAAAACAGCTTGCAATCGAATGTTCATGTGAATAGAAAAGGCAGGAGAGTGGTCAGGTACTGTTTTCTCTCAGTTGGCAAGCTGCGCACACAATCGCAGTGTTGTACAGCTTGTTTCATCACCTTTGCGAAGTTGGCGTTCTATCCGGCTCCCGGAGACGAAGAAGCTGCTTCTTCGCGCAAAGACGATTCTGCCGCTCACAGTGCTCTGCGGTGTGCGCCTTCTGCCGAAAGAGGCCCGGGAGCGGTGCTTAGCTCTGCAGAGCACCGTACCTTCGTCTTTAGCCTCTCTTCTCGTCTACATCTTAGCAAAAAGCTTTTCCACTCTGTCTGGCAAGGAGAAACTGTGCCAGCACAGAAAACATCTCCCATCGTCTTCTAGAGGCTCCACGGAGGTCTGCCGAGTGTTTTGCAAGAAGAGAAAGAAAGTTGTCCAAAACAGCTTGCAATCGAATGTTCATGTGAATAGAAAAGGCAGGAGAGTGGTCAGGTACTGTTTTCTCTCAGTTGGCACGCTGCGCACACAATCGCAGTGTTGTACAGCTTGTTTCATCACCTTTGCGAAGTTTCCACTCTCTCCGGCTCCCGGAGACGAAGAAGCTGCTTCTTCGCGCAAAGACGATTCTGCCGCTCACAGTGCTCTGCGGTGTGCGCCTTCTGCCGAAAGAGGTCCGGGAGCGGTGCTTAGCTCAGCAGAGCACCGTACCTTCGTCTTTAGCCTCTCTTCTCGTCTACATCTTAGCAAAAAGCTTTTCCACTCTGTCTGGCAAGGAGAAAATTTACCAGCACAGAAAACATCTCCCATCGTGTTCTAGAGGCTGCACGGAGGTCTGCCAAGTGTTTTGCAAGAAGAGAAAGGAAGTTGTCCAAAACAGCTTGCAATCGAATGTTCATGTGAATAGAAAAGGCAGGAGAGTGGTCAGGTACTGTTTTCTCTCAGTTGGCAAGCTGCGCACACAATCGCAGTGTTGTACAGCTTGTTTCATCACCTTTGCGAAGTTGTCGCTCTCTCCGGCTCCCGGGGACGAAGAAGCTGCTTCTTCGCGCAAAGACGATTCTGCCGCTCACAGTGCTCTGCGGTGTGCGCCTTGTGCCGAAAGAGGTCCGGGTGCGGTGCTTAGCTCTGCAGAGCACCGTACCTTCGTCTTTAGCCTCTCTTCTCGTCTACATCTTAGCAAAAAGCTTTTCCACTCTGTCTGGCAAGGAGAAACTGTGCCAGCACAAAAAACATCTCCCATCGTGTTCTAGAGGCTGCACGCAGGTCTGACGAGTGTTTTGCAAGAAGAGAAAGAAAGTTGTCCAAAACAGCTTGCAATCGAATGTTCAAGTGAATAGAAAAGGCAGGAGAGTGGTCAGGTACTGTTTTCTCTCACTTGGCAAGCTGCGCACACAATCGCAGTGTTGTACAGCTTGTTTCATCACCTTTGCGAAGCTGTCGCTCTCTCCGGCTCCCGGAGACGAAGAAGCTGCTTCTTCGCGCAAAGACGATTCTGCCGCTCACAGTGATCTGCTGTGTGCGCCTTCTGCCGAAAGAGGCCCGGGAGCGGTGCTTAGCTCTGCAGAGCACCGTACCTTCGTCTTTAGCCTCTCTTCTCGTCTACATCTTAGCAAAAAGCTTTTCCACTCTGTCTGGCAAGGAGAAACTGTGCCAGCACAAAAAACATCTCCCATCGTGTTCTAAAGGCTGCACGGAGGTCTGCCGAGTGTTTTGCAAGAAGAGAAAGAAAGTTGTCCAAAACAGCTTGCAATCGAATGTTCATGTGAATAGAAAAGGCAGGAGAGTGGTCAGGTACTGTTTTCTCTCAGTTGGCACGCTGCGCACACAATCGCAGTGTTGTACAGCTTGTTTCATCACCTTTGCGAAGTTGCAGCTCTCTCTGGCTCCCGGAGACGAAGAAGCTGCTTCTTCGCGCAAAGACGATTCTGCCGCTCACAGTGCTCTGCGGTGTGCGCCTTCTGCCGAAAGAGCCCCGGGAGCTGTGCTTAGCTCTGAGAAGCACCATACGTGCTTCTTTAGCCTCTCTTCTCGTCTACATCTTAGCAAAAAGCTTTTCCACTCTGTCTGGCAAGGAGAAACTGTGCCAGCACAGAAAACATCTCCCATCGTGTTCTAGAGTCTGCACGGAGGTCTGCCGAGTGTTTTGCAAGAAGAGAAAGAAAGTTGTCCAAAACAGCTTGCAATCGAATGTTCATGTGAATAGAAAAGGCAGGAGAGTGGTCAGGTACTGTTTACTCTCACTTGGCAAGCTGCGCACACAATCGCAGTGTTGTACAGCTTGTTTCATCACCTTTGCGAAGTTGCCGCTCTCTCCGGCTCCCGGAGACGAAGAAGCTGCTTCTTCGCGCAAAGACGATTCTGCCGCTCACAGTGCTCTGCGGTGTGCGCCTTCTGCCGAAAGAGGTCCGGGAGCGGTGCTTAGCTCTGCAGAGCACCGTACCTTCGTCTTTAGCCTCTCTTCTCGTCTACATCTTAGCAAAAAGCTTTTCCACTCTGTCTGGCAAGGAGAAACTGTGCCAGCACAAAAAACATCTCCCATCGTGTTCTAGAGGCTGCACGCAGGTCTTCCGAGTGTTTTGCAAGAAGAGAAAGAAAGTTGTCCAAAACAGCTTGCAATCGAATGTTCATGTGAATAGAAAAGGCAGGAGAGTGGTCAGGTACTGTTTTCTCTCAGTTGGCAAGCTGCGCACACAATCGCAGTGTTGTACAGCTTGTTTCATCACCTTTGCGAAGTTGGCGTTCTATCCGGCTCCCGGAGACGAAGAAGCTGCTTCTTCGCGCAAAGACGATTCTGCCGCTCACAGTGCTCTGCGGTGTGCGCCTTCTGCCGAAAGACGCCCGGGAGCGGTGCTTAGCTCTGCAGAGCACCGTACCTTCGTCTTTAGCCTCTCTTCTCGTCTACATCTTAGCAAAAAGCTTTTCCACTCTGTCTGGCAAGGAGAAACTGTGCCAGCACAGAAAACATCTCCCATCGTCTTCTAGAGGCTCCACGGAGGTCTGCCGAGTGTTTTGCAAGAAGAGAAAGAAAGTTGTCCAAAACAGCTTGCAATCGAATGTTCATGTGAATAGAAAAGGCAGGAGAGTGGTCAGGTACTGTTTTCTCTCAGTTGGCACGCTGCGCACACAATCGCAGTGTTGTACAGCTTGTTTCATCACCTTTGCGAAGTTGCCACTCTCTCCGGCTCCCGGAGACGAAGAAGCTGCTTCTTCGCGCAAAGACGATTCTGCCGCTCAGAGTGCTCTGCGGTGTGCGCCTTCTGCCGAAAGAGGTCCGGGAGCGGTGCTTAGCTCTGCAGAGCACCGTACCTTCGTCTTTAGCCTCTCTTCTCGTCTACATCTTAGCAAAAAGCTTTTCCACTCTGTCTGGCAAGGAGAAACTGTGCCAGCACAGAAAACATCTCCCATCGTGTTCTAGAGGCTGCACGCAGGTCTGCCGAGTGTTTTGCAAGAAGAGAAAGAAAGTTGTCCAAAACAGCTTGCAATTGAATGTTCATGTGAATAGAAAAGGCAGGAGAGTGGTCAGGTACTGTTTTCTCTCAGTTGGCACGCTGCGCACACAATCGCAGTGTTGTACAGCTTGTTTCATCACGTTTGCGAAGTTGCCGCTCTCTCCGGCTCCCGGGGACGAAGAAGCTGCTTCTTCGCGCAAAGACGATTCTGCCGCTCACAGTGCTCTGCGGTGTGCGCCTTCTGCCGAAAGGGGCCCGGGAGCGGTGCTTAGCTCTGCAGAGCACCGTACCTTCGTCTTTAGCCTCTCTTCTCGTCTACATCTTAGCAAAAAGCTTTTCCACTCTGTCTGGCAAGGAGAAACTGTGCCAGCACAGAAAACATCTCCCATCGTGTTCTAGAGGCTGCACGGAGGTCTGCCGAGTGTTTTGCAAGAAGAGAAAGAAAGTTGTCCAAAACAGCTTGCAATCGAATGTTCATGTGAATAGAAAAGGCAGGAGAGTGGTCAGGTACTGTTTTCTCTCAAGTGGCAAGCTGCGCACACAATCGCAGTGTTGTACAGCTTGTTTCATCACCTTTGCGAAGTTGCCGCTCTCTCCGGCTCCCGGAGACGAAGAAGCTGCTTCTTCTCGCAAAGACGATTCTGCCGCTCACAGTGCTCTGCGGTGTGCGCCTTCTGCCGAAAGACGCCCGGGAGCGGTGCTTAGCTCTGCAGAGCACCGTACCTTCGTCTTTAGCCTCTCTTCTCGTCTACATCTTAGCAAAAAGCTTTTCCACTCTGTCTGGCAAGGAGAAACTGTGCCAGCACAGAAAACATCTCCCATCGTCTTCTAGAGGCTGCGCGGAGGTCTGCCGAATGTTTTGCAAGAAGAGAAAGAAAGTTGTCCAAAACAGCTTGCAATCGAATGTTCATGTGAATAGAAAAGGCAGGAGAGTGGTCAGGTACTGTTTTCTCTCAGTTGGCAAGCTGCGCACACAATCGCAGTGTTGTACAGCTTGTTTCATCACCTTTGCGGAGTTGCCGCTCTCTCCGGCTCCCGGAGACGAAGAAGCTGCTTCTTCGCGCAAAGACGATTCTGCCGCTCACAGTGCTCTGCGGTGTGCGCCTTCTGCCGAAAGAGGCCCGGGAGCTGTGCTTGGCTCTGAGAAGCACCATACGTGCTTCTTTAGCCTCTCTTCTCGTCTACATCTTAGCAAAAAGCTTTTCCACTCTGTCTGGCAAGGAGAAACTGTGCCAGCACAGAAAACATCTCCCATCGTGTTCTAGACGCTGATCGGAGGTCTGCCGAGTGTTTTGCAAGAAGAGAAAGAAAGTTGTCCAAAACAGCTTGCAATCGAATGTTCATGTGAATAGAAAAGGCAGGAGAGTGGTCAGGTACTGTTTTCTCTCAGTTGGCAAGCTGCGCACACAATCGCAGTGTTGTACAGCTTGTTTCATCAACTTTGCGAAGTTGCCCTTCTCTCCGGCTCCCGGAGACGAAGAAGCTGCTTCTTCGCGCAAAGACGATTCTGCCGCTCACAGTGCTCTGCGGTGTGCGCCTTCTGCCGAAAGAGGCCCGGGAGCTGTGCTTAGCTCTGCAGAGCACCGTACCTTCGTCTTTAGCCTCTCTTCTCGTCTACATCTTAGCAAAAAGCTTTTACACTCTGTCTGGCAAGGAGAAACTGTGCCAGCACAGAAAACATCTCCCATCGTGTTCTAGAGGCTGCACGGAGGTCTGCCGAGTGTTTTGCAAGAAGAGAAAGAAAGTTGTCCAAAATAGCTTGCAATCGAATGTTCATGTGAATAGAAAAGGCAGGAGAGTGGTCAGGTACTGTTTTCTCTCACTTGGCAAGCTGCGCACACAATCGCAGTCTTGTACAGCTTGTTTCATCACCTTTGCGAAGTTGCCGCTCTCTCCGGCTCCCGGAGACGAAGAAGCTGCTTCTTCGCGCAAAGACGATTCTGCCGCTCACAGTGCTCTGCGGTGTGCGCCTTCTGCCGAAAGAGGCCCGGGAGCTGTGCTTAGCTCTGCAGAGCACCGTACCTTCGTCTTTAGCCTCTCTTCTCGTCTACATCTTAGCAAAAAGCTTTTCCACTCTGTCTGGCAAGGAGAAACTGTGCCAGCACAAAAAACATCTCCCATCGTGTTCTAGAGGCTGCACGCAGGTCTGCCGAGTGTTTTGCAAGAAGAGAAAGAAAGTTGTCCAAAACAGCTTGCAATCGAATGTTCATGTGAATAGAAAAGGCAGGAGAGTGGTCAGGTACTGTTTTCTCTCAGTTGGCAAGCTGCGCACACAATCGCAGTGTTGTACAGCTTGTTTCATCACCTTTGCCAAGTTGCCGCTCTCTCCGGCTCCCGGAGACGAAGAAGCTGCTTTTTCGCCCAAAGACGATTCTGCCGCTCACAGTGCTCTGCGGTGTGCGCCTTCTGCCGAAAGAGCCCCGGGAGCTGTGCTTAGCTCTGCAGAGCACCGTACCTTCGTCTTTAGCCTCTCTTCTCGTCTACATCTTAGCAAAAAGCTTTTCCACTCTGTCTGGCAAGGAGAAACTGTGCCAGCACAGAAAACATCTCCCATCGTGTTCTAGAGGCTGCACGGAGGTCTGCCGAGTATTTTGCAAGAAGAGAAAGAAAGTTGTCCAAAACAGCTTGCAATCGAATGTTCATGTGAATAGAAAAGGCAGGAGAGTGGTCAGGTACTGTTTTCTCTCAGTTGGCAAGCTGCGCACACAATCGCAGTGTTGTACAGCTTGTTTCATCACCTTTGCCAAGTTGCCGCTCTCTCCGGCTCCCGGAGACGAAGAAGCTGCTTCTTCGCGCAAAGACGATTCTGCCGCTCACAGTGCTCTGCGGTGTGCGCCTTCTGCCGAAAGAGGCCCGGGAGCGGTGCTTCGCTCTGCAGAGCACCGTACCTTCGTCTTTAGCCTCTCTTCTCGTCTACATCTTAGCAAAAAGCTTTTCCACTCTGTCTGGCAAGGAGAAACTGTGCCAGCACAGCAAACATCTCCCATCGTGTTCTAGAGGCTCCACGGAGGTCTGCCGAGTATTTTGCAAGAAGAGAAAGAAAGTTGTCCAAAACAGCTTGCAATCGAATGTTCATGTGAATAGAAAAGGCAGGAGAGTGGTCAGGTACTGTTTTCTCTCAGTTGGCACGCTGCGCACACAATCGCAGTGTTGTACAGCTTGTTTCATCACCTTTGCGAAGTTGCCGCTCTCTCCGGCTCCCGGAGACGAAGAAGCTGCTTCTTCGCGCAAAGACGATTCTGCCGCTCACAGTGCTCTGCGGTGTGCGCCTTCTGCCGAAAGACGCCCGGGAGCGGTGCTTAGCTCTGCAGAGCACCGTACCTTCGTCTTTAGCCTCTCTTCTCGTCTACATCTTAGCAAAAAGCTTTTCCACTCTGTCTGGCAAGGAGAAACTGTGCCAGCACAGAAAACATCTCCCATCGTGTTCTAGAGGCTGCACGGAGGTCTGCCGAGTGTTTTGCAAGAAGAGAAAGAAAGTTGTCCAAAACAGCTTGCAATCGAATGTTCATGTGAATAGAAAAGGCAGGAGAGTGGTCAGGTACTGTTTTCTCTCAGTTGGCAAGCTGCGCACACAATCGCAGTGTTGTACAGCTTGTTTCATCACCTTTGCCAAGTTGCCGCTCTCTCCGGCTCCCGGAGACGAAGAAGCTGCTTCTTCGCGCAAAGACGATTCTGCCGCTCACAGTGCTCTGCGGTGTGCGCCTTCTGCCGAAAGAGGCCCGGGAGCGGTGCTTAGCTCTGCAGAGCACCGTACCTTCGTCTTTAGCCTCTCTTCTCGTCTACATCTTAGCAAAAAGCTTTTCCACTCTGTCTGGCAAGGAGAAACTGTGCCAGCACAGAAAACATCTCCCATCGTGTTCTAGAGGCTGCACGGAGGTCTGCCGAGTGTTTTGCAAGAAGAGAAAGAAAGTTGTCCAAAACAGCTTGCAATCGAATGTTCATGTGAATAGAAAAGGCAGGAGAGTGGTCAGGTACTGTTTTCTCTCACTTGGCAAGCTGCGCACACAATCGCAGTGTTGTACAGCTTGTTTCATCACCTTTGCGAAGTTGCCGCTCTCTCCGGCTCCCGGGGACGAAGAAGCTGCTTCTTCGCGCAAAGACGATTCTGCCGCTCACAGTGCTCTGCGGTGTGCGCCTTCTGCCGAAAGCGGCCCGGGAGCTGTGCTTAGCTCTGAGAAGCACCCTACGTGCTTCTTTAGCCTCTCTTCTCGTCTACATCTTAGCAAAAAGCTTTTCCACTCTGTCTGGCAAGGAGAAACTGTGCCAGCACAGAAAACATCTCCCATCGTGTTCTAGAGGCTGCACGGAGGTCTGCCGAGTGTTTTGCAAGAGGAGAAAGAAAGTTGTCCAAAACAGCTTGCAATCGAATGTTCATGTGAATAGAAAAGGCAGGAGAGTGGTCAGGTACTGTTTTCTCTCAGTTGGTAAGCTGCGCACACAATCGCAGTGTTGTACAGCTTGTTTCATCACCTTTGCGAAGCTGCCGCTCTCTCCGGCTCCCGGAGACGAAGAAGCTGCTTCTTCGCGCAAAGACGATTCTGCCGCTCACAGTGCTCTGCGGTGTGCGCCTTCTGCCGAAAGAGGCCCGGGAGCTGTGCTTGGCTCTGAGAAGCACCATACGTGCTTCTTTAGCCTCTCTTCTCGTCTACATCTTAGCAAAAAGCTTTTCCACTCTGTCTGGCAAGGAGAAACTGTGCCAGCACAGAAAACATCTCCCATCGTGTTCTAGAGGCTGCACGGAGGTCTGCCGAGTGTTTTGCAAGAAGAGAAAGAAAGTTGTCCAAAACAGCTTGCAATCGAATGTTCATGTGAATAGAAAAGGCAGGAGAGTGGTCAGGTACTGTTTTCTCTCAGTTGGCACGCTGCGCACACAATCGCAGTGTTGTACAGCTTGTTTCATCACCTTTGCCAAGTTGCCGCTCTCTCCGGCTCCCGGAGACGAAGAAGCTGCTTCTTCGCGCAAAGACGATTCTGCCGCTCACAGTGCTCTGCGGTGTGCGCCTTCTGCCGAAAGAGCCCCGGGAGCTGTGCTTAGCTCTGAGAAGCACCATACGTGCTTCTTTAGCCTCTCTTCTCGTCTACATCTTAGCAAAAAGCTTTTCCACTCTGTCTGGCAAGGAGAAACTGTGCCAGCACAAAAAACATCTCCCATCATGTTCTAGACGCTGCACGGAGGTCTGCCGAGTGTTTTGCAAGAAGAGAAAGAAAGTTGTCCAAAACAGCTTGCAATCGAATGTTCATGTGAATAGAAAAGGCAGGAGAGTGGTCAGGTACTGTTTTCTCTCACTTGGCAAGCTGCGCACACAATCGCAGTGTTGTACAGCTTGTTTCATCACCTTTGCCAAGTTGCCGCTCTCTCCGGCTCCCGGAGACGAAGAAGCTGCTTCTTCGCGCAAAGACGATTCTGCCGCTCACAGTGCTCTGCGGTGTGCGCCTTCTGCCGAAAGAGGTCCGGGAGCGGTGCTTAGCTCTGCAGAGCACCGTACCTTCGTCTTTAGCCTCTCTTCTCGTCTACATCTTAGCAAAAAGCTTTTCCACTCTGTCTGGCAAGGAGAAACTGTGCCAGCACAAAAAACATCTCCCATCGTGTTCTAGAGGCTGCACGCAGGTCTGCCGAGTGTTTTGCAAGAAGAGAAAGAAAGTTGTCCAAAACAGCTTGCAATCGAATGTTCATGTGAATAGAAAAGGCAGGAGAGTGGTCAGGTACTGTTTTCTCTCACTTGGCAAGCTGCGCACACAATCGCAGTGTTGTACAGCTTGTTTCATCACCTTTGCGAAGTTGCCGCTCTCTCCGGCTCCCGGAGACGAAGAAGCTGCTTCTTCGCGCAAAGACGATTCTGCCGCTCACAGTGCTCTGCGGTGTGCGCCTTCTGCCGAAAGAGGTCCGGGAGCGGTGCTTAGCTCTGCAGAGCACCGTACCTTCGTCTTTAGCCTCTCTTCTCGTCTACATCTTAGCAAAAAGCTTTTCCACTCTGTCTGGCAAGGAGAAACTGTGCCAGCACAGAAAACATCTCCCATCGTGTTCTAGAGGCTGCACGGAGGTCTGCCGAGTGTTTTGCAAGAAGAGAAAGAAAGTTGTCCAAAACAGCTTGCAATCGAATGTTCAAGTGAATAGAAAAGGCAGGAGAGTGGTCAGGTACTGTTTTCTCTCAGTTGGCAAGCTGCGCACACAATCGCAGTGTTGTACAGCTTGTTTCATCACCTTTGCGAAGCTGTCGCTCTCTCCGGCTCCCGGAGACGAAGAAGCTGCTTCTTCGCGCAAAGACGATTCTGCCGCTCACAGTGATCTGCTGTGTGCGCCTTCTGCCGAAAGAGGCCCGGGAGCGGTGCTTAGCTCTGCAGAGCACCGTACCTTCGTCTTTAGCCTCTCTTCTCGTCTACATCTTAGCAAAAAGCTTTTCCACTCTGTCTGGCAAGGAGAAACTGTGCCAGCACAAAAAACATCTCCCATCGTGTTCTAAAGGCTGCACGCAGGTCTGCCGAGTGTTTTGCAAGAAAGGAAAGAAAGTTGTCCAAAACAGCTTGCAATCGAATGTTCATGTGAATAGAAAAGGCAGGAGAGTGGTCAGGTACTGTTTTCTCTCAGTTGGCACGCTGCGCACACAATCGCAGTGTTGTACAGCTTGTTTCATCACCTTGGCGAAGTTGCAGCTCTCTCTGGCTCCCGGAGACGAAGAAGCTGCTTCTTCGCGCAAAGACGATTCTGCCGCTCACAGTGCTCTGCGGTGTGCGCCTTCTGCCGAAAGAGCCCCGGGAGCTGTGCTTAGCTCTGAGAAGCACCATACGTGCTTCTTTAGCCTCTCTTCTCGTCTACATCTTAGCAAAAAGCTTTTCCACTCTGTCTGGCAAGGAGAAACTGTGCCAGCACAGAAAACATCTCCCATCGTCTTCTAGAGGCTGCACGGAGGTCTGCCGAGTGTTTTGCAAGAAGAGAAAGAAAGTTGTCCAAAATAGCTTGCAATCGAATGTTCATGTGAATAGAAAAGGCAGGAGAGTGGTCAGGTACTGTTTTCTCTCACTTGGCAAGCTGCGCACACAATCGCAGTCTTGTACAGCTTCTTTCATCACCTTTGCGAAGTTGCCGCTCTCTCCGGCTCCCGGAGACGAAGAAGCTGCTTCTTCGCGCAAAGACGATTCTGCCGCTCACAGTGCTCTGCGGTGTGCGCCTTCTGCCGAAAGAGGTCCGGGAGCGGTGCTTAGCTCTGAGAAGCACCGTACCTTCGTCTTTAGCCTCTCTTCTCGTCTACATCTTAGCAAAAAGCTTTTCCACTCTGTCTGGCAGGGAGAAACTGTGCCAGCACAAAAAACATCTCCCATCGTGTTCTAGAGGCTGCACGCAGGTCTGCCGAGTGTTTTGCAAGAAGAGAAAGAAAGTTGTCCAAAACAGCTTGCAATCGAATGTTCATGTGATTACAAAAGCCAGGAGAGTGGTCAGGTACTGTTTTCTCTCAGTTGGCAAGCTGCGCACACAATCGCAGTGTTGTACAGCTTGTTTCATCACCTTTGCGAAGCTGCCGCTCTCTCCGGCTCCCGGAGACGAAGAAGCTGCTTCTTCGCGCAAAGACGATTCTGCCGCTCACAGTGCTCTGCTGTGTGCGCCTTCTGCCGAAAGAAGCCCGGGAGCGGTGCTTAGCTCTGCAGAGCACTGTACCTTCGTCTTTAGCCTCTCTACTCGTCTACATCTTAGCAAAAAGCTTTTCCACTCTGTCTGGCAAGGAGAAACTGTGCCAGCACAAAAAACATCTCCCATCGTGTTCTAGAGGCTGCACGCAGGTCTGCCGAGTGTTTTGCAAGAAGAGAAAGAAAGTTGTCCAAAACAGCATGCAATCGAATGTTCATGTGAATAGAAAAGGCAGGAGAGTGGTCAGGTACTGTTTTCTCTCACTTGGTAAGCTGCGCACACAATCGCAGTGTTGTACAGCTTGTTTCATCACCTTTGCGAAGCTGCCGATCTCTCCGGCTCCCGGAGACGAAGAAGCTGCTTCTTCGCGCAAAGACGATTCTGCCGCTCACAGTGCTCTGCGGTGTGCGCCTTCTGCCGAAAGAGGTCCGGGAGCGGTGCTTAGCTCTGCAGAGCACCGTACCTTCGTCTTTAGCCTCTCTTCTCGTCTACATCTTAGCAAAAAGCTTTTCCACTCTGTCAGGCAGGGTGAAACTGTGCCAGCACAAAAAACATCTCCCATCGTGTTCTAGAGGCTGCACGCAGGTCTGCCGAGTGTTTTGCAAGAAGAGAAAGAAAGTTGTCCAAAACAGCTTGCAATCGAATGTTCATGTGATTACAAAAGGCAGGAGAGTGGTCAGGTACTGTTTTCTCTCAGTTGGCAAGCTGCGCACACAATCGCAGTGTTGTACAGCTTGTTTCATCACCTTTGCGAAGTTGCCGCTCTCTCCGGCTCCCGGAGACGAAGAAGCTGCTTCTTCGCGCAAAGACGATTCTGCCGCTCACAGTGCTCTGCGGTGTGCGCCTTCTGCCGAAAGAGGTCCGGGAGCGGTGCTTAGCTCTGCAGAGCACCGTACCTTCGTCTTTAGCCTCTCTTCTCGTCTACATCTTAGCAAAAAGCTTTTCCACTCTGTCTGGCAAGGAGAAACTGTGCCAGCACAGAAAACATCTCCCATCGTGTTCTAGAGGCTGCACGGAGGTCTGCCGAGTGTTTTGCAAGAAGAGAAAGAAAGTTGTCCAAAATAGCTTGCAATCGAATGTTCATGTGAATAGAAAAGGCAGGAGAGTGGTCAGGTACTGTTTTCTCTCACTTGGCAAGCTGCGCACATAATCGCAGTCTTGTACAGCTTGTTTCATCACCTTTGCGAAGTTGCCGCTCTCTCCGGCTCCCGGAGACGAAGAAGCTGCTTCTTCGCGCAAAGACGATTCTGCCGCTCACAGTGCTCTGCGGTGTGCGCCTTCTGCCGAAAGAGGTCCGGGAGCGGTGCTTAGCTCTGCAGAGCACCGTACCTTCGTCTTTAGCCTCTCTTCTCGTCTACATCTTAGCAAAAAGCTTTTCCACTCTGTCTGGCAGGGAGAAATTGTGCCAGCACAAAAAACATCTCCCATCGTGTTCTAGAGGCTGCACGCAGGTCTGCCGAGTGTTTTGCAAGAAGAGAAAGAAAGTTGTCCAAAACAAATTGCAATCGAATGTTCATGTGTATAGAAAAGGCAGGAGAGTGGTCAGGTACTGTTTTCTCTCAGTTGGCAAGCTGCGCACACAATCGCAGTGTTGTACAGCTTGTTTCATCACCTTTGCGAAGTTGCCGCTCTCTCCGGCTCCCGGAGACGAAGAAGCTGCTTCTTCGCGCAAAGACGATTCTGCCGCTCACAGTGCTCTGCGGTGTGCGCCTTCTGCCGAAAGAGGTCCGGGAGCTGTGCTTAGCTCTGCAGAGCACCGTACCTTCGTCTTTAGCCTCTCTTCTCGTCTACATCTTAGCAAAAAGCTTTTCCACTCTGTCTGGCAAGGAGAAACTGTGCCAGCACAGAAAACATCTCCCATCGTGTTCTAGAGGCTGCACGGAGGTCTGCCGAGTGTTTTGCAAGAAGAGAAAGAAAGTTGTCCAAAACAGCTTCCAATCGAATGTTCATGTGAATAGAAAAGGCAGGAGAGTGGTCAGGTACTGTTTTACCTCACTTGGCACGCTGCGCACACAATCGCAGTGTTGTACAGCTTGTTTCATCACCTTTGCGAAGTTGCCGCTCTCTCCGGCTCCCGGAGACGAAGAAGCTGCTTCTTCGCGCAAAGACGATTCTGCCGCTCACAGTGCTCTGCGGTGTGCGCCTTCTGCCGAAAGAGCCCCGGGAGCTGTGCTTAGCTCTGAGAAGCACCATACGTGCTTCTTTAGCCTCTCTTCTCGTCTACATCTTAGCAAAAAGCTTTTCCACTCTGTCTGGCAAGGAGAAACTGTGCCAGCACAGAAAACATCTCCCATCGTGTTCTAGAGGCTGCACGCAGGTCTGCCGAGTGTTTTGCAAGAAGAGAAAGAAAGTTGTCCAAAATAGCTTGCAATCGAATGTTCATGTGAATAGAAAAGGCAGGAGAGTGGTCAGGTACTGTTTTCTCTCACTTGGCAAGCTGCGCACACAATCGCAGTCTTGTACAGCTTCTTTCATCACCTTTGCGAAGTTGCCGCTCTCTCCGGCTCCCGGAGACGAAGAAGCTGCTTCTTCGCGCAAAGACGATTCTGCCGCTCACAGTGCTCTGCGGTGTGCGCCTTCTGCCGAAAGAGGTCCGGGAGCGGTGCTTAGCTCTGCAGAGCACCGTACCTTCGTCTTTAGCCTCTCTTCTCGTCTACATCTTAGCAAAAAGCTTTTCCACTCTGTCTGGCAGGGAGAAACTGTGCCAGCACAAAAAACATCTCCCATCGTGTTCTAGAGGCTGCACGCAGGTCTGCCGAGTGTTTTGCAAGAAGAGAAAGAAAGTTGTCCAAAACAGCTTGCAATCGAATGTTCATGTGATTACAAAAGCCAGGAGAGTGGTCAGGTACTGTTTTCTCTCAGTTGGCAAGCTGCGCACACAATCGCAGTGTTGTACAGCTTGTTTCATCACCTTTGCGAAGCTGCCGCTCTCTCCGGCTCCCGGAGACGAAGAAGCTGCTTCTTCGCGCAAAGACGATTCTGCCGCTCACAGTGCTCTGCGGTGTGCGCCTTCTGCCGAAAGAGGTCCGGGAGCGGTGCTTAGCTCTGCAGAGCACCGTACCTTCGTCTTTAGCCTCTCTTCTCGTCTACATCTTAGCAAAAAGCTTTTCCACTCTGTCAGGCAGGGTGAAACTGTGCCAGCACAAAAAACATCTCCCATCGTGTTCTAGAGGCTGCACGCAGGTCTGCCGAGTGTTTTGCAAGAAGAGAAAGAAAGTTGTCCAAAACAGCTTGCAATCGAATGTTCATGTGAATAGAAAAGGCAGGAGAGTGGTCAGGTACTGTTTTCTCTCAGTTGGCAAGCTGCGCACACAATCGCAGTGTTGTACAGCTTGTTTCATCACCTTTGCGAAGTTGCCGCTCTCTCCGGCTCCCGGAGACGAAGAAGCTGCTTCTTCGCGCAAAGACGATTCTGCCGCTCACAGTGCTCTGCGGTGTGCGCCTTCTGCCGAAAGAGGTCCGGGAGCGGTGCTTAGCTCTGCAGAGCACCGTACCTTCGTCTTTAGCCTCTCTTCTCGTCTACATCTTAGCAAAAAGCTTTTCCACTCTGTCTGGCAAGGAGAAACTGTGCCAGCACAGAAAACATCTCCCATCGTGTTCTAGAGGCTGCACGGAGGTCTGCCGAGTGTTTTGCAAGAAGAGAAAGAAAGTTGTCCAAAACAGCTTGCAATCGAATGTTCATGTGATTACAAAAGGCAGGAGAGTGGTCAGGTACTGTTTTCTCTCAGTTGGCAAGCTGCGCACACAATCGCAGTGTTGTACAGCTTGTTTCATCACCTTTGCGAAGTTGCCGCTCTCTCCGGCTCCCGGAGACGAAGAAGCTGCTTCTTCGCGCAAAGACGATTCTGCCGCTCACAGTGCTCTGCGGTGTGCGCCTTCTGCCGAAAGAGGCCCGGGAGCGGTGCTTAGCTCTGCAGAGCACCGTACCTTCGTCTTTAGCCTCTCTTCTCGTCTACATCTTAGCAAAAAGCTTTTCCACTCTGTCTGGCAAGGAGAAACTGTGCCAGCACAAAAAACATCTCCCATCGTGTTCTAAAGGCTGCACGCAGGTCTGCCGAGTGTTTTGCAAGAAAGGAAAGAAAGTTGTCCAAAACAGCTTGCAATCGAATGTTCATGTGAATAGAAAAGGCAGGAGAGTGGTCAGGTACTGTTTTCTCTCAGTTGGCACGCTGCGCACACAATCGCAGTGTTGTACAGCTTGTTTCATCACCTTGGCGAAGTTGCAGCTCTCTCTGGCTCCCGGAGACGAAGAAGCTGCTTCTTCGCGCAAAGACGATTCTGCCGCTCACAGTGCTCTGCGGTGTGCGCCTTCTGCCGAAAGAGCCCCGGGAGCTGTGCTTAGCTCTGAGAAGCACCATACGTGCTTCTTTAGCCTCTCTTCTCGTCTACATCTTAGCAAAAAGCTTTTCCACTCTGTCTGGCAAGGAGAAACTGTGCCAGCACAGAAAACATCTCCCATCGTGTTCTAGAGGCTGCACGGAGGTCTGCCGAGTGTTTTGCAAGAAGAGAAAGAAAGTTGTCCAAAACAGCTTGCAATCGAATGTTCATGTGAATAGAAAAGGCAGGAGAGTGGTCAGGTACTGTTTTCTCTAACTTGGCAAGCTGCGCACACAATCGCAGTCTTGTACAGCTTGTTTCATCACCTTTGCGAAGTTGCCGCTCTCTCCGGCTCCCGGAGACGAAGAAGCTGCTTCTTCGCGCAAAGACGATTCTGCCGCTCACAGTGCTCTGCGGTGTGCGCCTTCTGCCGAAAGAGGTCCGGGAGCGGTGCTTAGCTCTGCAGAGCACCGTACCTTCGTCTTTAGCCTCTCTTCTCGTCTACATCTTAGCAAAAAGCTTTTCCACTCTGTCTGGCAGGGAGAAACTGTGCCAGCACAAAAAACATCTCCCATCGTGTTCTAGAGGCTGCACGCAAGTCTGCCGAGTGTTTTGCAAGAAGAGAAAGAAAGTTGTCCAAAACAGCTTGCAATCGAATGTTCATGTGATTACAAAAGGCAGGAGAGTGGTCAGGTACTGTTTTCTCTCACTTGGCAAGCTGCGCACACAATCGCAGTGTTGTACAGCTTGTTTCATCACCTTTGCGAAGCTGCCGCTCTCTCCGGCTCCCGGAGACGAAGAAGCTGCTTCTTCGCGCAAAGACGATTCTGCCGCTCACAGTGCTCTGCTGTGTGCGCCTTCTGCCGAAAGAAGCCCGGGAGCGGTGCTTAGCTCTGCAGAGCACTGTACCTTCGTCTTTAGCCTCTCTACTCGTCTACATCTTAGCAAAAAGCTTTTCCACTCTGTCTGGCAAGGAGAAACTGTGCCAGCACAAAAAACATCTCCCATCGTGTTCTAGAGGCTGCACGCAGGTCTGCCGAGTGTTTTGCAAGAAGAGAAAGAAAGTTGTCCAAAACAGCTTGCAATCGAATGTTCATGTGAATAGAAAAGGCAGGAGAGTGGTCAGGTACTGTTTTCTCTCAGTTGGTAAGCTGCGCACACAATCGCAGTGTTGTACAGCTTGTTTCATCACCTTTGCGAAGCTGCCGATCTCTCCGGCTCCCGGAGACGAAGAAGCTGCTTCTTCGCGCAAAGACGATTCTGCCGCTCACAGTGCTCTGCGGTGTGCGCCTTCTGCCGAAAGAGGTCCGGGAGCGGTGCTTAGCTCTGCAGAGCACCGTACCTTCGTCTTTAGCCTCTCTTCTCGTCTACATCTTAGCAAAAAGCTTTTCCACTCTGTCTGGCAGGGAGAAACTGTGCCAGCACAAAAAACATCTCCCATCGTGTTCTAGAGGCTGCACGCAGGTCTGCCGAGTGTTTTGCAAGAAGAGAAAGAAAGTTGTCCAAAACAGCTTGCAATCGAATGTTCATGTGATTACAAAAGGCAGGAGAGTGGTCAGGTACTGTTTTCTCTCAGTTGGCAAGCTGCGCACACAATCGCAGTGTTGTACAGCTTGTTTCATCACCTTTGCGAAGTTGCCGCTCTCTCCGGCTCCCGGAGACGAAGAAGCTGCTTCTTCGCGCAAAGACGATTCTGCCGCTCACAGTGCTCTGCGGTGTGCGCCTTCTGCCGAAAGAGGTCCGGGAGCGGTGCTTAGCTCTGCAGAGCACCGTACCTTCGTCTTTAGCCTCTCTTCTCGTCTACATCTTAGCAAAAAGCTTTTCCACTCTGTCTGGCAAGGAGAAACTGTGCCAGCACAGAAAACATCTCCCATCGTGTTCTAGAGGCTGCACGGAGGTCTGCCGAGTGTTTTGCAAGAAGAGAAAGAAAGTTGTCCAAAACAGCTTGCAATCGAATGTTAATGTGAATAGAAAAGGCAGGAGAGTGGTCAGGTACTGTTTTACCTCACTTGGCACGCTGCGCACACAATCGCAGTGTTGTACAGCTTGTTTCATCACCTTTGCGAAGTTGCCGCTCTCTCCGGCTCCCGGAGACGAAGAAGCTGCTTCTTCGCGCAAAGACGATTCTGCCGCTCACAGTGCTCTGCGGTGTGCGCCTTCTGCCGAAAGACGCCCGGGAGCGGTGCTTAGCTCTGCAGAGCACCGTACCTTCGTCTTTAGCCTCTCTTCTCGTCTACATCTTAGCAAAAAGCTTTTCCACTCTGTCTGGCAAGGAGAAACTGTGCCAGCACAGAAAACATCTCCCATCGTGTTCTAGAGGCTGCACGGAAGTCTGCCGAGTGTTTTGCAAGAAGAGAAAGAAAGTTGTCCAAAACAGCTTGCAATCGAATGTTCATGTGAATAGAAAAGGCAGGAGAGTGGTCAGGTACTGTTTTCTCTCAGTTGGCAAGCTGCGCATACAATCGCAGTGTTGTACAGCTTGTTTCATCACCTTTGCGAAGCTGCCGCTCTCTCTGGCTCCCGGAGCCGAAGAAGCTGCTTCTTCGCGCAAAGACGATTCTGCCGCTCACAGTGCTCTGCGGTGTGCGCCTTCTGCCGAAAGAGGTCCGGGAGCGGTGCTTAGCTCTGCAGAGCACCGTACCTTCGTCTTTAGCCTCTCTTCTCGTCTACATCTTAGCAAAAAGCTTTTCCACTCTGTCTGGCAAGGAGAAACTGTGCCAGCACAGAAAACATCTCCCATCGTGTTCTAGAGGCTGCACGCAGGTCTGCCGAGTGTTTTGCAAGAAGAGAAAGAAAGTTGTCCAAAACAGCTTGCAATCGAATGTTCATGTGAATAGAAAAGGCAGGAGAGTGGTCAGGTACTGTTTTCTCTCAGTTGGCAAGCTGCGCATACAATCGCAGTGTTGTACAGCTTGTTTCATCACCTTTGCGAAGTTGCCGCTCTCTCCGGCTCCCGGAGACGAAGAAGCTGCTTCTTCGCGCAAAGACGATTCTGCCGCTCACAGTGCTCTGCGGTGTGCGCCTTCTGCCGAAAGAGGCCTGGGAGCGGTGCTTAGCTCTGCAGAGCACCGTACCTTCGTCTTTAGCCTCTCTTGTCGTCTACATACTAGCAAAAAGCTTTTCCAATCTGTCTGGCAAGGAGAAACTGTGCCAGCACAAAAAACATCTCCCATCGTCTTCTAGAGGCTGCACGGAGGTCTGCCGAGTGTTTTGCAAGAAGAGAAAGAAAGTTGTCCAAAACAGCTTGCAATCGAATGTTCATGTGAATAGAAAAGGCAGGAGAGTGGTCAGGTACTGTTTTCTCTCAGTTGGCACGCTGCGCACACAATCGCAGTGTTGTACAGCTTGTTTCATCACCTTTGCGAAGTTGCCGCTCTCTCCGGCTCCCGGAGACGAAGAAGCTGCTTCTTCGCGCAAAGACGATTCTGCCGCTCACAGTGCTCTGCGGTGTGCGCCTTCTGCCGAAAGAGGGCCGGGAGCTGTGCTTAGCTCTGCAGAGCACCGTACCTTCGTCTTTAGCCTCTCTTCTCGTCTACATCTTAGCAAAAAGCTTTTCCACTCTGTCTGGCAAGGAGAAACTGTGCCAGCACAAAAAACATCTCCCATCGTGTTCTAGAGGCTGCACGCAGGTCTGCCGAGTGTTTTGCAAGAAGAGAAAGAAAGTTGTCCAAAACAGCTTGCAATCGAATGTTCATGTGAATAGAAAAGGCAGGAGAGTGGTCAGGTACTGTTTTCTCTCAGTTGGCAAGCTGCGCACACAATCGCAGTGTTGTACAGCTTGTTTCATCACCTTTGCGAAGTTGCCGCTCTCTCCGGCTCCCGGAGACGAAGAAGCTGCTTCTTCGCGCAAAGACGATTCTGCCGCTCACAGTGCTCTGCGGTGTGCGCCTTCTGCCGAAAGAGGTCCGGGAGCGGTGCTTAGCTCTGCAGAGCACCGTACCTTCGTCTTTAGCCTCTCTTCTCGTCTACATCTTAGCAAAAAGCTTTTCCACTCTGTCTGGCAAGGAGAAACTGTGCCAGCACAGAAAACATCTCCCATCGTGTTCTAGAGGCTGCACGGAGGTCTGCCGAGTGTTTTGCAAGAAGAGAAAGAAAGTTGTCCAAAACAGCTTGCAATCGAATGTTCATGTGAATAGAAAAGGCAGGAGAGTGGTCAGGTACTGTTTTCTCTCAGTTGGCACGCTGTGCACACAATCGCAGTGTTGTACAGCTTGTTTCATCACCTTTGCGAAGTTGCCACTCTCTCCGGCTCCCGGAGACGAAGAAGCTGCTTCTTCGCGCAAAGACGATTCTGCCGCTCACAGTGCTCTGCGGTGTGCGCCTTCTGCCGAAAGAGCCCCGGGAGCTGTGCTTAGCTCTGAGAAGCACCCTACGTGCTTCTTTAGCCTCTCTTCTCGTCTACATCTTAGCAAAAAGCTTTTCCACTCTGTCTGGCAAGGAGAAACTGTGCCAGCACAGAAAACATCTCCCATCGTGTTCTAGAGGCTGCACGGAGGTCTGCCGAGTGTTTTGCAAGAAGAGAAAGAAAGTTGTCCAAAACAGCTTGCAATCGAATGTTCATGTGAATAGAAAAGGCAGGAGAGTGGTCAGGTACTGTTTTCTCTCAGTTGGCAAGCTGCGCACACAATCGCAGTGTTGTACAGCTTGTTTCATCACCTTTGACAAGTTGCCGCTCTCTCCGGCTCCCGGAGACGAAGAAGCTGCTTCTTCGCGCAAAGACGATTCTGCCGCTCACAGTGCTCTGCGGTGTGCGCCTTCTGCCGAAAGAGGTCCGGGTGCGGTGCTTAGCTCTGCAGAGCACCGTACCTTCGTCTTTAGCCTCTCTTCTCGTCTACATCTTAGCAAAAAGCTTTTCCACTCTGTCTGGCAAGGAGAAACTGTGCCAGCACAGAAAACATCTCCCATCGTGTTCTAGAGGCTGCACGCAGGTCTGCCGAGTGTTTTGCAAGAAGAGAAAGAAAGTTGTCCAAAACAGCTTGCAATCGAATGTTCATGTGAATAGAAAAGGCAGGAGAGTGGTCAGGTACTGTTTTCTCTCAAGTGGCGAGCTGCGCACACAATCGCAGTGTTGTACAGCTTGTTTCATCACCTTTGCGAAGTTGCCGCTCTCTCCGGCTCCCGGAGACGAAGAAGCTGCTTCTTCGCGCAAAGACGATTCTGCCGCTCACAGTGCTCTGCTGTGTGCGCCTTCTGCCGAAAGAAGCCCGGGAGCGGTGCTTAGCTCTGCAGAGCACCGTACCTTCGTCTTTAGCCTCTCTTCTCGTCTACATCTTAGCAAAAAGCTTTTCCACTCTGTCTGGCAAGGAGAAACTGTGCCAGCACAGAAAACATCTCCCATCGTGTTCTAGAGGCTGCACGGAGGTCTGCCGAGTGTTTTGCAAGAAGAGAAAGAAAGTTGTCCAAAACAGCTTGCAATCGAATGTTCATGTGAATAGAAAAGGCAGGAGAGTGGTCAGGTACTGTTTTCTCTCAGTTGGCACGCTGCGCACACAATCGCAGTGTTGTACAGCTTGTTTCATCACCTTTGCGAAGTTTCCACTCTCTCCGGCTCCCGGAGACGAAGAAGCTGCTTCTTCGCGCAAAGACGATTCTGCCGCTCACAGTGCTCTGCGGTGTGCGCCTTCTGCCGAAAGAGGTCCGGGAGCGGTGCTTAGCTCTGCAGAGCACCGTACCTTCGTCTTTAGCCTCTCTTCTCGTCTACATCTTAGCAAAAAGCTTTTCCACTCTGTCTGGCAGGGAGAAACTGTGCCAGCACAAAAAACATCTCCCATCGTGTTCTAGAGGCTGCACGCAGGTCTGCCGAGTGTTTTGCAAGAAGAGAAAGAAAGTTGTCCAAAACAGCTTGCAATCGAATGTTCATGTGATTACAAAAGGCAGGAGAGTGGTCAGGTACTGTTTTCTCTCACTTGGCAAGCTGCGCACACAATCGCAGTGTTGTACAGCTTGTTTCATCACCTTTGCGAAGCTGCCGCTCTCTCCGGCTCCCGGAGACGAAGAAGCTGCTTCTTCGCGCAAAGACGATTCTGCCGCTCACAGTGCTCTGCTGTGTGCGCCTTCTGCCGAAAGAAGCCCGGGAGCGGTGCTTAGCTCTGCAGAGCACTGTACCTTCGTCTTTAGCCTCTCTACTCGTCTACATCTTAGCAAAAAGCTTTTCCACTCTGTCTGGCAAGGAGAAACTGTGCCAGCACAAAAAACATCTCCCATCGTGTTCTAGAGGCTGCACGCAGGTCTGCCGAGTGTTTTGCAAGAAGAGAAAGAAAGTTGTCCAAAACAGCTTGCAATCGAATGTTCATGTGAATAGAAAAGGCAGGAGATTGGTCAGGTACTGTTTTCTCTCAGTTGGTAAGCTGCGCACACAATCGCAGTGTTGTACAGCTTGTTTCATCACCTTTGCGAAGCTGCCGCTCTCTCCGGCTCCCGGAGACGAAGAAGCTGCTTCTTCGCGCAAAGACGATTCTGCCGCTCACAGTGCTCTGCGGTGTGCGCCTTCTGCCGAAAGAGGCCCGGGAGCTGTGCTTGGCTCTGAGAAGCACCATACGTGCTTCTTTAGCCTCTCTTCTCGTCTACATCTTAGCAAAAAGCTTTTCCACTCTGTCTGGCAAGGAGAAACTGTGCCAGCACAGAAAACATCTCCCATCGTGTTCTAGAGGCTGCACGGAGGTCTGCCGAGTGTTTTGCAAGAAGAGAAAGAAAGTTGTCCAAAACAGCTTGCAATCGAATGTTCATGTGAATAGAAAAGGCAGGAGAGTGGTCAGGTACTGTTTTCTCTCAGTTGGCACGCTGCGCACACAATCGCAGTGTTGTACAGCTTGTTTCATCACCTTTGCGAAGTTGCCGCTCTCTCCGGCTCCCGGAGACGAAGAAGCTGCTTCTTCGCGCAAAGACGATTCTGCCGCTCACAGTGCTCTGCGGTGTGCGCCTTCTGCCGAAAGAGCCCCGGGAGCTGTGCTTAGCTCTGAGAAGCACCATACGTGCTTCTTTAGCCTCTCTTCTCGTCTACATCTTAGCAAAAAGCTTTTCCACTCTGTCTGGCAAGGAGAAACTGTGCCAGCACAGAAAACATCTCCCATCATGTTCTAGACGCTGCACGGAGGTCTGCCGAGTGTTTTGCAAGAAGAGAAAGAAAGTTGTCCAAAACAGCTTGCAATCGAATGTTCATGTGAATAGAAAAGGCAGGAGAGTGGTCAGGTACTGTTTTCTCTCACTTGGCAAGCTGCGCACACAATCGCAGTGTTGTACAGCTTGTTTCATCACCTTTGCGAAGTTGCCGCTCTCTCCGGCTCCCGGAGACGAAGAAGCTGCTTCTTCGCGCAAAGACGATTCTGCCGCTCACAGTGCTCTGCGGTGTGCGCCTTCTGCCGAAAGAGGTCCGGGAGCGGTGCTTAGCTCTGCAGAGCACCGTACCTTCGTCTTTAGCCTCTCTTCTCGTCTACATCTTAGCAAAAAGCTTTTCCACTCTGTCTGGCAAGGAGAAACTGTGCCAGCACAGAAAACATCTCCCATCGTGTTCTAGAGGCTGCACGCAGGTCTGCCGAGTGTTTTGCAAGAAGAGAAAGAAAGTTGTCCAAAACAGCTTGCAATCGAATGTTCATGTGAATAGAAAAGGCAGGAGAGTGGTCAGGTACTGTTTTCTCTCACTTGGCAAGCTGCGCACACAATCGCAGTGTTGTACAGCTTGTTTCATCACCTTTGCGAAGTTGCCGCTCTCTCCGGCTCCCGGAGACGAAGAAGCTGCTTCTTCGCGCAAAGACGATTCTGCCGCTCACAGTGCTCTGCGGTGTGCGCCTTCTGCCGAAAGAGGTCCGGGAGCGGTGCTTAGCTCTGCAGAGCACCGTACCTTCGTCTTTAGCCTCTCTTCTCGTCTACATCTTAGCAAAAAGCTTTTCCACTCTGTCTGGCAAGGAGAAACTGTGCCAGCACAGAAAACATCTCCCATCGTGTTCTAGAGGCTGCACGGAGGTCTGCCGAGTGTTTTGCAAGAAGAGAAAGAAAGTTGTCCAAAACAGCTTGCAATCGAATGTTCAAGTGAATAGAAAAGGCAGGAGAGTGGTCAGGTACTGTTTTCTCTCACTTGGCAAGCTGCGCACACAATCGCAGTGTTGTACAGCTTGTTTCATCACCTTTGCGAAGCTGTCGCTCTCTCCGGCTCCCGGAGACGAAGAAGCTGCTTCTTCGCGCAAAGACGATTCTGCCGCTCACAGTGATCTGCTGTGTGCGCCTTCTGCCGAAAGAGGCCCGGGAGCGGTGCTTAGCTCTGCAGAGCACCGTACCTTCGTCTTTAGCCTCTCTTCTCGTCTACATCTTAGCAAAAAGCTTTTCCACTCTGTCTGGCAAGGAGAAACTGTGCCAGCACAAAAAACATCTCCCATCGTGTTCTAAAGGCTGCACGCAGGTCTGCCGAGTGTTTTGCAAGAAAGGAAAGAAAGTTGCCCAAAACAGCTTGCAATCGAATGTTCATGTGAATAGAAAAGGCAGGAGAGTGGTCAGGTACTGTTTTCTCTCAGTTGGCACGCTGCGCACACAATCGCAGTGTTGTACAGCTTGTTTCATCACCTTGGCGAAGTTGCAGCTCTCTCTGGCTCCCGGAGACGAAGAAGCTGCTTCTTCGCGCAAAGACGATTCTGCCGCTCACAGTGCTCTGCGGTGTGCGCCTTCTGCCGAAAGAGCCCCGGGAGCTGTGCTTAGCTCTGAGAAGCACCATACGTGCTTCTTTAGCCTCTCTTCTCGTCTACATCTTAGCAAAAAGCTTTTCCACTCTGTCTGGCAAGGAGAAACTGTGCCAGCACAGAAAACATCTCCCATCGTGTTCCAGAGCCTGCACGGAGGTCTGCCGAGTGTTTTGCAAGAAGAGAAATAAAGTTGTCCAAAATAGCTTGCAATCGAATGTTCATGTGAATAGAAAAGGCAGGAGAGTGGTCAGGTACTGTTTTCTCTCACTTGGCAAGCTGCGCATACAATCGCAGTGTTGTACAGCTTGTTTCATCACCTTTGCGAAGCTGCCGCTCTCTCCGGCTCCCGGAGACGAAGAAGCTGCTTCTTCGCGCAAAGACGATTCTGCCGCTCACAGTGCTCTGCTGTGTGCGCCTTCTGCCGAAAGAAGCCCGGGAGCGGTGCTTAGCTCTGCAGAGCACCGTACCTTCGTCTTTAGCCTCTCTTCTCGTCTACATCTTAGCAAAAAGCTTTTCCACTCTGTCTGGCAAGGAGAAACTGTGCCAGCACAGAAAACATCTCCCATCGTGTTCTAGAGGCTGCACGGAGGTCTGCCGAGTGTTTTGCAAGAAGAGAAAGAAAGTTGTCCAAAACAGCTTGCAATCGAATGTTCATGTGAATAGAAAAGGCAGGAGAGTGGTCAGGTACTGTTTTCTCTCAGTTGGCAAGCTGCGCATACAATCGCAGTGTTGTACAGCTTGTTTCATCACCTTTGCGAAGTTGCCGCTCTCTCCGGCTCCCGGAGACGAAGAAGCTGCTTCTTCGCGCAAAGACGATTCTGCCGCTCACAGTGCTCTGCTGTGTGCGCCTTCTGCCGAAAGAGCCCCGGGAGCTGTGCTTAGCTCTGAGAAGCACCATACGTGCTTCTTTAGCCTCTCTTCTCGTCTACATCTTAGCAAAAAGCTTTTCCACTCTGTCTGGCAAGGAGAAACTGTGCCAGCACAGAAAACATCTCCCATCGTGTTCTAGAGTCTGCACGGAGGTCTGCCGAGTGTTTTGCAAGAAGAGAAAGAAAGTTGTCCAAAATAGCTTGCAATCGAATGTTCATGTGAATAGAAAAGGCAGGAGAGTGGTCAGGTACTGTTTTCTCTCACTTGGCAAGCTGCGCACACAATCGCAGTCTTGTACAGCTTGTTTCATCACCTTTGCGAAGTTGCCGCTCTCTCCGGCTCCCGGAGACGAAGAAGCTGCTTCTTCGCGCAAAGACGATTCTGCCGCTCACAGTGCTCTGCGGTGTGCGCCTTCTGCCGAAAGAGGTCCGGGAGCGGTGCTTAGCTCTGCAGAGCACCGTACCTTCGTCTTTAGCCTCTCTTCTCGTCTACATCTTAACAAAAAGCTTTTCCACTCTGTCTGGCAAGGAGAAACTGTGCCAGCACAGAAAACATCTCCCATCGTGTTCTAGAGGCTGCACGGAGGTCTGCCGAGTGTTTTGCAAGAAGAGAAAGAAAGTTGTCCAAAACAGCTTGCAATCGAATGTTCATGTGAATAGAAAAGGCAGGAGAGTGGTCAGGTACTGTTTTCTCTCAGTTGGCAAGCTGCGCATACAATCGCAGTGTTGTACAGCTTGTTTCATCACCTTTGCGAAGTTGCCGCTCTCTCCGGCTCCCGGAGACGAAGAAGCTGCTTCTTCGCGCAAAGACGATTCTGCCGCTCACAGTGCTCTGCTGTGTGCGCCTTCTGCCGAAAGAGCCCCGGGAGCTGTGCTTAGCTCTGAGAAGCACCATACGTGCTTCTTTAGCCTCTCTTCTCGTCTACATCTTAGCAAAAAGCTTTTCCACTCTGTCTGGCAAGGAGAAACTGTGCCAGCACAGAAAACATCTCCCATCGTGTTCTAGAGTCTGCACGGAGGTCTGCCGAGTGTTTTGCAAGAAGAGAAAGAAAGTTGTCCAAAATAGCTTGCAATCGAATGTTCATGTGAATAGAAAAGGCAGGAGAGTGGTCAGGTACTGTTTTCTCTCACTTGGCAAGCTGCGCACACAATCGCAGTCTTGTACAGCTTGTTTCATCACCTTTGCGAAGTTGCCGCTCTCTCCGGCTCCCGGAGACGAAGAAGCTGCTTCTTCGCGCAAAGACGATTCTGCCGCTCACAGTGCTCTGCGGTGTGCGCCTTCTGCCGAAAGAGGTCCGGGAGCGGTGCTTAGCTCTGCAGAGCACCGTACCTTCGTCTTTAGCCTCTCTTCTCGTCTACATCTTAACAAAAAGCTTTTCCACTCTGTCTGGCAGGGAGAAACTGTGCCAGCACAAAAAACATCTCCCATCGTGTTCTAGAGGCTGCACGCAGGTCTGCCGAGTGTTTTGCAAGAAGAGAAAGAAAGTTGTCCAAAACAGCTTGCAATCGAATGTTCATGTGATTACAAAAGGCAGGAGAGTGGTCAGGTACTGTTTTCTCTCAGTTGGCAAGCTGCGCACACAATCGCAGTGTTGTACAGCTTGTTTCATCACCTTTGCGAAGCTGCCGCTCTCTCCGGCTCCCGGAGACGAAGAAGCTGCTTCTTCGCGCAAAGACGATTCTGCCGCTCACAGTGCTCTGCTGTGTGCGCCTTCTGCCGAAAGAAGCCCGGGAGCGGTGCTTAGCTCTGCAGAGCACTGTACCTTCGTCTTTAGCCTCTCTACTCGTCTACATCTTAGCAAAAAGCTTTTCCACTCTGTCTGGCAAGGAGAAACTGTGCCAGCACAAAAAACATCTCCCATCGTGTTCTAGAGGCTGCACGCAGGTCTGCCGAGTGTTTTGCAAGAAGAGAAAGAAAGTTGTCCAAAACAGCTTGCAATCGAATGTTCATGTGAATAGAAAAGGCAGGAGAGTGGTCAGGTACTGTTTTCTCTCAGTTGGTAAGCTGCGCACACAATCGCAGTGTTGTACAGCTTGTTTCATCACCTTTGCGAAGCTGCCGCTCTCTCCGGCTCCCGGAGACGAAGAAGCTGCTTCTTCGCGCAAAGACGATTCTGCCGCTCACAGTGCTCTGCGGTGTGCGCCTTCTGCCGAAAGAGGTCCGGGAGCGGTGCTTAGCTCTGCAGAGCACCGTACCTTCGTCTTTAGCCTCTCTTCTCGTCTACATCTTAGCAAAAAGCTTTTCCACTCTGTCTGGCAGGGAGAAACTGTGCCAGCACAAAAAACATCTCCCATCGTGTTCTAGAGGCTGCACGCAGGTCTGCCGAGTGTTTTGCAAGAAGAGAAAGAAAGTTGTCCAAAACAGCTTGCAATCGAATGTTCATGTGATTACAAAAGGCAGGAGAGTGGTCAGGTACTGTTTTCTCTCAGTTGGCAAGCTGCGCACACAATCGCAGTGTTGTACAGCTTGTTTCATCACCTTTGCGAAGTTGCCGCACTCTCCGGCTCCCGGAGACGAAGAAGCTGCTTCTTCGCGCAAAGACGATTCTGCCGCTCACAGTGCTCTGCGGTGTGCGCCTTCTGCCGAAAGACGCCCGGGAGCGGTGCTTAGCTCTGCAGAGCACCGTACCTTCGTCTTTAGTCTCTCTTCTCGTCTACATCTTAGCAAAAAGCTTTTCCACTCTGTCTGGCAAGGAGAAACTGTGCCAGCACAGAAAACATCTCCCATCGTGTTCTAGAGGCTGCACGCAGGTCTGCCGAGTGTTTTGCAAGAAGAGAAAGAAAGTTGTCCAAAACAGCTTGCAATCGAATGTTCATGTGAATAGAAAAGGCAGGAGAGTGGTCAGGTACTGTTTTCTCTCAGTTGGCAAGCTGCGCATACAATCGCAGTGTTGTACAGCTTGTTTCATCACCTTTGCGAAGCTGCCGCTCTCTCCGGCTCCCGGAGACGAAGAAGCTGCTTCTTCGCGCAAAGACGATTCTGCCGCTCACAGTGCTCTGCTGTGTGCGCCTTCTGCCGAAAGAAGCCCGGGAGCGGTGCTTAGCTCTGCAGAGCACCGTACCTTCGTCTTTAGCCTCTCTTCTCGTCTACATCTTAGCAAAAAGCTTTTCCACTCTGTCTGGCAAGGAGAAACTGTGCCAGCACAGAAAACATCTCCCATCGTGTTCTAGAGGCTGCACGGAGGTCTGCCGAGTGTTTTGCAAGAAGAGAAAGAAAGTTGTCCAAAACAGCTTGCAATCGAATGTTCATGTGAATAGAAAAGGCAGGAGAGTGGTCAGGTACTGTTTTCTCTCAGTTGGCAAGCTGCGCATACAATCGCAGTGTTGTACAGCTTGTTTCATCACCTTTGCGAAGTTGCCGCTCTCTCCGGCTCCCGGAGACGAAGAAGCTGCTTCTTCGCGCAAAGACGATTCTGCCGCTCACAGTGCTCTGCGGTGTGCGCCTTCTGCCGAAAGAGGCCTGGGAGCGGTGCTTAGCTCTGCAGAGCACCGTACCTTCGTCTTTAGCCTCTCTTGTCGTCTACATCCTAGCAAAAAGCTTTTCCAATCTGTCTGGCAAGGAGAAACTGTGCCAGCACAAAAAACATCTCCCATCGTGTTCTAGAGGCTGCACGGAGGTCTGCCGAGTGTTTTGCAAGAAGAGAAAGAAAGTTGTCCAAAACAGCTTGCAATCGAATGTTCATGTGAATAGAAAAGGCAGGAGAGTGGTCAGGTACTGTTTTCTCTCAGTTGGCACGCTGCGCACACAATCGCAGTGTTGTACAGCTTGTTTCATCACCTTTGCGAAGTTGCCGCTCTCTCCGGCTCCCGGAGACGAAGAAGCTGCTTCTTCGCGCAAAGACGATTCTGCCGCTCACAGTGCTCTGCGGTGTGCGCCTTCTGCCGAAAGAGGGCCGGGAGCTGTGCTTAGCTCTGCAGAGCACCGTACCTTCGTCTTTAGCCTCTCTTCTCGTCTACATCTTAGCAAAAAGCTTTTCCACTCTGTCTGGCAAGGAGAAACTGTGCCAGCACAAAAAACATCTCCCATCGTGTTCTAGAGGCTGCACGCAGGTCTGCCGAGTGTTTTGCAAGAAGAGAAAGAAAGTTGTCCAAAACAGCTTGCAATCGAATGTTCATGTGAATAGAAAAGGCAGGAGAGTGGTCAGGTACTGTTTTCTCTCAGTTGGCAAGCTGCGCACACAATCGCAGTGTTGTACAGCTTGTTTCATCACCTTTGCGAAGTTGCCGCTCTCTCCGGCTCCCGGAGACGAAGAAGCTGCTTCTTCGCGCAAAGACGATTCTGCCGCTCACAGTGCTCTGCGGTGTGCGCCTTCTGCCGAAAGAGGTCCGGGAGCGGTGCTTAGCTCTGCAGAGCACCGTACATTCGTCTTTAGACTCTCTTCTCGTCTACATCTTAGCAAAAAGCTTTTCCACTCTGTCTGGCAAGGAGAAACTGTGCCAGCACAGAAAACATCTCCCATCGTGTTCTAGAGGCTGCACGGAGGTCTGCCGAGTGTTTTGCAAGAAGAGAAAGAAAGTTGTCCAAAACAGCTTGCAATCGAATGTTCATGTGAATAGAAAAGGCAGGAGAGTGGTCAGGTACTGTTTTCTCTCAGTTGGCACGCTGTGCACACAATCGCAGTGTTGTACAGCTTGTTTCATCACCTTTGCGAAGTTGCCACTCTCTCCGGCTCCCGGAGACGAAGAAGCTGCTTCTTCGCGCAAAGACGATTCTGCCGCTCACAGTGCTCTGCGGTGTGCGCCTTCTGCCGAAAGAGCCCCGGGAGCTGTGCTTAGCTCTGAGAAGCACCCTACGTGCTTCTTTAGCCTCTCTTCTCGTCTACATCTTAGCAAAAAGCTTTTCCACTCTGTCTGGCAAGGAGAAACTGTGCCAGCACAGAAAACATCTCCCATCGTGTTCTAGAGGCTGCACGGAGGTCTGCCGAGTGTTTTGCAAGAAGAGAAAGAAAGTTGTCCAAAACAGCTTGCAATCGAATGTTCATGTGAATAGAAAAGGCAGGAGAGTGGTCAGGTACTGTTTTCTCTCAGTTGGCAAGCTGCGCACACAATCGCAGTGTTGTACAGCTTGTTTCATCACCTTTGACAAGTTGCCGCTCTCTCCGGCTCCCGGAGACGAAGAAGCTGCTTCTTCGCGCAAAGACGATTCTGCCGCTCACAGTGCTCTGCGGTGTGCGCCTTCTGCCGAAAGAGGTCCGGGTGCGGTGCTTAGCTCTGCAGAGCACCGTACCTTCGTCTTTAGCCTCTCTTCTCGTCTACATCTTAGCAAAAAGCTTTTCCACTCTGTCTGGCAAGGAGAAACTGTGCCAGCACAGAAAACATCTCCCATCGTGTTCTAGAGGCTGCACGCAGGTCTGCCGAGTGTTTTGCAAGAAGAGAAAGAAAGTTGTCCAAAACAGCTTGCAATCGAATGTTCATGTGAATAGAAAAGGCAGGAGAGTGGTCAGGTACTGTTTTCTCTCAAGTGGCGAGCTGCGCACACAATCGCAGTGTTGTACAGCTTGTTTCATCACCTTTGCGAAGTTGCCGCTCTCTCCGGCTCCCGGAGACGAAGAAGCTGCTTCTTCGCGCAAAGACGATTCTGCCGCTCACAGTGCTCTGCTGTGTGCGCCTTCTGCCGAAAGAAGCCCGGGAGCGGTGCTTAGCTCTGCAGAGCACCGTACCTTCGTCTTTAGCCTCTCTTCTCGTCTACATCTTAGCAAAAAGCTTTTCCACTCTGTCTGGCAAGGAGAAACTGTGCCAGCACAGAAAACATCTCCCATCGTCTTCTAGAGGCTCCACGGAGGTCTGCCGAGTGTTTTGCAAGAAGAGAAAGAAAGTTGTCCAAAACAGCTTGCAATCGAATGTTCATGTGAATAGAAAAGGCAGGAGAGTGGTCAGGTACTGTTTTCTCTCAGTTGGCACGCTGCGCACACAATCGCAGTGTTGTACAGCTTGTTTCATCACCTTTGCGAAGTTTCCACTCTCTCTGGCTCCCGGAGACGAAGAAGCTGCTTCTTCGCGCAAAGACGATTCTGCCGCTCACAGTGCTCTGCGGTGTGCGCCTTCTGCCGAAAGAGGTCCGGGAGCGGTGCTTAGCTCTGCAGAGCACCGTACCTTCGTCTTTAGCCTCTCTTCTCGTCTACATCTTAGCAAAAAGCTTTTCCACTCTGTCTGGCAAGGAGAAACTGTGCCAGCACAAAAAACATCTCCCATCGTGTTCTAGAGGCTGCACGCAGGTCTGCCGAGTGTTTTGCAAGAAGAGAAAGAAAGTTGTCCAAAACAGCTTGCAATCGAATGTTCATGTGATTACAAAAGGCAGGAGAGTGGTCAGGTACTGTTTTCTCTCAGTTGGCAAGCTGCGCACACAATCGCAGTGTTGTACAGCTTGTTTCATCACCTTTGCGAAGCTGCCGCTCTCTCCGGCTCCCGGAGACGAAGAAGCTGCTTCTTCGCGCAAAGACGATTCTGCCGCTCACAGTGCTCTGCTGTGTGCGCCTTCTGCCGAAAGAAGCCCGGGAGCGGTGCTTAGCTCTGCAGAGCACTGTACCTTCGTCTTTAGCCTCTCTACTCGTCTACATCTTAGCAAAAAGCTTTTCCACTCTGTCTGGCAAGGAGAAACTGTGCCAGCACAAAAAACATCTCCCATCGTGTTCTAGAGGCTGCACGCAGGTCTGCCGAGTGTTTTGCAAGAAGAGAAAGAAAGTTGTCCAAAACAGCTTGCAATCGAATGTTCATGTGATTACAAAAGGCAGGAGAGTGGTCAGGTACTGTTTTCTCTCAGTTGGTAAGCTGCGCACACAATCGCAGTGTTGTACAGCTTGTTTCATCACCTTTGCGAAGCTGCCGATCTCTCCGGCTCCCGGAGACGAAGAAGCTGCTTCTTCGCGCAAAGACGATTCTGCCGCTCACAGTGCTCTGCGGTGTGCGCCTTCTGCCGAAAGAGGTCCGGGAGCGGTGCTTAGCTCTGCAGAGCACCGTACCTTCGTCTTTAGCCTCTCTTCTCGTCTACATCTTAGCAAAAAGCTTTTCCACTCTGTCTGGCAGGGAGAAACTGTGCCAGCACAAAAAACATCTCCCATCGTGTTCTAGAGGCTGCACGCAGGTCTGCCGAGTGTTTTGCAAGAAGAGAAAGAAAGTTGTCCAAAACAGCTTGCAATCGAATGTTCATGTTATTACAAAAGGCAGGAGAGTGGTCAGGTACTGTTTTCTCTCAGTTGGCAAGCTGCGCACACAATCGCAGTGTTGTACAGCTTGTTTCATCACCTTTGCGAAGTTGCCGCTCTCTCCGGCTCCCGGAGACGAAGAAGCTGCTTCTTCGCGCAAAGACGATTCTGCCGCTCACAGTGCTCTGCGGTGTGCGCCTTCTGCCGAAAGAGGTCCGGGAGCGGTGCTTAGCTCTGCAGAGCACCGTACCTTCGTCTTTAGCCTCTCTTCTCGTCTACATCTTAGCAAAAAGCTTTTCCACTCTGTCTGGCAAGGAGAAACTGTGCCAGCACAGAAAACATCTCCCATCGTGTTCTAGAGGCTGCACGGAGGTCTGCCGAGTGTTTTGCAAGAAGAGAAAGAAAGTTGTCCAAAACAGCTTGCAATCGAATGTTAATGTGAATAGAAAAGGCAGGAGAGTGGTCAGGTACTGTTTTACCTCACTTGGCACGCTGCGCACACAATCGCAGTGTTGTACAGCTTGTTTCATCACCTTTGCGAAGCTGCCGCTCTCTCCGGCTCCCGGAGACGAAGAAGCTGCTTCTTCGCGCAAAGACGATTCTGCCGCTCACAGTGCTCTGCGGTGTGCGCCTTCTGCCGAAAGACGCCCGGGAGCGGTGCTTAGCTCTGCAGAGCACCGTACCTTCGTCTTTAGTCTCTCTTCAGGTCTACATCTTAGCAAAAAGCTTTTCCACTCTGTCTGGCAAGGAGAAACTGTGCCAGCACAGAAAACATCTCCCATCGTGTTCTAGAGGCTGCACGCAGGTCTGCCGAGTGTTTTGCAAGAAGAGAAAGAAAGTTGTCCAAAACAGCTTGCAATCGAATGTTCATGTGAATAGAAAAGGCAGGAGAGTGGTCAGGTACTGTTTTCTCTCACTTGGCACGCTGCGCACACAATCGCAGTGTTGTACAGCTTGTTTCATCACCTTTGCGAAGCTGCCGCTCTCTCCGGCTCCCGGAGACGAAGAAGCTGCTTCTTCGCGCAAAGACGATTCTGCCGCTCACAGTGCTCTGCTGTGTGCGCCTTCTGCCGAAAGAAGCCCGGGAGCGGTGCTTAGCTCTGCAGAGCACCGTACCTTCGTCTTTAGCCTCTCTTCTCGTCTACATCTTAGCAAAAAGCTTTTCCACTCTGTCTGGCAAGGAGAAACTGTGCCAGCACAAAAAACATCTCCCATCGTTTTCTAGAGGCTGCACGCAGGTCTGCCGAGTGTTTTGCAAGAAGAGAAAGAAAGTTGTCCAAAACAGCTTGCAATCGAATGTTCATGTGAATAGAAAAGGCAGGAGAGTGGTCAGGTACTGTTTTCTCTCAGTTGGCAAGCTGCGCACACAATCGCAGTGTTGTACAGCTTGTTTCATCACCTTTGCGAAGTTGCCGCTCTCTCCGGCTCCCGGAGACGAAGAAGCTGCTTCTTCGCGCAAAGACGATTCTGCCGCTCACAGTGCTCTGCGGTGTGCGCCTTCTGCCGAAAGAGGTCCGGGAGCGGTGCTTAGCTCTGCAGAGCACCGTACCTTCGTCTTTAGCCTCTCTTCTCGTCTACATCTTAGCAAAAAGCTTTTCCACTCTGTCTGGCAAGGAGAAACTGTGCCAGCACAGAAAACATCTCCCATCGTGTTCTAGAGGCTGCACGGAGGTCTGCCGAGTGTTTTGCAAGAAGAGAAAGAAAGTTGTCCAAAACAGCTTGCAATCGAATGTTCATGTGAATAGAAAAGGCAGGAGAGTGGTCAGGTACTGTTTTCTCTCAGTTGGCACGCTGTGCACACAATCGCAGTGTTGTACAGCTTGTTTCATCACCTTTGCGAAGTTGCCACTCTCTCCGGCTCCCGGAGACGAAGAAGCTGCTTCTTCGCGCAAAGACGATTCTGCCGCTCACAGTGCTCTGCGGTGTGCGCCTTCTGCCGAAAGAGCCCCGGGAGCTGTGCTTAGCTCTGAGAAGCACCCTACGTGCTTCTTTAGCCTCTCTTCTCGTCTACATCTTAGCAAAAAGCTTTTCCACTCTGTCTGGCAAGGAGAAACTGTGCCAGCACAGAAAACATCTCCCATCGTGTTCTAGAGGCTGCACGGAGGTCTGCCGAGTGTTTTGCAAGAAGAGAAAGAAAGTTGTCCAAAACAGCTTGCAATCGAATGTTCATGTGAATAGAAAAGGCAGGAGAGTGGTCAGGTACTGTTTTCTCTCAGTTGGCAAGCTGCGCACACAATCGCAGTGTTGTACAGCTTGTTTCATCACCTTTGACAAGTTGCCGCTCTCTCCGGCTCCCGGAGACGAAGAAGCTGCTTCTTCGCGCAAAGACGATTCTGCCGCTCACAGTGCTCTGCGGTGTGCGCCTTCTGCCGAAAGAGGTCCGGGTGCGGTGCTTAGCTCTGCAGAGCACCGTACCTTCGTCTTTAGCCTCTCTTCTCGTCTACATCTTAGCAAAAAGCTTTTCCACTCTGTCTGGCAAGGAGAAACTGTGCCAGCACAGAAAACATCTCCCATCGTGTTCTAGAGGCTGCACGCAGGTCTGCCGAGTGTTTTGCAAGAAGAGAAAGAAAGTTGTCCAAAACAGCTTGCAATCGAATGTTCATGTGAATAGAAAAGGCAGGAGAGTGGTCAGGTACTGTTTTCTCTCAAGTGGCGAGCTGCGCACACAATCGCAGTGTTGTACAGCTTGTTTCATCACCTTTGCGAAGTTGCCGCTCTCTCCGGCTCCCGGAGACGAAGAAGCTGCTTCTTCGCGCAAAGACGATTCTGCCGCTCACAGTGCTCTGCTGTGTGCGCCTTCTGCCGAAAGAAGCCCGGCAGCGGTGCTTAGCTCTGCAGAGCACCGTACCTTCGTCTTTAGCCTCTCTTCTCGTCTACATCTTAGCAAAAAGCTTTTCCACTCTGTCTGGCAAGGAGAAACTGTGCCAGCACAGAAAACATCTCCCATCGTCTTCTAGAGGCTCCACGGAGGTCTGCCGAGTGTTTTGCAAGAAGAGAAAGAAAGTTGTCCAAAACAGCTTGCAATCGAATGTTCATGTGAATAGAAAAGGCAGGAGAGTGGTCAGGTACTGTTTTCTCTCAGTTGGCACGCTGCGCACACAATCGCAGTGTTGTACAGCTTGTTTCATCACCTTTGCGAAGTTTCCACTCTCTCCGGCTCCCGGAGACGAAGAAGCTGCTTCTTCGCGCAAAGACGATTCTGCCGCTCACAGTGCTCTGCGGTGTGCGCCTTCTGCCGAAAGAGGTCCGGGAGCGGTGCTTAGCTCTGCAGAGCACCGTACCTTCGTCTTTAGCCTCTCTTCTCGTCTACATCTTAGCAAAAAGCTTTTCCACTCTGTCTGGCAAGGAGAAACTGTGCCAGCACAAAAAACATCTCCCATCGTGTTCTAGAGGCTGCACGCAGGTCTGCCGAGTGTTTTGCAAGAAGAGAAAGAAAGTTGTCCAAAACAGCTTGCAATCGAATGTTCATGTGATTACAAAAGGCAGGAGAGTGGTCAGGTACTGTTTTCTCTCAGTTGGCAAGCTGCGCACACAATCGCAGTGTTGTACAGCTTGTTTCATCACCTTTGCGAAGCTGCCGCTCTCTCCGGCTCCCGGAGACGAAGAAGCTGCTTCTTCGCGCAAAGACGATTCTGCCGCTCACAGAGCTCTGCTGTGTGCGCCTTCTGCCGAAAGAAGCCCGGGAGCGGTGCTTAGCTCTGCAGAGCACTGTACCTTCGTCTTTAGCCTCTCTACTCGTCTACATCTTAGCAAAAAGCTTTTCCACTCTGTCTGGCAAGGAGAAACTGTGCCAGCACAAAAAACATCTCCCATCGTGTTCTAGAGGCTGCACGCAGGTCTGCCGAGTGTTTTGCAAGAAGAGAAAGAAAGTTGTCCAAAACAGCTTGCAATCGAATGTTCATGTGAATAGAAAAGGCAGGAGAGTGGTCAGGTACTGTTTTCTCTCAGTTGGTAAGCTGCGCACACAATCGCAGTGTTGTACAGCTTCTTTCATCACCTTTGCGAAGCTGCCGATCTCTCCGGCTCCCGGAGACGAAGAAGCTGCTTCTTCGCGCAAAGACGATTCTGCCGCTCACAGTGCTCTGCGGTGTGCGCCTTCTGCCGAAAGAGGTCCGGGAGCGGTGCTTAGCTCTGCAGAGCACCGTACCTTCGTCTTTAGCCTCTCTTCTCGTCTACATCTTAGCAAAAAGCTTTTCCACTCTGTCTGGCAGGGAGAAACTGTGCCAGCACAAAAAACATCTCCCATCGTGTTCTAGAGGCTGCACGCAGGTCTGCCGAGTGTTTTGCAAGAAGAGAAAGAAAGTTGTCCAAAACAGCTTGCAATCGAATGTTCATGTGATTACAAAAGGCAGGAGAGTGGTCAGGTACTGTTTTCTCTCAGTTGGCAAGCTGCGCACACAATCGCAGTGTTGTACAGCTTGTTTCATCACCTTTGCGAAGTTGCCGCTCTCTCCGGCTCCCGGAGACGAAGAAGCTGCTTCTTCGCGCAAAGACGATTCTGCCGCTCACAGTGCTCTGCGGTGTGCGCCTTCTGCCGAAAGAGGTCCGGGAGCGGTGCTTAGCTCTGCAGAGCACCGTACCTTCGTCTTTAGCCTCTCTTCTCGTCTACATCTTAGCAAAAAGCTTTTCCACTCTGTCTGGCAAGGAGAAACTGTGCCAGCACAGAAAACATCTCCCATCGTGTTCTAGAGGCTGCACGGAGGTCTGCCGAGTGTTTTGCAAGAAGAGAAAGAAAGTTGTCCAAAACAGCTTGCAATCGAATGTTAATGTGAATAGAAAAGGCAGGAGAGTGGTCAGGTACTGTTTTACCTCACTTGGCACGCTGCGCACACAATCGCAGTGTTGTACAGCTTGTTTCATCACCTTTGCGAAGCTGCCGCTCTCTCCGGCTCCCGGAGACGAAGAAGCTGCTTCTTCGCGCAAAGACGATTCTGCCGCTCACAGTGCTCTGCGGTGTGCGCCTTCTGCCGAAAGACGCCCGGGAGCGGTGCTTAGCTCTGCAGAGCACCGTACCTTCGTCTTTAGTCTCTCTTCTCGTCTACATCTTAGCAAAAAGCTTTTCCACTCTGTCTGGCAAGGAGAAACTGTGCCAGCACAGAAAACATCTCCCATCGTGTTCTAGAGGCTGCACGGAGGTCTGCCGAGTGTTTTGCAAGAAGAGAAAGAAAGTTGTCCAAAACAGCTTGCAATCGAATGTTCATGTGAATAGAAAAGGCAGGAGAGTTGTCAGGTACTGTTTTCTCTCAGTTGGCACGCTGCGCACACAATCGCAGTGTTGTACAGCTTGTTTCATCACCTTTGCGAAGCTGCCGCTCTCTCCGGCTCCCGGAGACGAAGAAGCTGCTTCTTCGCGCAAAGACGATTCTGCCGCTCACAGTGCTCTGCTGTGTGCGCCTTCTGCCGAAAGAAGCCCGGGAGCGGTGCTTAGCTCTGCAGAGCACCGTACCTTCGTCTTTAGCCTCTCTTCTCGTCTACATCTTAGCAAAAAGCTTTTCCACTCTGTCTGGCAAGGAGAAACTGTGCCAGCACAGAAAACATCTCCCATCGTGTTCTAGAGGCTGCACGGAGGTCTGCCAAGTGTTTTGCAAGAAGAGAAAGAAAGTTGTCCAAAACAGCTTGCAATCGAATGTTCATGTGAATAGAAAAGGCAGGAGAGTGGTCAGGTACTGTTTTCTCTCAGTTGGCAAGCTGCGCATACAATCGCAGTGTTGTACAGCTTGTTTCATCACCTTTGCGAAGTTGCCGCTCTCTCCGGCTCCCGGAGACGAAGAAGCTGCTTCTTCGCGCAAAGACGATTCTGCCGCTCACAGTGCTCTGCGGTGTGCGCCTTCTGCCGAAAGAGGCCTGGGAGCGGTGCTTAGCTCTGCAGAGCACCGTACCTTCGTCTTTAGCCTCTCTTGTCGTCTACATCCTAGCAAAAAGCTTTTCCAATCTGTCTGGCAAGGAGAAACTGTGCCAGCACAAAAAACATCTCCCATCGTGTTCTAGAGGCTGCACGGAGGTCTGCCGAGTGTTTTGCAAGAAGAGAAAGAAAGTTGTCCAAAACAGCTTGCAATCGAATGTTCATGTGAATAGAAAAGGCAGGAGAGTGGTCAGGTACTGTTTTCTCTCAGTTGGCAAGCTGCGCACACAATCGCAGTGTTGTACAGCTTGTTTCATCACCTTTGCGAAGTTGCCGCTCTCTCCGGCTCCCGGGGACGAAGAAGCTGCTTCTTCGCGCAAAGACGATTCTGCCGCTCACAGTGCTCTGCGGTGTGCGCCTTCTGCCGAAAGAGCCCCGGGAGCTGTGCTTAGCTCTGAGAAGCACCCTACGTGCTTCTTTAGCCTCTCTTCTCGTCTACATCTTAGCAAAAAGCTTTTCCACTCTGTCTGGCAAGGAGAAACTGTGCCAGCACAGAAAACATCTCCCATCGTGTTCTAGAGGCTGCACGGAGGTCTGCCGAGTGTTTTGCAAGAAGAGAAAGAAAGTTGTCCAAAACAGCTTGCAATCGAATGTTCATGTGAATAGAAAAGGCAGGAGAGTGGTCAGGTACTGTTTTCTCTCAGTTGGCAAGCTGCGCACACAATCGCAGTGTTGTACAGCTTGTTTCATCACTTTTGACAAGTTGCCGCTCTCTCCGGCTCCCGGAGACGAAGAAGCTGCTTCTTCGCGCAAAGACGATTCTGCCGCTCACAGTGCTCTGCGGTGTGCGCCTTCTGCCGAAAGAGGTCCGGGTGCGGTGCTTAGCTCTGCAGAGCACCGTACCTTCGTCTTTAGCCTCTCTTCTCGTCTACATCTTAGCAAAAAGCTTTTCCACTCTGTCTGGCAAGGAGAAACTGTGCCAGCACAGAAAACATCTCCCATCGTGTTCTAGAGGCTGCACGCAGGTCTGCCGAGTGTTTTGCAAGAAGAGAAAGAAAGTTGTCCAAAACAGCTTGCAATCGAATGTTCATGTGAATAGAAAAGGCAGGAGAGTGGTCAGGTACTGTTTTCTCTCAAGTGGCGAGCTGCGCACACAATCGCAGTGTTGTACAGCTTGTTTCATCACCTTTGCGAAGTTGCCGCTCTCTCCGGCTCCCGGAGACGAAGAAGCTGCTTCTTCGCGCAAAGACGATTCTGCCGCTCACAGTGCTCTGCGGTGTGCGCCCTCTGCCGAAAGACGCCCGGGAGCGGTGCTTAGCTCTGCAGAGCACCGTACCTTCGTCTTTAGCCTCTCTTCTCGTCTACATCTTAGCAAAAAGCTTTTCCACTCTGTCTGGCAAGGAGAAACTGTGCCAGCACAGAAAACATCTCCCATCGTGTTCTAGAGGCTGCACGGAGGTCTGCCGAGTGTTTTGCAAGAAGAGAAAGAAAGTTGTCCAAAACAGCTTGCAATCGAATGTTCATGTGAATAGAAAAGGCAGGAGAGTGGTCAGGTACTGTTTTCTCTCAGTTGGCAAGCTGCGCACACAATCGCAGTGTTGTACAGCTTGTTTCATCACCTTTGCGAAGTTGCCGCTCTCTCCGGCTCCCGGGGACGAAGAAGCTGCTTCTTCGCGCAAAGACGATTCTGCCGCTCACAGTGCTCTGCGGTGTGCGCCTTCTGCCGAAAGACGCCCGGGAGCGGTGCTTAGCTCTGCAGAGCACCGTACCTTCGTCTTTAGCCTCTCTTCTCGTCTACATCTTAGCAAAAAGCTTTTCCACTCTGTCTGGCAAGGAGAAACTGTGCCAGCACAGAAAACATCTCCCATCGTGTTCTAGAGGCTGCACGGAGGTCTGCCGAGTGTTTTGCAAGAAGAGAAAGAAAGTTGTCCAAAACAGCTTGCAATCGAATGTTCATGTGAATAGAAAAGGCAGGAGAGTGGTCAGGTACTGTTTTCTCTCACTTGGCACGCTGCGCACACAATCGCAGTGTTGTACAGCTTGTTTCATCACCTTTGCGAAGTTGCCGCTCTCTCCGGCTCCCGGAGACGAAGAAGCTGCTTCTTCGCGCAAAGACGATTCTGCCGCTCACAGTGCTCTGCGGTGTGCGCCTTCTGCCGAAAGAGCCCCGGGAGCTGTGCTTAGCTCTGCAGAGCACCGTACCTTCGTCTTTAGCCTCTCTTCTCGTCTACATCTTAGCAAAAAGCTTTTCCACTCTGTCTGGCAAGGAGAAACTGTGCCAGCACAAAAAACATCTCCCATCGTGTTCTAGAGGCTGCACGCAGGTCTGCCGAGTGTTTTGCAAGAAGAGAAAGAAAGTTGTCCAAAACAGCTTGCAATCGAATGTTCATGTGAATAGAAAAGGCAGGAGAGTGCTCAGGTACTGTTTTCTCTCAAGTGGCGAGCTGCACACACAATCGCAGTGTTGTACAGCTTGTTTCATCACCTTTGCGAAGTTGCCGCTCTCTCCGGCTCCCGGAGACGAAGAAGCTGCTTCTTCGCGCAAAGACGATTCTGCCGCTCACAGTGCTCTGCGGTGTGCGCCTTCTGCCGAAAGAGGTCCGGGAGCGGTGCTTAGCTCTGCAGAGCACCGTACCTTCGTCTTTAGCCTCTCTTCTCGTCTACATCTTAGCAAAAAGCTTTTCCACTCTGTCTGGCAAGGAGAAACTGTGCCAGCACAAAAAACATCTCCCATCGTGTTCTAGAGGCTGCACGGAGGTCTGCCGAGTGTTTTGCAAGAAGAGAAAGAAAGTTGTCCAAAACAGCTTGCAATCGAATGTTCATGTGAATAGAAAAGGCAGGAGAGTGGTCAGGTACTGTTTTCTCTCACTTGGCAAGCTGCGCACACAATCGCAGTGTTGTACAGCTTGTTTCATCACCTTTGCGAAGTTGCCGCTCTCTCCGGCTCCCGGAGACGAAGAAGCTGCTTCTTCGCGCAAAGACGATTCTGCCGCTCACAGTGCTCTGCGGTGTGCGCCTTCTGCCGAAAGAGCCCCGGGAGCTGTGCTTGGCTCTGAGAAGCACCATACGTGCTTCTTTAGCCGCTCTTCTCGTCTACATCTTAGCAAAAAGCTTTTCCACTCTGTCTGGCAAGGAGAAACTGTGCCAGCACAAAAAACATCTCCCATCGTGTTCTAGACGCTGCACGGAGGTCTGCCGAGTGTTTTGCAAGAAGAGAAAGAAAGTTGTCCAAAACAGCTTGCAATCGAATCTTCATGTGAATAGAAAAGGCAGGAGAGTGGTCAGGTACTGTTTTCTCTCACTTGGCAAGCTGCGCACACAATCGCAGTGTTGTACAGCTTGTTTCATCACCTTTGCGAAGTTGCCGCTCTCTCCGGCTCCCGGAGACGAAGAAGCTGCTTCTTCGCGCAAAGACGATTCTGCCGCTCACAGTGCTCTGCGGTGTGCGCCTTCTGCCGAAAGAGGTCCGGGTGCGGTGCTTAGCTCTGCAGAGCACCGTACCTTCGTCTTTAGCCTCTCTTCTCGTCTACATCTTAGCAAAAAGCTTTTCCACTCTGTCTGGCAAGGAGAAACTGTGCCAGCACAGGAAACATCTCCCATCGTCTTCTAGAGGCTCCACGGAGGTCTGCCGAGTGTTTTGCAAGAAGAGAAAGAAAGTTGTCCAAAACAGCTTGCAATCGAATGTTCATGTGAATAGAAAAGGCAGGAGAGTGGTCAGGTACTGTTTTCTCTCAGTTGGCACGCTGCGCACACAATCGCAGTGTTGTACAGCTTGTTTCATCACCTTTGCGAAGTTTCCACTCTCTCCGGCTCCCGGAGACGAAGAAGCTGCTTCTTCGCGCAAAGACGATTCTGCCGCTCACAGTGCTCTGCGGTGTGCGCCTTCTGCCGAAAGAGGTCCGGGAGCGGTGCTTAGCTCTGCAGAGCACCGTACCTTCGTCTTTAGCCTCTCTTCTCGTCTACATCTTAGCAAAAAGCTTTTCCACTCTGTCTGGCAAGGAGAAACTGTGCCAGCACAGAAAACATCTCCCATCGTGTTCTAGAGGCTGCACGCAGGTCTGCCGATTGTTTTGCAAGAAGAGAAAGAAAGTTGTCCAAAACAGCTTGCAATCGAATGTTCATGTGAATAGAAAAGGCAGGAGAGTGGTCAGGTACTGTTTTCTCTCAGTTGGCACGCTGCGCACACAATCGCAGTGTTGTACAGCTTGTTTCATCACCTTTGCGAAGTTGCCGCTCTCTCCGGCTCCCGGAGACGAAGAAGCTGCTTCTTCTCGCAAAGACGATTCTGCCGCTCACAGTGCTCTGCGGTGTGCGCCTTCTGCCGAAAGAGCCCCGGGAGCGGTGCTTAGCTCTGCAGAGCACCGCACCTTCGTCTTTAACCTCTCTTCTCGTCTACATCTTAGCAAAAACCTTTTCCACTCTGTCTGGCAAGGAGAAACTGTGCCAGCACAAAAAACATCTCCCATCGTGTTCTAGAGGCTGCACGCAGGTCTGCCGAGTGTTTTGCAAGAAGAGAAAGAAAGTTGTCCAAAACAGCTTGCAATCGAATGTTCATGTGAATAGAAAAGGCAGGAGAGTGGTCAGGTACTGTTTTCTCTCAAGTGGCGAGCTGCACACACAATCGCAGTGTTGTACAGCTTGTTTCATCACCTTTGCGAAGTTGCCGCTCTCTCCGGCTCCCGGAGACGAAGAAGCTGCTTCTTCGCGCAAAGACGATTCTGCCGCTCACAGTGCTCTGCGGTGTGCGCCTTCTGCCGAAAGAGGTCCGGGAGCGGTGCTTAGCTCTGCAGAGCACCGTACCTTCGTCTTTAGCCTCTCTTCTCGTCTACATCTTAGCAAAAAGCTTTTCCACTCTGTCTGGCAAGGAGAAACTGTGCCAGCACAGAAAACATCTCCCATCGTCTTCTAGAGGCTGCACGGAGGTCTGCCGAGTGTTTTGCAAGAAGAGAAAGAAAGTTGTCCAAAACAGCTTGCAATCGAATGTTCATGTGAATAGAAAAGGCAGGAGAGTGGTCAGGTACTGTTTTCTCTCAGTTGGCAAGCTGCGCATACAATCGCAGTGTTGTACAGCTTGTTTCATCACCTTTGCGAAGTTGCCGCTCTCTCCGGCTCCCGGAGACGAAGAAGCAGCTTCTTCGCGCAAAGACAATTCTGCCGCTCACAGTGCTCTGCTGTGTGCGCCTTCTGCCGAAAGAAGCCCGGGAGCGGTGCTTAGCTCTGCAGAGCACTGTACCTTCGTCTTTAGCCTCTCTTCTCGTCTACATCTTAGCAAAAAGCTTTTCCACTCTGTCTGGCAAGGAGAAACTGTGCCAGCACAAAAAACATCTCCCATCGTGTTCTAGAGGCTGCACGGAGGTCTGCCGAGTGTTTTGCAAGAAGAGAAAGAAAGTTGTCCAAAACAGCTTGCAATCGAATCTTCATGTGAATAGAAAAGGCAGGAGAGTGGTCAGGTACTGTTTTCTCTCACTTGGCAAGCTGCGCACACAATCGCAGTGTTGTACAGCTTGTTTCATCACCTTTGCGGAGTTGCCGCTCTCTCCGGCTCCCGGAGACGAAGAAGCTGCTTCTTCGCGCAAAGACGATTCTGCCGCTCACAGTGCTCTGCGGTGTGCGGCTTCTGCCGAAAGAGGTCCGGGTGCGGTGCTTAGCTCTGCAGAGCACCGTACCTTCGTCTTTAGCCTCTCTTCTCGTCTACATCTTAGCAAAAAGCTTTTCCACTCTGTCTGGCAAGGAGAAACTGTGCCAGCACAGAAAACATCTCCCATCGTGTTCTAGAGGCTGCACGCAGGTCTGCCGAGTGTTTTGCAAGAAGAGAAAGAAAGTTGTCCAAAACAGCTTGCAATCGAATGTTCATGTGAATAGAAAAGGCAGGAGAGTGGTCAGGTACTGTTTTCTCTCAAGTGGCGAGATGCGCACACAATCGCAGTGTTGTACAGCTTGTTTCATCACCTTTGCGAAGTTGCCACTCTCTCCGGCTCCCGGAGACGAAGAAGCTGCTTCTTCGAGCAAAGACGATTCTGCCGCTCACAGTGCTCTGCTGTGTGCGCCTTCTGCCGAAAGAAGCCCGGGAGCGGTGCTTAGCTCTGCAGAGCACCGTACCTTCGTCTTTAGCCTCTCTTCTCGTCTACATCTTAGCAAAAAGCTTTTCCACTCTGTCTGGCAAGGAGAAACTGTGCCAGCACAGAAAACATCTCCCATCGTCTTCTAGAGGCTCCACGGAGGTCTGCCGAGTGTTTTGCAAGAAGAGAAAGAAAGTTGTCCAAAACAGCTTGCAATCGAATGTTCATGTGAATAGAAAAGGCAGGAGAGTGGTCAGGTACTGTTTTCTCTCAGTTGGCACGCTGCGCACACAATCGCAATGTTGTACAGCTTGTTTCATCACCTTTGCGAAGTTTCCACTCTCTCCGGCTCCCGGAGACGAAGAAGCTGCTTCTTCGCGCAAAGACGATTCTGCCGCTCACAGTGCTCTGCGGTGTGCGCCTTCTGCCGAAAGAGGTCCGGGAGCGGTGCTTAGCTCTGCAGAGCACCGTACCTTCGTCTTTAGCCTCTCTTCTCGTCTACATCTTAGCAAAAAGCTTTTCCACTCTGTCTGGCAAGGAGAAACTGTGCCAGCACAAAAAACATCTCCCATCGTGTTCTAGAGGCTGCACGCAGGTCTGCCGAGTGTTTTGCAAGAAGAGAAAGAAAGTTGTCCAAAACAGCTTGCAATCGAATGTTCATGTGAATAGAAAAGGCAGGAGAGTGGTCAGGTACTGTTTTCTCTCACTTGGCACGCTGCGCACACAATCGCAGTGTTGTACAGCTTGTTTCATCACCTTTGCGAAGTTGCCGCTCTCTCCGGCTCCCGGAGACGAAGAAGCTGCTTCTTCTCGCAAAGACGATTCTGCCGCTCACAGTGCTCTGCGGTGTGCGCCTTCTGCCGAAAGAAGCCCGGGAGCGGTGCTTAGCTCTGCAGAGCACCGTACCTTCGTCTTTAGCCTCTCTTCTCGTCTACATCTTAGCAAAAAGCTTTTCCACTCTGTCTGGCAAGGAGAAACTGTGCCAGCACAGAAAACATCTCCCATCGTGTTCTAGAGGCTGCACGCAGGTCTTCCGATTGTTTTGAGAGAAGAGAAAGAAAGTTGTCCAAAACAGCTTGCAATCGAATGTTCATGTGAATAGAAAAGGCAGGAGAGTGGTCAGGTACTGTTTACTCTCACTTGGCAAGCTGCGCACACAATCGCAGTCTTGTACAGCTTGTTTCATCACCTTTGCGAAGTTGGCGTTCTATCCGGCTCCCGGAGACGAAGAAGCTGCTTCTTCGCGCAAAGACGATTCTGCCGCTCACAGTGCTCTGCGGTGTGCGCCTTCTGCCGAAAGAGGTCCGGGAGCGGTGCTTAGCTCTGCAGAGCACTGTACCTTCGTCTTTAGCCTCTCTTCTCGTCTACATCTTAGCAAAAAGCTTTTCCACTCTGTCTGGCAAGGAGAAACTGTGCCAGCACAAAAAACATCTCCCATCGTGTTCTAGAGGCTGCACGGAGGTCTGCCGAGTGTTTTGCAAGAAGAGAAAGAAAGTTGTCCAAAACAGCTTGCAATCGAATCTTCATGTGAATAGAAAAGGCAGGAGAGTGGTCAGGTACTGTTTTCTCTCACTTGGCAAGCTGCGCACACAATCGCAGTGTTGTACAGCTTGTTTCATCACCTTTGCGGAGTTGCCGCTCTCTCCGGCTCCCGGAGACGAAGAAGCTGCTTCTTCGCGCAAAGACGATTCTGCCGCTCACAGTGCTCTGCGGTGTGCGCCTTCTGCCGAAAGAGGCCCGGGAGCTGTGCTTGGCTCTGAGAAGCACCATACGTGCTTCTTTAGCCGCTCTTCTCGTCTACATCTTAGCAAAAAGCTTTTCCACTCTGTCTGGCAAGGAGAAACTGTGCCAGCACAAAAAACATCCCCCATCGTGTTCTAGACGCTGCACGGAGGTCTGCCGAGTGTTTTGCAAGAAGAGAAAGAAAGTTGTCCAAAACAGCTTGCAATCGAATGTTCATGTGAATAGAAAAGGCAGGAGAGTGGTCAGGTACTGTTTTCTCTCACTTGGCAAGCTGCGCACACAATCGCAGTGTTGTACAGCTTGTTTCATCACCTTTGCGAAGTTGCCGCTCTCTCCGGCTCCCGGAGACGAAGAAGCTGCTTCTTCGCGCAAAGACGATTCTGCCGCTCACAGTGCTCTGCGGTGTGCGGCTTCTGCCGAAAGAGGTCCGGGTGCGGTGCTTAGCTCTGCAGAGCACCGTACCTTCGTCTTTAGCCTCTCTTCTCGTCTACATCTTAGCAAAAAGCTTTTCCACTCTGTCTGGCAAGGAGAAACTGTGCCAGCACAGAAAACATCTCCCATCGTGTTCTAGAGGCTGCACGCAGGTCTGCCGAGTGTTTTGCAAGAAGAGAAAGAAAGTTGTCCAAAACAGCTTGCAATCGAATGTTCATGTGAATAGAAAAGGCAGGAGAGTGGTCAGGTACTGTTTTCTCTCAAGTGGCGAGATGCGCACACAATCGCAGTGTTGTACAGCTTGTTTCATCACCTTTGCGAAGTTGCCGCTCTCTCCGGCTCCCGGAGACGAAGAAGCTGCTTCTTCGCGCAAAGACGATTCTGCCGCTCACAGTGCTCTGCTGTGTGCGCCTTCTGCCGAAAGAAGCCCGGGAGTGGTGCTTAGCTCTGCAGAGCACCGTACCTTCGTCTTTAGCCTCTCTTCTCGTCTACATCTTAGCAAAAAGCTTTTCCACTCTGTCTGGCAAGGAGAAACTGTGCCAGCACAGAAAACATCTCCCATCGTCTTCTAGAGGCTCCACGGAGGTCTGCCGAGTGTTTTGCAAGAAGAGAAAGAAAGTTGTCCAAAACAGCTTGCAATCGAATGTTCATGTGAATAGAAAAGGCAGGAGAGTGGTCAGGTACTGTTTTCTCTCAGTTGGCACGCTGCGCACACAATCGCAATGTTGTACAGCTTGTTTCATCACCTTTGCGAAGTTTCCACTCTCTCCGGCTCCCGGAGACGAAGAAGCTGCTTCTTCGCGCAAAGACGATTCTGCCGCTCACAGTGCTCTGCGGTGTGCGCCTTCTGCCGAAAGAGGTCCGGGAGCGGTGCTTAGCTCTGCAGAGCACCGTACCTTCGTCTTTAGCCTCTCTTCTCGTCTACATCTTAGCAAAAAGCTTTTCCACTCTGTCTGGCAAGGAGAAACTGTGCCAGCACAAAAAACATCTCCCATCGTGTTCTAGAGGCTGCACGCAGGTCTGCCGAGTGTTTTGCAAGAAGAGAAAGAAAGTTGTCCAAAACAGCTTGCAATCGAATGTTCATGTGAATAGAAAAGGCAGGAGAGTGGTCAGGTACTGTTTTCTCTCACTTGGCACGCTGCGCACACAATCGCAGTCTTGTACAGCTTGTTTCATCACCTTTGCGAAGTTGCCGCTCTCTCCGGCTCCCGGAGACGAAGAAGCTGCTTCTTCTCGCAAAGACGATTCTGCCGCTCACAGTGCTCTGCGGTGTGCGCCTTCTGCCGAAAGAAGCCCGGGAGCGGTGCTTAGCTCTGCAGAGCACCGTACCTTCGTCTTTAGCCTCTCTTCTCGTCTACATCTTAGCAAAAAGCTTTTCCACTCTGTCTGGCAAGGAGAAACTGTGCCAGCACAGAAAACATCTCCCATCGTGTTCTAGAGGCTGCACGCAGGTCTTCCGAGTGTTTTGCAAGAAGAGAAAGAAAGTTGTCCAAAACAGCTTGCAATCGAATGTTCATGTGAATAGAAAAGGCAGGAGAGTGGTCAGGTACTGTTTACTCTCACTTGGCAAGCTGCGCACACAATCGCAGTCTTGTACAGCTTGTTTCATCACCTTTGCGAAGTTGGCGTTCTATCCGGCTCCCGGAGACGAAGAAGCTGCTTCTTCGCGCAAAGACGATTCTGCCGCTCACAGTGCTCTGCGGTGTGCGCCTTCTGCCGAAAGAAGCCCGGGAGCGGTGCTTAGCTCTGCAGAGCACCGTACCTTCGTCTTTAGCCTCTCTTCTCGTCTACATCTTAGCAAAAAGCTTTTCCACTCTGTCTGGCAAGGAGAAACTGTGCCAGCACAAAAAACATCTCCCATCGTGTTCTAGAGGCTGCACGCAGGTCTGCCGAGTGTTTTGCAAGAAGAGAAAGAAAGTTGTCCAAAACAGCTTGCAATCGAATGTTCATGTGAATAGAAAAGGCAGGAGAGTGGTCAGGTACTGTTTTCTCTCAGTTGGTAAGCTGCGCACACAATCGCAGTGTTGTACAGCTTGTTTCATCACCTTTGCGAAGCTGCCGATCTCTCCGGCTCCCGGAGACGAAGAAGCTGCTTCTTCGCGCAAAGACGATTCTGCCGCTCACAGTGCTCTGCGGTGTGCGCCTTCTGCCGAAAGAGGTCCGGGAGCGGTGCTTAGCTCTGCAGAGCACCGTACCTTCGTCTTTAGCCTCTCTTCTCGTCTACATCTTAGCAAAAAGCTTTTCCACTCTGTCTGGCAGGGAGAAACTGTGCCAGCACAAAAAACATCTCCCATCGTGTTCTAGAGGCTGCACGCAGGTCTGCCGAGTGTTTTGCAAGAAGAGAAAGAAAGTTGTCCAAAACAGCTTGCAATCGAATGTTCATGTGATTACAAAAGGCAGGAGAGTGGTCAGGTACTGTTTTCTCTCAGTTGGCAAGCTGCGCACACAATCGCAGTGTTGTACAGCTTGTTTCATCACCTTTGCGAAGTTGCCGCTCTCTCCGGCTCCCGGAGACGAAGAAGCTGCTTCTTCGCGCAAAGACGATTCTGCCGCTCACAGTGCTCTGCGGTGTGCGCCTTCTGCCGAAAGAGGTCCGGGAGCGGTGCTTAGCTCTGCAGAGCACCGTACCTTCGTCTTTAGCCTCTCTTCTCGTCTACATCTTAGCAAAAAGCTTTTCCACTCTGTCTGGCAAGGAGAAACTGTGCCAGCACAGAAAACATCTCCCATCGTGTTCTAGAGGCTGCACGGAGGTCTGCCGAGTGTTTTGCAAGAAGAGAAAGAAAGTTGTCCAAAACAGCTTGCAATCGAATGTTCATGTGAATAGAAAAGGCAGGAGAGTGGTCAGGTACTGTTTTACCTCACTTGGCACGCTGCGCACACAATCGCAGTGTTGTACAGCTTGTTTCATCACCTTTGCGAAGTTGCCGCTCTCTCCGGCTCCCGGAGACGAAGAAGCTGCTTCTTCGCGCAAAGACGATTCTGCCGCTCACAGTGCTCTGCGGTGTGCGCCTTCTGCCGAAAGACGCCCGGGAGCGGTGCTTAGCTCTGCAGAGCACCGTACCTTCGTCTTTAGTCTCTCTTCTCGTCTACATCTTAGCAAAAAGCTTTTCCACTCTGTCTGGCAAGGAGAAACTGTGCCAGCACAGAAAACATCTCCCATCGTGTTCTAGAGGCTGCACGGAAGTCTGCCGAGTGTTTTGCAAGAAGAGAAAGAAAGTTGTCCAAAACAGCTTGCAATCGAATGTTCATGTGAATAGAAAAGGCAGGAGAGTGGTCAGGTACTGTTTTCTCTCAGTTGGCAAGCTGCGCATACAATCGCAGTGTTGTACAGCTTGTTTCATCACCTTTGCGAAGCTGCCGCTCTCTCCGGCTCCCGGAGCCGAAGAAGCTGCTTCTTCGCGCAAAGACGATTCTGCCGCTCACAGTGCTCTGCGGTGTGCGCCTTCTGCCGAAAGAAGCCCGGGAGCGGTGCTTAGCTCTGCAGAGCACCGTACCTTCGTCTTTAGCCTCTCTTCTCGTCTACATCTTAGCAAAAAGCTTTTCCACTCTGTCTGGCAAGGAGAAACTGTGCCAGCACAGAAAACATCTCCCATCGTGTTCTAGAGGCTGCACGGAGGTCTGCCGAGTGTTTTGCAAGAAGAGAAAGAAAGTTGTCCAAAACAGCTTGCAATCGAATGTTCATGTGAATAGAAAAGGCAGGAGAGTGGTCAGGTACTGTTTTCTCTCAGTTGGCAAGCTGCGCATACAATCGCAGTGTTGTACAGCTTGTTTCATCACCTTTGCGAAGTTGCCGCTCTCTCCGGCTCCCGGAGACGAAGAAGCTGCTTCTTCGCGCAAAGACGATTCTGCCGCTCACAGTGCTCTGCGGTGTGCGCCTTCTGCCGAAAGAGGCCTGGCAGCGGTGCTTAGCTCTGCAGAGCACCGTACCTTCGTCTTTAGCCTCTCTTGTCGTCTACATCCTAGCAAAAAGCTTTTCCAATCTGTCTGGCAAGGAGAAACTGTGCCAGCACAAAAAACATCTCCCATCGTATTCTAGAGGCTGAACGGAGGTCTGCCGAGTGTTTTGCAAGAAGAGAAAGAAAGTTGTCCAAAACAGCTTGCAATCGAATGTTCATGTGAATAGAAAAGGCAGGAGAGTGGTCAGGTACTGTTTTCTCTCAGTTGGCACGCTGCGCACACAATCGCAGTGTTGTACAGCTTGTTTCATCACCTTTGCGAAGTTGCCGCTCTCTCCGGCTCCCGGAGACGAAGAAGCTGCTTCTTCGCGCAAAGACGATTCTGCCGCTCACAGTGCTCTGCGGTGTGCGCCTTCTGCCGAAAGAGGTCCGGGAGCGGTGCTTAGCTCTGCAGAGCACCGTACCTTCGTCTTTAGCCTCTCTTCTCGTCTACATCTTAGCAAAAAGCTTTTCCACTCTGTCTGGCAAGGAGAAACTGTGCCAGCACAGAAAACATCTCCCATCGTGTTCTAGAGGCTGCACGCAGGTCTGCCGAGTGTTTTGCAAGAAGAGAAAGAAAGTTGTCCAAAACAGCTTGCAATCGAATGTTCATGTGAATAGAAAAGGCAGGAGAGTGGTCAGGTACTGTTTTCTCTCAGTTGGCACGCTGCGCACACAATCGCAGTGTTGTACAGCTTGTTTCATCACCTTTGCGAAGTTGCCGCTCTCTCCGGCTCCCGGAGACGAAGAAGCTGCTTCTTCGCGCAAAGACGATTCTGCCGCTCACAGTGCTCTGCTGTGTGCGCCTTCTGCCGGAAGAAGCCCGGGAGCGGTGCTTAGCTCTGCAGAGCACCGTACCTTCGTCTTTAGCCTCTCTTCTCGTCTACATCTTAGCAAAAAGCTTTTCCACTCTGTCTGGCAAGGAGAAACTGTGCCAGCACAGAAAACATCTCCCATCGTGTTCTAGAGGCTGCACGGAGGTCTGCCGAGTGTTTTGCAAGAAGAGAAAGAAAGTTGTCCAAAACAGCTTGCAATCGAATGTTCATGTGAATAGAAAAGGCAGGAGAGTGGTCAGGTACTGTTTTCTCTCAGTTGGCACGCTGCGCACACAATCGCAGTGTTGTACAGCTTGTTTCATCACCTTTGCGAAGTTTCCACTCTCTCCGGCTCCCGGAGACGAAGAAGCTGCTTCTTCGCGCAAAGACGATTCTGCCGCTCACAGTGCTCTGCGGTGTGCGCCTTCTGCCGAAAGAGGTCCGGGAGCGGTGCTTAGCTCTGCAGAGCACCGTACCTTCGTCTTTAGCCTCTCTTCTCGTCTACATTTTAGCAAAAAGCTTTTCCACTCTGTCTGGCAGGGAGAAACTGTGCCAGCACAAAAAACATCTCCCATCGTGTTCTAGAGGCTGCACGCAGGTCTGCCGAGTGTTTTGCAAGAAGAGAAAGAAAGTTGTCCAAAACAGCTTGCAATCGAATGTTCATGTGATTACAAAAGGCAGGAGAGTGGTCAGGTACTGTTTTCTCTCAGTTGGCAAGCTGCGCACACAATCGCAGTGTTGTACAGCTTGTTTCATCACCTTTGCGAAGCTGCCGCTCTCTCCGGCTCCCGGAGACGAAGAAGCTGCTTCTTCGCGCAAAGACGATTCTGCCGCTCACAGTGCTCTGCTGTGTGCGCCTTCTGCCGAAAGAAGCCCGGGAGCTGTGCTTAGCTCTGCAGAGCACTGTACCTTCGTCTTTAGCCTCTCTACTCGTCTACATCTTAGCAAAAAGCTTTTCCACTCTGTCTGGCAAGGAGAAACTGTGCCAGCACAAAAAACATCTCCCATCGTGTTCTAGAGGCTGCACGCAGGTCTGCCGAGTGTTTTGCAAGAAGAGAAAGAAAGTTGTCCAAAACAGCTTGCAATCGAATGTTCATGTGAATAGAAAAGGCAGGAGAGTGGTCAGGTACTGTTTTCTCTCAGTTGGTAAGCTGCGCACACAATCGCAGTGTTGTACAGCTTGTTTCATCACCTTTGCGAAGCTGCCGCTCTCTCCGGCTCCCGGAGACGAAGAAGCTGCTTCTTCGCGCAAAGACGATTCTGCCGCTCACAGTGCTCTGCGGTGTGCGCCTTCTGCCGAAAGAGGCCCGGGAGCTGTGCTTGGCTCTGAGAAGCACCATACGTGCTTCTTTAGCCTCTCTTCTCGTCTACATCTTAGCAAAAAGCTTTTCCACTCTGTCTGGCAAGGAGAAACTGTGCCAGCACAGAAAACATCTCCCATCGTGTTCTAGAGGCTGCACGGAGGTCTGCCGAGTGTTTTGCAAGAAGAGAAAGAAAGTTGTCCAAAACAGCTTGCAATCGAATGTTCATGTGAATAGAAAAGGCAGGAGAGTGGTCAGGTACTGTTTTCTCTCAGTTGGCACGCTGCGCACACAATCGCAGTGTTGTACAGCTTGTTTCATCACCTTTGACAAGTTGCCGCTCTCTCCGGCTCCCGGAGACGAAGAAGCTGCTTCTTCGCGCAAAGACGATTCTGCCGCTCACAGTGCTCTGCGGTGTGCGCCTTCTGCCGAAAGAGCCCCGGGAGCTGTGCTTAGCTCTGAGAAGCACCATACGTGCTTCTTTAGCCTCTCTTCTCGTCTACATCTTAGCAAAAAGCTTTTCCACTCTGTCTGGCAAGGAGAAACTGTGCCAGCACAGAAAACATCTCCCATCATGTTCTAGACGCTGCACGGAGGTCTGCCGAGTGTTTTGCAAGAAGAGAAAGAAAGTTGTCCAAAACAGCTTGCAATCGAATGTTCATGTGAATAGAAAAGGCAGGAGAGTGGTCAGGTACTGTTTTCTCTCACTTGGCAAGCTGCGCACACAATCGCAGTGTTGTACAGCTTGTTTCATCACCTTTGCCAAGTTGCCGCTCTCTCCGGCTCCCGGAGACGAAGAAGCTGCTTCTTCGCGCAAAGACGATTCTGCCGCTCACAGTGCTCTGCGGTGTGCGCCTTCTGCCGAAAGAGGTCCGGGAGCGGTGCTTAGCTCTGCAGAGCACCGTACCTTCGTCTTTAGCCTCTCTTCTCGTCTACATCTTAGCAAAAAGCTTTTCCACTCTGTCTGGCAAGGAGAAACTGTGCCAGCACAAAAAACATCTCCCATCGTGTTCTAGAGGCTGCACGCAGGTCTGCCGAGTGTTTTGCAAGAAGAGAAAGAAAGTTGTCCAAAACAGCTTGCAATCGAATGTTCATGTGAATAGAAAAGGCAGGAGAGTGGTCAGGTACTGTTTTCTCTCACTTGGCAAGCTGCGCACACAATCGCAGTGTTGTACAGCTTGTTTCATCACCTTTGCGAAGTTGCCGCTCTCTCCGGCTCCCGGAGACGAAGAAGCTGCTTCTTCGCGCAAAGACGATTCTGCCGCTCACAGTGCTCTGCGGTGTGCGCCTTCTGCCGAAAGAGGTCCGGGAGCGGTGCTTAGCTCTGCAGAGCACCGTACCTTCGTCTTTAGCCTCTCTTCTCGTCTACATCTTAGCAAAAAGCTTTTCCACTCTGTCTGGCAAGGAGAAACTGTGCCAGCACAGAAAACATCTCCCATCGTGTTCTAGAGGCTGCACGGAGGTCTGCCGAGTGTTTTGCAAGAAGAGAAAGAAAGTTGTCCAAAACAGCTTGCAATCGAATGTTCAAGTGAATAGAAAAGGCAGGAGAGTGGTCAGGTACTGTTTTCTCTCACTTGGCAAGCTGCGCACACAATCGCAGTGTTGTACAGCTTGTTTCATCACCTTTGCGAAGCTGTCGCTCTCTCCGGCTCCCGGAGACGAAGAAGCTGCTTCTTCGCGCAAAGACGATTCTGCCGCTCACAGTGATCTGCTGTGTGCGCCTTCTGCCGAAAGAGGCCCGGGAGCGGTGCTTAGCTCTGCAGAGCACCGTACCTTCGTCTTTAGCCTCTCTTCTCGTCTACATCTTAGCAAAAAGCTTTTCCACTCTGTCTGGCAAGGAGAAACTGTGCCAGCACAAAAAACATCTCCCATCGTGCTCTAAAGGCTGCACGCAGGTCTGCCGAGTGTTTTGCAAGAAAGGAAAGAAAGTTGCCCAAAACAGCTTGCAATCGAATGTTCATGTGAATAGAAAAGGCAGGAGAGTGGTCAGGTACTGTTTTCTCTCAGTTGGCACGCTGCGCACACAATCGCAGTGTTGTACAGCTTGTTTCATCACCTTGGCGAAGTTGCAGCTCTCTCTGGCTCCCGGAGACGAAGAAGCTGCTTCTTCGCGCAAAGACGATTCTGCCGCTCACAGTGCTCTGCGGTGTGCGCCTTCTGCCGAAAGAGCCCCGGGAGCTGTGCTTAGCTCTGAGAAGCACCATACGTGCTTCTTTAGCCTCTCTTCTCGTCTACATCTTAGCAAAAAGCTTTTCCACTCTGTCTGGCAAGGAGAAACTGTGCCAGCACAGAAAACATCTCCCATCGTGTTCTAGAGGCTGCACGGAAGTCTGCCGAGTGTTTTGCAAGAAGAGAAAGAAAGTTGTCCAAAATAGCTTGCAATCGAATGTTCATGTGAATAGAAAAGGCAGGAGAGTGGTCAGGTACTGTTTTCTCTCACTTGGCAAGCTGCGCATACAATCGCAGTGTTGTACAGCTTGTTTCATCACCTTTGCGAAGCTGCCGCTCTCTCCGGCTCCCGGAGACGAAGAAGCTGCTTCTTCGCGCAAAGACGATTCTGCCGCTCACAGTGCTCTGCTGTGTGCGCCTTCTGCCGAAAGAAGCCCGGGAGCGGTGCTTAGCTCTGCAGAGCACCGTACCTTCGTCTTTAGCCTCTCTTCTCGTCTACATCTTAGCAAAAAGCTTTTCCACTCTGTCTGGCAAGGAGAAACTGTGCCAGCACAGAAAACATCTCCCATCGTGTTCTAGAGGCTGCACGGAGGTCTGCCGAGTGTTTTGCAAGAAGAGAAAGAAAGTTGTCCAAAACAGCTTGCAATCGAATGTTCATGTGAATAGAAAAGGCAGGAGAGTGGTCAGGTACTGTTTTCTCTCAGTTGGCAAGCTGCGCATACAATCGCAGTGTTGTACAGCTTGTTTCATCACCTTTGCGAAGTTGCCGCTCTCTCCGGCTCCCGGAGACGAAGAAGCTGCTTCTTCGCGCAAAGACGATTCTGCCGCTCACAGTGCTCTGCTGTGTGCGCCTTCTGCCGAAAGAGCCCCGGGAGCTGTGCTTAGCTCTGAGAAGCACCATACGTGCTTCTTTAGCCTCTCTTCTCGTCTACATCTTAGCAAAAAGCTTTTCCACTCTGTCTGGCAAGGAGAAACTGTGCCAGCACAGAAAACATCTCCCATCGTGTTCTAGAGGCTGCACGGAGGTCTGCCGAGTGTTTTGCAAGAAGAGAAAGAAAGTTGTCCAAAATAGCTTGCAATCGAATGTTCATGTGAATAGAAAAGGCAGGAGAGTGGTCAGGTACTGTTTTCTCTCACTTGGCAAGCTGCGCACACAATCGCAGTCTTGTACAGCTTGTTTCATCACCTTTGCGAAGTTGCCGCTCTCTCCGGCTCCCGGAGACGAAGAAGCTGCTTCTTCGCGCAAAGACGATTCTGCCGCTCACAGTGCTCTGCGGTGTGCGCCTTCTGCCGAAAGAGGTCCGGGAGCGGTGCTTAGCTCTGCAGAGCACCGTACCTTCGTCTTTAGCCTCTCTTCTCGTCTACATCTTAGCAAAAAGCTTTTCCACTCTGTCTGGCAGGGAGAAACTGTGCCAGCACAAAAAACATCTCCCATCGTGTTCTAGAGGCTGCACGCAGGTCTGCCGAGTGTTTTGCAAGAAGAGAAAGAAAGTTGTCCAAAACAGCTTGCAATCGAATGTTCATGTGATTACAAAAGGCAGGAGAGTGGTCAGGTACTGTTTTCTCTCAGTTGGCAAGCTGCGCACACAATCGCAGTGTTGTACAGCTTGTTTCATCACCTTTGCGAAGTTGCCGCTCTCTCCGGCTCCCGGAGACGAAGAAGCTGCTTCTTCGCGCAAAGACGATTCTGCCGCTCACAGTGCTCTGCTGTGTGCGCCTTCTGCCGAAAGAAGCCCGGGAGCGGTGCTTAGCTCTGCAGAGCACTGTACCTTCGTCTTTAGCCTCTCTACTCGTCTACATCTTAGCAAAAAGCTTTTCCACTCTGTCTGGCAAGGAGAAACTGTGCCAGCACAAAAAACATCTCCCATCGTGTTCTAGAGGCTGCACGCAGGTCTGCCGAGTGTTTTGCAAGAAGAGAAAGAAAGTTGTCCAAAACAGCTTGCAATCGAATGTTCATGTGAATAGAAAAGGCAGGAGAGTGGTCAGGTACTGTTTTCTCTCAGTTGGTAAGCTGCGCACACAATCGCAGTGTTGTACAGCTTGTTTCATCACCTTTGCGAAGCTGCCGCTCTCTCCGGCTCCCGGAGACGAAGAAGCTGCTTCTTCGCGCAAAGACGATTCTGCCGCTCACAGTGCTCTGCGGTGTGCGCCTTCTGCCGAAAGAGGTCCGGGAGCGGTGCTTAGCTCTGCAGAGCACCGTACCTTCGTCTTTAGCCTCTCTTCTCGTCTACATCTTAGCAAAAAGCTTTTCCACTCTGTCTGGCAGGGAGAAACTGTGCCAGCACAAAAAACATCTCCCATCGTGTTCTAGAGGCTGCACGCAGGTCTGCCGAGTGTTTTGCAAGAAGAGAAAGAAAGTTGTCCAAAACAGCTTGCAATCGAATGTTCATGTGATTACAAAAGGCAGGAGAGTGGTCAGGTACTGTTTTCTCTCAGTTGGCAAGCTGCGCACACAATCGCAGTGTTGTACAGCTTGTTTCATCACCTTTGCGAAGCTGCCGCTCTCTCCGGCTCCCGGAGACGAAGAAGCTGCTTCTTCGCGCAAAGACGATTCTGCCGCTCACAGTGCTCTGCTGTGTGCGCCTTCTGCCGAAAGAAGCCCGGGAGCGGTGCTTAGCTCTGCAGAGCACCGTACCTTCGTCTTTAGCCTCTCTTCTCGTCTACATCTTAGCAAAAAGCTTTTCCACTCTGTCTGGCAAGGAGAAACTGTGCCAGCACAGAAAACATCTCCCATCGTGTTCTAGAGGCTGCACGGAGGTCTGCCGAGTGTTTTGCAAGAAGAGAAAGAAAGTTGTCCAAAACAGCTTGCAATCGAATGTTCATGTGAATAGAAAAGGCAGGAGAGTGGTCAGGTACTGTTTTCTCTCAGTTGGCAAGCTGCGCATACAATCGCAGTGTTGTACAGCTTGTTTCATCACCTTTGCGAAGTTGCCGCTCTCTCCGGCTCCCGGAGACGAAGAAGCTGCTTCTTCGCGCAAAGACGATTCTGCCGCTCACAGTGCTCTGCTTGTGTGCGCCTTCTGCCGAAAGAGCCCCGGGAGCTGTGCTTAGCTCTGAGAAGCACCATACGTGCTTCTTTAGCCTCTCTTCTCGTCTACATCTTAGCAAAAAGCTTTTCCACTCTGTCTGGCAGGGAGAAACTGTGCCAGCACAAAAACATCTCCCATCGTGTTCTAGAGGCTGCACGCAGGTCTGCCGAGTGTTTGCAAGAAGAGAAAGAAAGTTGTCCAAAACAGCTTGCAATCGAATGTTCATGTGATTACAAAAGGCAGGAGAGTGGTCAGGTACTGTTTTCTCTCAGTTGGCAAGCTGCGCACACAATCGCAGTGTTGTACAGCTTGTTTCATCACCTTTGCGAAGCTGCCGCTCTCTCCGGCTCCGGAGACGAAGAAGCTGCTTCTTCGCGCAAAGACGATTCTGCCGCTCACAGTGCTCTGCTGTGTGCGCCCTTCTGCCGAAAGAAGCCGGGAGCGGTGCTTAGCTCTGCAGAGCACTGTACCTTCGTCTTTAGCCTCTCTACTCGTCTACATCTTAGCAAAAGCTTTTCCACTCTGTCTGGCAAGGAGAAACTGTGCCAGCACAAAAAACATCTCCCATCGTGTTCTAGAGGCTGCACGCAGGTCTGCCGAGTGTTTTGCAAGAAGAGAAAGAAAGTTGTCCAAAACAGCTTGCAATCGAATGTTCATGTGAATAGAAAAGGCAGGAGAGTGGTCAGGTACTGTTTTCTCTCAGTTGGTAAGCTGCGCACACAATCGCAGTGTTGTACAGCTTGTTTCATCACCTTTGCGAAGCTGCCGCTCTCTCCGGCCTCCCGGAGACGAAGAAGCTGCTTCTTCGCGCAAAGACGATTCTGCCGCTCACAGTGCTCTGCGGTGTGCGCCTTCTGCCGAAAGAGGTCCGGGAGCGGTGCTTAGCTCTGCAGAGCACCGTACCTTCGTCTTTAGCCTCTCTTCTCGTCTACATCTTAGCAAAAGCTTTTCCACTCTGTCTGGCAGGGAGAAACTGTGCCAGCACAAAAAACATCTCCCATCGTGTTCTAGAGGCTGCACGCAGGTCTGCCGAGTGTTTTGCAAGAAGAGAAAGAAAGTTGTCCAAACAGCTTGCAATCGAATGTTCATGTGATTACAAAAGGCAGGAGAGTGGTCAGGTACTGTTTTCTCTCAGTTGGCAAGCTGCGCACACAATCGCAGTGTTGTACAGCTTGTTTCATCACCTTTGCGAAGTTGCCGCTCTCTCCGGCTCCCGGAGACGAAGAAGCTGCTTCTTCGCGCAAAGACGATTCTGCCGCTCACAGTGCTCTGCGGTGTGCGCCTTCTGCCGAAAGACGCCCGGGAGCGGTGCTTAGCTCTGCAGAGCACCGTACTTCGTCTTTAGCCTCTCTTCTCGTCTACATCTTAGCAAAAAGCTTTTCCACTCTGTCTGGCAAGGAGAAACTGTGCCAGCACAGAAAACATCTCCCATCGTGTTCTAGAGGCTGCACGCAGGTCTGCCGAGTGTTTTGCAAGAAGAGAAAGAAAGTTGTCCAAAACAGCTTGCAATCGAATGTTCATGTGAATAGAAAAGGCAGGAGAGTGGTCAGGTACTGTTTTCTCTCAGTTGGCAAGCTGCGCATACAATCGCAGTGTTGTACAGCTTGTTTCATCACCTTTGCGAGCTGCCGCTCTCTCCGGCTCCCGGAGACGAAGAAGCTGCTTCTTCGCGCAAAGACGATTCTGCCGCTCACAGTGCTCTGCGGTGTGCGCCTTCTGCCGAAAGACGCCCGGGGAGCGGTGCTTAGCTCTGCAGAGCACCGTACCTTCGTCTTTAGCCTCTCTTCTCGTCTACATCTTAGCAAAAAGCTTTTCCACTCTGTCTGGCAAGGAGAAACTGTGCCAGCACAGAAAACATCTCCCATCGTGTTCTAGAGGCTGCACGGAGGTCTGCCGAGTGTTTTGCAAGAAGAGAAAGAAAGTTGTCCAAAACAGCTTGCAATCGAATGTTCATGTGAATAGAAAAGGCAGGAGAGTGGTCAGGTACTGTTTTTCTCTCAGTTGGCAAGCTGCGCATACAATCGCAGTGTTGTACAGCTTGTTTCATCACCTTTGCGAAGTTGCCGCTCTCTCCGGCTCCCGGAGACGAAGAAGCTGCTTCTTCGCGCAAAGACGATTCTGCGCTCACAGTGCTCTGCGGTGTGCGCCTTCTGCCGAAAGAGGCCTGGGAGCGGTGCTTAGCTCTGCAGAGCACCGTACCTTCGTCTTTAGCCTCTCTTGTCGTCTACATCCTAGCAAAAAGCTTTTCCAATCTGTCTGGCAAGGAGAAACTGTGCCAGCACAAAAAACATCTCCCATCGTGTTCTAGAGGCTGCACGGAGGTCTGCCGAGTGTTTTGCAAGAAGAGAAAGAAAGTTGTCCAAAACAGCTTGCAATCGAATGTTCATGTGAATAGAAAAGGCAGGAGAGTGGTCAGGTACTGTTTTCTCTCAGTTGGCACGCTGCGCACACAATCGCAGTGTTGTACAGCTTGTTTCATCACCTTTGCGAAGTTGCCGCTCTCTCCGGCTCCCGGAGACGAAGAAGCTGCTTCTTCGCGCAAAGACGATTCTGCCGCTCACAGTGCTCTGCGGTGTGCGCCTTCTGCCGAAAGAGGGCCGGGAGCTGTGCTTAGCTCTGCAGAGCACCGTACCTTCGTCTTTAGCCTCTCTTCTCGTCTACATCTTAGCAAAAAGCTTTTCCACTCTGTCTGGCAAGGAGAAACCTGTGCCAGCACAAAAAACATCTCCCATCGTGTTCTAGAGGCTGCACGCAGGTCTGCCGAGTGTTTTGCAAGAAGAGAAAGAAGTTGTCCAAAACAGCTTGCAATCGAATGTTCATGTGAATAGAAAAGGCAGGAGAGTGGTCAGGTACTGTTTTCTCTCAGTTGGCAAGCTGCGCACACAATCGCAGTGTTGTACAGCTTGTTTCATCACCTTTGCGAAGTTGCCGCTCTCCGGCTCCCGGAGACGAAGAAGCTGCTTCTTCGCGCAAAGACGATTCTGCCGCTCACAGTGCTCTGCGGTGTGCGCCTTCTGCCGAAAGAGGTCCGGGAGCGGTGCTTAGCTCTGCAGAGCACCGTACCTTCGTCTTTAGCCTCTCTTCTCGTCTACATCTTAGCAAAAAGCTTTTCCACTCTGTCTGGCAAGGAGAAACTGTGCCAGCACAGAAAACATCTCCCATCGTGTTCTAGAGGCTGCACGGAGGTCTGCCGAGTGTTTTGCAAGAAGAGAAAGAAAGTTGTCCAAAACAGCTTGCAATCGAATGTCATGTGAATAGAAAAGGCAGGAGAGTGGTCAGGTACTGTTTTCTCTCAGTTGGCACGCTGTGCACACAATCGCAGTGTTGTACAGCTTGTTTCATCACCTTTGCGAAGTTGCCACTCTCTCCGGCTCCCGGAGACGAAGAAGCTGCTTCTTCGCGCAAAGACGATTCTGCCGCTCACAGTGCTCTGCGGTGTGTGCCTTCTGCCGAAAGAGCCCCGGGAGCTGTGCTTAGCTCTGAGAAGCACCCTACGTGCTTCTTTAGCCTCTCTTCTCGTCTACATCTTAGCAAAAAGCTTTTCCACTCTGTCTGGCAAGGAGAAACTGTGCCAGCACAGAAAACATCTCCCATCGTGTTCTAGAGGCTGCACGGAGGTCTGCCGAGTGTTTTGCAAGAAGAGAAAGAAAGTTGTCCAAAACAGCTTGCAATCGAATGTTCATGTGAATAGAAAAGGCAGGAGAGTGGTCAGGTACTGTTTTCTCTCACTTGGCAAGCTGCGCACACAATCGCAGTGTTGTACAGCTTGTTTCATCACCTTTGACAAGTTGCCGCTCTCCTCCGGCTCCCGGAGACGAAGAAGCTGCTTCTTCGCGCAAAGACGATTCTGCCGCTCACAGTGCTCTGCGGTGTGCGCCTTCTGCCGAAAGAGGTCCGGGTGCGGTGCTTAGCTCTGCAGAGCACCGTACCTTCGTCTTTAGCCTCTCTTCTCGTCTACATCTTAGCAAAAAGCTTTTCCACTCTGTCTGGCAAGGAGAAACTGTGCCAGCACAGAAAACATCTCCCATCGTGTTCTAGAGGCTGCACGCAGGTCTGCCGAGTGTTTTGCAAGAAGAGAAAGAAAGTTGTCCAAAACAGCTTGCAATCGAATGTTCATGTGAATAGAAAAGGCAGGAGAGTGGTCAGGTACTGTTTTCTCTCAAGTGGCAAGCTGCGCACACAATCGCAGTGTTGTACAGCTTGTTTCATCACCTTTGCGAAGTTGCCGCTCTCTCCGGCTCCCGGAGACGAAGAAGCTGCTTCTTCGCGCAAAGACGATTCTGCCGCTCACAGTGCTCTGCTGTGTGCGCCTTCTGCCGAAAGAAGCCCGGGAGCGGTGCTTAGCTCTGCAGAGCACCGTACCTTCGTCTTTAGCCTCTCTTCTCGTCTACATCTTAGCAAAAAGCTTTTCCACTCTGTCTGGCAAGGAGAAACTGTGCCAGCACAGAAAACATCTCCCATCGTCTTCTAGAGGCTCCACGGAGGTCTGCCGAGTGTTTTGCAAGAAGAGAAAGAAAGTTGTCCAAAACAGCTTGCAATCGAATGTTCATGTGAATAGAAAAGGCAGGAGAGTGGTCAGGTACTGTTTTCTCTCAGTTGGCACGCTGCGCACACAATCGCAGTGTTGTACAGCTTGTTTCATCACCTTTGCGAAGTTTCCACTCTCTCCGGCTCCCGGAGACGAAGAAGCTGCTTCTTCGCGCAAAGACGATTCTGCCGCTCACAGTGCTCTGCGGTGTGCGCCTTCTGCCGAAAGAGGTCCGGGAGCGGTGCTTAGCTCTGCAGAGCACCGTACCTTCGTCTTTAGCCTCTCTTCTCGTCTACATCTTAGCAAAAAGCTTTTCCACTCTGTCTGGCAAGGAGAAACTGTGCCAGCACAAAAAACATCTCCCATC